>NC_041389.1:232616175-232723418 GCF_002162155.2 Triticum dicoccoides
GTTCGGGGAGGCGCGTGGCGTCACCGGGGCGTCGAGGAGGAAGCAGGAGGTGGCCAGGGGAAGCACGAGGTGGCCGAGGCCTCTCGGGCGCGCGCCACGCCTCGCCTCTGCCTACTGGCAGAGGAAGACGACAGGGGGGGAGGGTGGAGATGGGCTGGGCCGTGCTGGGCCAGGTAAGTGGGCGCCAGGTAAGCCCAGGTAAGTTTCTGTTCTTTTATTTCTGTTCTGTTTTATTTTGTTAAATTTGTTTTGCCACTGTTTGAATTTTAAAATAATTCCAACAATGCCAGAAACTCCTCTGAATATTTTTATGTTGCTTAATGGACTTTTCCAAAAGCACATAAAATGTTTCAGGGTATTTGGAAATATATTCTATACAAGTTATGAATATAATTCCAAATGCAAATAAAATAATGATTCAAATTCAGTGCCCAAAATATTCCTCAAAATGCTCATTATTTTTGGTTTGGTGCAAGAACCTTTGCCAAATATAACCAACATTATTAAGGCCGTTTTGGAAACACTGAATGCAATTTCCAGGGTTCTTTTGCCCTGACTTTAATTAAAGTTTTGAGGCTTCAACAATCCTCAATTCATGTTTCAGAAATTTAAATATGATGCCTGGATGAAGATGCAACTATTTACAAACAATATTCTAGGGCTGTGACAACTCACCCCCACTAAACAAGAATCTCGACCCGAGATTCAAGTGTAGGGTAAGGTGAAGGGGAAACGCAAACTAGTATAATCTTCACGACCCAGTTGCACTCCAATTGAACGTTGATTCGTTCACCATCATTGTCTCGAAGTCTTGCTCTGAGAACTCCAACTAACATGACAACGAGAGGAAAGGAAAGATCCTAAAAGAATGGTT
Source organism: Triticum dicoccoides (assembly GCF_002162155.2). Taxonomy (NCBI): domain Eukaryota; kingdom Viridiplantae; phylum Streptophyta; class Magnoliopsida; order Poales; family Poaceae; genus Triticum; species Triticum dicoccoides. Next base: position 232,617,050 of record NC_041389.1, read on the forward strand.
CTTCTCGAAGGTCGAACAACTCAGGATTAACTCACGGAATGAGACATAGCAACATCTCTCGAGCTGAGAGGCGAAGCACACATCCATAGGAATGGAGTGAAGCAGATGACGAAGGTTCACTAGGTAGACCACAATTCCACACCTAAGAGGGTGGTGAACGGTTGTCAACGTAGCGAGGAGTTGAGTTTCCATGATACCATAACGATGCACCTTAGGGAAGGTGACTCGTAGAAATATCCCCTTAAGTGGCAAAAAGAATTACCTTTGATTCAGAGATCATTGAGACTCTTTAAACCAGCCTAAGGCAATTCTCGAGCAATCGTTTGGAGGGGGTCGGTGGAATGGTATACTCGGACTTGGCTGATGTGGATTACCTTGTTGAAGACAACGTAATGGATGAACTTGCTTACCACCGGAAATGGAAGAGACCCATGGTAGAATGGCACATTGGCGGTGCAAGCTGGGAACAAAATGCAAATGCTGGGAATGATTCTGGTAACTGGGGAGAGGCTCATCAATAGAGAGTGAATTCACTGTTTGAAAAGGTCATAGCATTGCCGAGGAAACTGAGAGGAATCGCAGTTAGAGCCGATGATAACACGTAGCGCTTGTACGTGCTCTCAAGAACTTGAGCATTTCCACAATCATCAAGGTTTTATCAACATCCGTGTCAAGGGTGCTGACAACACAACATACTACCATGATGAATAGCGATGGACGATGCAGATGCAAAGGAGGATAACACTTTCTCAGATTTCACCTTAGCGAGGCCAAGGGAACGAAATCTGGATGATCGACCGAGAGACATTTAGCACTCCGCTTCTAATGTTCTCCTTGATGTGCTAGCGTAATCCACCCATAGATATGGTTTGATATCTATAACATCAAGTAAAAAGGTCGGACTTCGGGAGCACAAAAATCCATAAGGAACAACTACTAGAATAAGTCCTACGAGATCCTTATGGGGAGGTGGCCAACTTCCTCAATCAAGATATTATAATAACAGGTCTTCCGGCTGGGTGTGTTGGCCACGACATCCACTTTACCGGTTTCCGAGGGACCAATATTATAGTTTTTGGGAAATGTTCCAAACCATCATATCTGCCTGAGATTCAGATCTGGTTGGTGTCAGGATATTCTAGACTCATCGAGTCTAGGAAGAAAAACGAAAGTTTGCAACACAAATCGACGAGATGACGTTGCGAGATTCTCGGGGAATGAACTATGATAGTAAGCTCCAAAACATGAGCTGGTTCTGCTACAAACATGTGAACACGTTGTCCCAGACAAGCATGACCACGTGGTAGTCTTACAATAAAACACTACCGAGTTCTGGTTGGGAACCATCACCGTGGATAACGAAGTCCTTGCATAAGTCATATGATTAGCTCTTATGAAGGAACTTCTTCTCCTTGAACAAATCAATCAGTGGCTTGGTGTGCTCGGGACACATATGGAATGAAGGTTGCAAGTCTCCAGACCACAGAATACTTCGCACGTGTGCATGACTGATTTGGGATGATTCCAAGGAAACAAAACAATCTTCCTCGAATTCATGGCGGCAACTTGCATCAGATGCACATGAATTAGGGGAAGTCACTACTTTCATCCAAACATATGCTTCATGAACGAAACACGAAGAAATGCTTACACAAGTTTTCAACACTAGGTTGATGTTCAACATGATTCATGGGGGGAGACAAAATGCTACTGATGGGCTCAACAGCAACTCATCGGAATTTCCATATCACTGGACTTCCACCATCATGTGAACACGGTGATAGCATTGGTCAGACCAAAGATGTAATGGTGTATGCTCGAGGGATCAACCACGAGTAGGACAACATTACGAGCATCGTTGGTACTGATTTGATTTGACGATAGCCCACACTCAAATCAAGGGATTGATAAGACAATAGGTCCAGCAACTGATCAGAGGGACCAATCGATGAAGATATCATCTTTCTTCAACACACACTACACAAGAATATCCCTTTGGAACGAACTAAGTCAGGCAAGCTTTTATCTTCCAACTCTCCAAGTTGTCGTTTAGCTTAACCAACTAGCTCAGGGGTATCCAACACGGATTCTGGAGAAAGGGTGGTTTACAATAAACCATCTTGATCACGAAATCAACATAGCGGTCAGGTGACAACCTGGTAATACTTCCGAGAAGATATTCGAAAAATCACAAACCACCGATATGTTACTAAGCTTGAGAACAATCTTGCTTTTCAGGGCAAGACAATATGATCAAAGAGCGAGGGATTTGGAATAATCCTAACTCATCGATCAAGGAGTGCACCAGGAAAAGGACTAGGTAGCATGATCAACCTTAGAATGATGATTCAAAAACCAACACGCTAAGAATGAAATTATTGTCCATTAACTACCAAGCAACAAGGTTGCTAGGAGTATTGAATTCACACATCACGATTCACTTATCGGCATTCTGGTTGCGACAACACGGAACCAAGGGATGAATAATGATGGCGAGAAGTATCACTGTACCAAGAGTTCATAGGATGGTGTGCAATTCCTATGATAATCCCGATATAAAAGATGGTAATACTCCAAGGTAGAACAGAATCAAAAGCTGGGCTGGCATTTTGATCTGCGGAGCACAATTGCTTTAACCCAATCCTAGATATGGATGAGGTACTGGAGTTTGTTTCTCCTAGTCATTGCGGAATAGAATGGCTTGACAGACCACAAGAGTAATAGGCATCGATGAACGAATGCACACATAATCTTGACTATCAGTTGATAGACGAGGGTCAGAAGACAACTAAAGAGGGACAACTCAAGGAACATACGATTTTCTGAGTTGTGAATGCATGGATTAGCATGTCGAACGAGTTCGACATATTTCTTCCGGACAATCCATGCAGAAAGGTTGAGCTGGCAGAGTCACAACATAGCATGGAGAACTCATCGGAGCACTCTTGTTGTCATCTTTTGGTTCAGAAGAACTCCTGCCAAGAATGGTTCATGGTATTTGGAAGAACGATATACCACGGACCTCGAGGACTATCGCAAAGGTTACTAATATCCTAAAGGAACTAGCAAACACTATCAACATGAAGTAAGTAGAGTGAATCTCGGGTTCAAAACCCAGAAATAGAATGCCTACTAACTAATAACATCACGGGATGCTTTCAAAAATAATGGCCAGAATCATCACACTGGGGATACAAAAGCATTGCTAAATTGCTAGGTGACTTCCTAAACACCTAAGGTCATAATAATAGCTCCAACATCTACGCCGAGGCAACAAAGTACCTCAACCTACCGATTAGTGTGCTTATTCCGACCAAAAGGGACATCGGAGACGGAAGGAAAGGATTTGCAAATGCATCAGGCTGTTTAGAGACCTGGGATGACTTGGACAGCATAACGGTTGTAAATGCTCAAAAAAGATTTGAGACATTCACAAAAATGGTGGCATAACCACTCAACATCACAATAGCAAGGTTCCGAGATCAACAGATAACATACAGAAGTAGTAGGAACTGAACTCAAGCTTAAATCCAACAATCTTATAAGTCTACTGATTAGTAACATGTCATCCTGATAGATAGATGAGAAGACCTAGTTCCTTAACCCCGTAGGAAAGATAAGATGACTCAGATCAGAAGGGCATAAGGTATAAGGAGTAAAAAGAGCCTTACGTTCCATCCACAATCAATTCCCTTATATAACTAAAGAATTTCTAGACTCAACTTCGACCAGTTTGGCTTGGTAATCCTACAGGCAGTCAAGCTCTGATACCAACGCTGTCAGGACCCCGACTCAATGCCACATCGATCTAGCATGTAACACCTCATATCACTTTGCGGCCTCACGCACGGTATTTCCACGGGTGTCGCCTTACCTTTGCCCGGGACCGTTTGCGACTTTTGGCACACGTATATGACAGTGTCGCTAGCATCCATATGATAAGGAGCCCGGGCTGACATGGCTAGTCGTAAACCCAAAGTGGCACAGACTTACAGGGACAGGCATCCATCACCCAGCATCGAACGTGTCGGTCATCAGCGAGTGAATCCAGGCTGTAGCACTGGGCTAGCAGGACTCCGGTGAACCGGGCTAACAGGACTCCGGTATTCATCGCGTGACATTTCCCCGAAGGGACAGACACAGGAACGAAGAAGGACACATGCCGGCCAGCCTAAGTGTTCCGAAGCAGTAGCAAGCTACCATGGCTCGGTGGAAACACTAGGAGACATTTCCCCGTAAGAGAGGCTACTAAAGATAAACAACTAGATGGTCAGATCCCACACATACCAAGCATTTCAATAACATACACACAATATGCTCGATATGTGCAAATACAACATGGCATCACAACATGACTCTATGACTCAAGTAATTTATTCAATAGGCTCCGAGGAGCGAGATATTACAAACATGGGTCTCATGACCCAACAATCAGAGCATACAAATCAAAGCACAAGCGGAAGCTATCATGTCTGGGTACAGACATCTATAACTGAAAAAGGCTGAGAAGCCTGACTATCTACCAGATCCTGCCGGGGCACAAGATCGTAGCTGAGGTAACAAGCTAAACATCGAAGTCCATGCGTAACTACTAGTGAGACCGAAGTCTCTCTGCAAAAACATAAAATAGGCAAACGTGAGTACAAATGTACCCAGCAAGACTTACATCAGAACTAACTACATATGCATCATTATCAACAAAGGGGATGGTGGGGTTTAACTGCAGCAAGCCAGCTTTGACTCGGTGGCTATCCTGAACTACGACTGCAATGTAACTCTTTTGAGGTGGCGCACACGAGTCCACATATTCCCCATATCAATACACCACTATGGATCCGCTCCCGTCTCCCTACGAGAGCGCCATCCATAGCACTCACGCTTATCTTGCGTATTTTAGAGTATCCACTTTCACTTGTCTATGAACTGATATAAGCAACCCAGAAGTCCTTTACCGTGGACACGGCTATTCGAATAGACGATGTTAACCCTGCAGGGGTGTACTTCTTCATACATGTTTCCACCACTTAGCGTCTGCACACGACATGTGCTCGGCAGACTTCAAGCGAAAGCCGACGTGGGTGTAGACCACGACCTACCTAAACACTCAAGTCTCTAGTCCAGGTTTATCGCCTATTCGGGTTCCATCCATGAGGAGATCCGGCCGGAGTTTCGCTCACAGCCCCAAACGATGTGAACAGGGTTCCGTGACACCAAACGGGCGCCCGATATACCCGTCCACGTTCCTACCGCATCACAGCCCACCCCTCCGGTCAGCGCTGTCCACGGCCTCCAGCATACTACAAACAACAGAAACTACTTGCAACTCCTGGACAGAGGACGAGGGTGAATAAGAAGTCGAGCGGGGTCATATTTCAGGGCCCAATGTATGGTAGTAGCTGAATCATGGATCACAAACACAGAACTCAGTTCCTAAGGACGGCTTCAATGAGACAACCCACCATGTACTCCTACATGGCCTCTCACCGACACCTTTTACCAAATCGTGTTCACACATTTAGCTCACACACAGTAGGACATGTTCACACACCTCTGATTCATCCCGGATAAATCAGACCTGACACAACTCTAAGCAGTAGCAGGCATGACAAACAAGCAAGAATGAGTAGGCACAACAGGGCTCAAACAACTCCTACTCATGCTAGTGGGTTTCATCTATTTACTGTGGAATGACAGGTCATGCAGAGGATAAAGGGGTTTAGCTACCGCAGCAAGTAACAGTTGAATCGTTGTTGTCCTAATGCAGTAAAAGAGAGCAGGGGCGAGAGAGTAGGATTGTATCGGAATGAACAAGGGGGTTTTGCTTGCCTGGCACTTCTGAAGATAACATTGAGTCTTCATCAGTGTCAATGATCACAACGTCGGAACATCGTCTACCGGGAGGGAACAGATACCGGCAACAAGAAGAAATACAATCAATGCAATGCACAATATGATGCATGCTCATGACATGGCAATATGAATGTGTTTTGAGCTAATGCAACTAGCAACAGATTAAATGAAGTTGGTTTGAATACAAGATTCAAATTCAAACTCCATATGTGATTATTCAGATGCCATTTATATGATTTGTGCTAAACAGAAGCTATAAGTTGTTCTAACATGCATGAAAATGGTACAGATGGATTCCTTGAATTTTTCTGATAATTTTTCATATATAAATTATTTAATTTGGAGTTACGGTTGAATTTCTATGATTTTTTAGAAGTTTTTACAATTTTCTGGAATTTCCTGAATAAAAAAAATAAATCCAGAAAATACTTATTGCGTCAGCATTGCGTCACTATGACGTCAGCAGGTCAACAGACGCTGCTGCTGGTCAAACCTGACCAGTAGGGCCCACTGGTCAGTGACTCAGGTCTGGATTGAGTGAATGACAGGTGGGACCGGTCAACGATGACTGGGCCAGAGTCAAAGCTGACACGTGGGGTCCACGGCACTGGCACTAATTTAACAGAATAGTTATATTAACCTAATTAAGCGCAGGGGCCCACATGGCAGTGGCTCTGGGGGTGTTTAGCGGGGTTATTAGCACTAATTAACCGGCGCCACGTCAGCAGGTGACGCCGGCGACCACAACAGCGGCGGGAACTCGCCGGAGTTGGTTGGGGCGGTGCTACAGGCTGCGGTTGGGCACCCTGAGGGCACTAGGAGGGAGCCCGTGCTCCCGCGCGTCTAGGGGCGCACGCAGCTGGGCACAGGGAGGCCGGGGTCGACGGCGGCGACCAGAACGGCGGCGGCCGGAGCTACGGGTTCGGGCGGCGTAGCGCTATGGTGCACAAGAGGACGAGCTGGTGGCGGCGTTAGCTTGCTGGCGCTTGCGTGCATCCATTGGTAGCATCGGGAGGGTGAGACGTGGCCTGAGTCGAGCGCAGCGTCGACTTCAGCGGCGGCCGGAGTTCGGCCATGACAGAGCTATGGCCTAGAGCTCGCAAACGCGAGGGGAAAGAGAGGGGTTCTGCACGGAGGCTCACAGCGAGGTCGATGAGCAGCTCGGTGGTCTCGGGGAGGCGTCGGAGGCGGCGAATCGACCGCGGCGATCGCCGGACAGATGCGGGGATGAAGGCGGCAGGGACGACGCTGCGGTGCACCCGGCGCCACGCCTCGCCTCTGCCTACTGGCAGAGGAAGACAACAGGGGGGGAGGGTGGAGATGGGCTGGGCCGTGCCGGGCCAGGTAAGTGGGCGCCAGGTAAGCCCAGGTAAGTTTCTGTTCTTTTATTTCTGTTCTGTTTTATTTTGTTAAATTTGTTTTGCCACTATTTGAATTTTAAAATAATTCAAACAATGCCAGAAACTCCTCTGAATATTTTTATGTTGCTTAATGGACTTTTCCAAAAGCACATAAAATGTTTCAGGGTATTTGGAAATATATTCTATACATGTTATGAATATAATTCCAAATGCAAATAAAATAATGATTTAAATTCAGTGCCCAAAATATTCCTCAAAATGCTCATTATTTTTGGTTTTGTGCAAGAACCTTTGCCAAATATAACCAACATTATTAAGGCCGTTTTGGAAACACTGAATGCAATTTCCAGGGTTCTTTTGCCCTGCTTTTAATTAAAGTTTTGAGGCTTCAACAATCCTCAATTCATGTTTCAGAAATTTAAATATGATGCCTGGATGAAGATGCAACTATTTACAAACAATATTCTAGGGCTGTGACACGGCGACACATGGCACGGCCCAACAAAGGCCCATTCCTGTGAAAAGGCCGGCCCGTTTGACTTGGTCAAAAGGTGGCGGGCCAGCCCACGGAAACCCTATTAATGACATGTTCACATATAGCCCATTTACAGCCCGCTAACCCAGGGCCCATTACGACCTCTTTGAATTAGGCCCAGTAGCATCATCTGGGCCGTCCAATATGATTCTAGCTCATTTTAACTTCCGGCCCATGTGTGGCCCATGACTTCTTTCGGCCCATATGAGGCCCTTTGTAACTCTTGGCCCATTAACGGCCCGTGGTGAAACTAGCCCGTAATGAATAGTGTATCACTTTCTACCCATTAACGACCCGTTATCCATTGGGCCGTTTCCATCCCAAGTTATCTTTTGGCCTTCTGAGGGCCCATTTATTCTTGGGCTCATTTGCAGCATTCGGTTACTTACAGCCCGTTACTGTCATTTTCTGCTTATGGGCCAAATTCAGCCCGTCGTTACAGTCGGCCCGTTTGTGGGCCGTTAATCTGTTGCGACATTTTCATAGCATCACCAAATACGGCCTATTAACGGCCCATTATGGTCAGCCCATAAAACGTATGATTTCCACTCTAGCCCATCTACGACCCATTAAAGGCCCGTACAAGGCCCATAGATGAGTCGGCCCGTACAAGGCCCATGGATCCTATGAGACTTAGAAGGCCCATGGATCGGACGGCCCATTGAAGGCCCATGGATCCGACGGCCCATAGAAGGCCATGGATCGTTCGTCCTGTACATGGCCCATGGATCGTACGGCCGTGCAGGGCCATGGTCACTACAACGTTTGGGCGAGTTGTCCCCCGTTTGAACGATATAGCATATTCAAATAATTATCCTACTCTATACTATCACCTCTAAAAAGCATACACTATACAACAAAAGAGACCAAGGCATAGAAACATAGAATAAGCCTACACTATACAATAAAGAAATTACTGCCGATTATACCCACTGGGCATTATGGTTCGGCACAGGTGATATTAAAGCATACACAAACAACAAAATACATACACTGGGCACATACAACTCATACATCATGGACGTGCATCAACTTAACTCCATTTGAACAATGATCTCTTCAGAAAATAGGATTGGCCGGATTCAGATAGCACAAATTTCAGTCTGCAAAATCTCCAATTCCTTCGTGGTTACCTCAGTGTCTTGTTTCATTTTTTTGACTCCTGCATCTAATACATGCATGTCCAGTCTCAACTTGTTGATTGTACGTTGACAATCATGTACACGTCGTCTCGCCACCTCTAGTTGATGCTCGAGAACATCAACACATTCCAATTCCAATCCATAATCATTCGGTAACGGCCATGCCGCACTACTTGCAGATCTTTGTGTTGATGTCACTTCATCCTAAAATGTTTCTGTAAGCACACATGACTAGGGAAAAAATATAGTTACAACAGTGAAGCGAGCAAGACACTATTTTGTACTACATGGCAAAACAGGACTAACAATAATGTTACACGTCATGAAGCATAAGTAGGTGATATTTTAAAAATTATAAAAAAGAAAGTCTGTGCAGCATTGCATACAGAAATCTCTCTTAGCTCACTAGAGGAGCATGATGTTGGGGCCCAATCCAAAACACAGACAAGTTACAAATTTAGATAGCACGTTTCTTATAAGTAAGAAAGTAGTTGGCCATTCTGTAGCTCAATTAAAGTCTTAGGGAACATAATGAACAGCAGAGGGTTTCATACAAACATACTACATCAAGAAAAACTATGCAATCATTAGCCTAGTATAAAGTAGATTGTGAGCCTCATGCAATAATAGTTGGTTAATAGACTCCAAAGCTTCGGGCACACTTCGGCAGAGTAATTAAATGGTAAGGCCTTTAATTATGTCAACTAATAGTTATACAAGTACCCAACATTAGGCATGATTCTTTGGGCATCTCACTAACTGAGGACAAATAAAGCAATTGAAAAAGAGCAAAATAACTATGCCTGAAACAAACAAGGAATTGAACTGTTGAGTTGCATACAGTGACTTACCTTAACAGGTTGAAGAGGCTCAGCGCAGCTCCTACTTCTCTTGCAAGGCTCCTTCCTAACATCTTGTACTTGGAAATACTCAATCTTATCTTCGTTTCACCCCCTCTGCAAGGTGACACAAACTAGTTACTCGTCTCCTTGGGAGATAAATATGCATACTTTCCAGTCTATGAACACAAAAGGATGAGATTATAACAAAACAACACCACATAATGAAACATGCCGCATCTCTTGCACTTGCACACAATGAAATGAGCATTTGCTATGTCTGCACTATGTAAAAACTATGCATACCTTCGAACTGGACTCTAGGTACTCTTGGAGAGCCTACTTTAGTGTACAACCAAACCTTTATGTCACCTATGAGTTAGACAAGGCCCCACTATAGCAACCCTTAGTGTTTAAATCATTGACAAGCTCTGTTAGAGTGTTAGGTCAAGAACAAGCAATTGAAAAGATGTGTGAGCAAATCTTACATATCATGAAAAGAAGCAAGAAGGAGGCTTAAAGACCATCACTTGACTGACCAGATTTAAGGGGCATTTAAACATCATGTGCAACGTATGCACTAACATAAACATTGCATATTCCAGATTCTACAATGGAATGCACATGTATTAGGTTATGCCATGTATGATGATGCCTAAATGTACACTATAGTAGGCAGGAGTGATTCATCATTGCACGCACAATTGAATTGCAGGTTAAGGGCCAGTTCGATTATGCCTTTTCAGGGCTTATTGTCAAAATAAGCCATAAAAAATGTAAAGAAGTCATTTTTGAGTTATGGGCTTGGGCTTAACTAATTTCGCTTTGGAGGGGGGTGTTTCGGGTAGAACCTCACTAAAAATTAAAGGGAAGGGGAATAGTGAATGACTTTGTTGTCTGCCTATATTACACTCAAAATGTAACTGCTGACGCCCGTGTCACACCTGACCCTCAAGTAAAAACAAACACGCAAGCGTTCATTGCTCTGCCCGCTTGCATCTCCTCTCCCCTTTCCCTCTACCTCGATCCCCTGCCTGCAGCACTAGGGTTTCTCCAGCGAGCCGTCGCCACTGGTCACATCTGGCCTGGTCCTCGATGATGCTATGTCCAGCTAGGCTACATGGCCGGCGGGTAGGGGCAAATCTCCCTGGTTGCTCCTCCCTCTGGTTCCGCCCCTCATTCTCGTGGTCTCCAGCAGCTGCTCCACTGTGATTCGTCCAACGCACTACTCCGGCAGGCGCTGCAAAACTACGGTTGATGCCACACTATGGAAGAAGGCACCTTATTCCCCCTCCCCTCCTCCCAGGCCATGGCCTTGAGGTGCTGTTGAAGGATGAGCTCATCCAACAAGGTGAGGATCTCCTCTGATTTTTTGCCAAATTTTCATTGTGATCCACTGTACGATGAGCTTCTATGAGCTGCTTTTGCTGCTGCTATATGATGCATTGCTATGAGCTGCTCCTGCTGCTGCTATATGATGAATTGCTATGAGCTGCTGCTGCTATATGATGAATTGCTATGAGCTGCTGCTGCTGCTATATGATGAATTGCTATGAGTTGCTGCTGCTGCCATATGATGAATTGCTATAAGCTGCTCGTGCTGATGCTATATGATAAATTGCTATGAGCTGCTCCTTCTGCTGCTATATGATGAATTGCTATGAGCTGCTACTGCTGCTGCTATATGATGAATTGCTATGAGCTGCTCCTGCTACTGCTATATGATAAATTGCTATGAGCTGCTCCTGCTGTTGCTATATGATGAATTGCTATGAGCTGCTAGTGGTATATGATGAATTGCACACTGCTGCTACTGTATGGTGAGTTGCTATGAGCTGTTGTTGCTGCTATATGATGCTTTCAGGTGGTGCTGCTATATGATAATAACCAACCACTTGGACCATCGAATTTCAATAAATAATTGTTCTTCATTTAAATGTGGGTCATGCGTTCTTCATTTAAATTAGGCAATGGGATCCCTATGGAAAACATTGACCAAAGTAGATTGTGCCAAGTAGATGGTATCTTTGTATTTGCATTTTGAGCAAATAGTGATGGTCTGTATTCCTATCATATTAATTACTGCACTAGGTTCAATTTGTGATGTTTGCAAGTCAAATTAATTTTCATATGGGCAGAAAAATGAAAAAATATAATGCAATCTAGACTTTCCACTGATCATATCAAAGATAAGCCGAAAATGCAATCAAAAGAACTGGTTGACTTATTACATGGAGCTTATATACACAGGTGCTTATTTTCTTAGGATAACTCGTAATAACTGTCCCTAAGAAACTTGGCTAATAGAACTGACATACAAATAACATGTCACGATGAATTGCAATGGAGGAGTGATGTACCATAGCACACTGTACAGGCTCACCGCTGCCTCTCCTTTTTTTTGTGATGTTCCATGAAATTTCCGCATACAACTTGTACTTTTTCTTTGTGTAACCCTATCTACAAGTTGACACGGCTAATTTCAGACATCTCTATATGATACTACATTGCATATCCCTTGTGCATATTTAAACCACAAATTAACGATTGTGTGCGTAGCATAAACTAGCCATGACTGTGCGCTGGACTAGCAGGCACTCTAAGGGAGGCTAATGTAGTGCACTGGAATTCCTACATGCCACCTACGATTTTGAGTAATGTACTACCTCTGTTCCTAAATATATGTCTTTGTAAAGATTCCAGTATGGACCACATACAGATATATATAGATGCATTTTCGAGTGTAGATTCACTTATTTTGCTCCATATGTAGCCTATAGTGGAATATCTAGAAAGACTTATATTTAGGAACGGAGGTATGAGGTAGTATCATGTATGACATCTGCATATCTAATTTAGCAGCCAGTAGTAGAAATCATTGTCTGCACAAAGGGATTACTGGTCGAAAATCCTAGCAAAGCACGCTGGCAGGCACAGAACAATACAAGAGAGAGAGAGACGCACCTACAAGATCATAGCGATGCCTCAGTCCAGGATCTTGGTTGGCCAAGCTGTTAGATCTAGAAGAAACATCGTCCTTATAGTTTTTGCCAGCTGCATAATAGGTAATAGCGACCGGTTATTATATTTGAAGTACATCGGGTAGGTGATGTTGGACGGGTTTAAACGTGACAAGTACCTAGGCCGTGGCGGGTGCTTGGCATCTCTCCAGACGGTGGGAATCAGGTTAGAAACGTCAAGGGTGATGACGCTGCACTGGCTGTTGGGGTCCGGTAAGGAGATATAGAACCGTCGAGTAGGGTGTTTGTGGAGCGGCTCCGGTAGGGTGGACTACGGTGTGGGCGAAGCGGATCTGTGGCCGTGGACGAGGGCGTAGGTGAAGCTTCTCCGGTGGTTGGGTTAAGGATGGTGTCGATGATGCGGATCTGTGGTCGTGGACGGGGCGTCAGAAGCTGCTCCGGTGGTTGGGTTAAGGTGTTGGAAATATGCCCTAGAGGCAATAATAAAAGTATTATTATTATATTTCCTTGTTCATGATAATTGTCTTTTATTCATGCTATAACTGTATTATCCGGAAATCGTAATACACGTGTGAATACATAGACCACAATATGTCCCTAGTGAGCCTCTAGTTGACTAGCTCGTTGTGATCAACAGATAGTCATGGTTTCCTGGCTATGGACATTGGATGTCGTTGATAACGGGATCACATCATTAGGAGAATGATGTGATGGACAAGACCCAATCCTAAGACTAGCACAAAAGATCGTGTAGTTCATTTGCTAGAGCTTTGCCAATGTCAAGTATCTCTTCCTTCGACCATGAGAGCGTGTAACTCCTGGATACCGTAGGAGTGCTTTGGTTGTATCAAACGTCACAACGTAACTGGGTGACTATAAAGGTGCACTACAGGTATCTCCGAAAGTATCTATTGTTTTATGCGGATCGAGACTGGGATTTGTCACTCCGTGTAAACGGAGAGGTATCTCTGGGCCCACTCGGTAGGACATCATCATATGCGCAATGTGACCAAGGAGTTGATCACGGGATGATGTGTTACGGAATGAGTAAAGTGACTTGCCGGTAACGAGATTGAACAAGGTATCGGTATACCGACGATCGAATCTCGGGCAAGTAAAATACCGCTAGACAAAGGGAATTGTATACGGGATCGATTGAGTCCTTGACATCGTGGTTCATCCGATGAGATCATCGTGGAACATGTGGGAGCCAACATGGGTATCCAGATCCCGCTGTTGGTTATTGACCGGAGAACGTCTCGGTCATGTCTGCATGTCTCCCGAACCCGTAGGGTCTACACACTTAAGGTTCGATGACGCTAGGGTTATAAAGGAAGCTTGTATGTGGTTACCGAATGTTGTTCGGAGTCCCGGATGAGATCCCGGACGTCACGAGGAGTTCCGGAATGGTCCGGAGTCCCGGATGAGAACCCAAACCCGAGACTAAGTGCTTCTGTAATAAGGGGAACAGCCACTGGAGCAGAATTACCCTAGATACTTGGTAGATGAGAAGGCTGGCAAAGTCGATAGAAGTATATTGGATATACATTATGTTAATGTGTACTTTACTAGTACTCCTAGTAGCACCAGGGTATTGGATACCGGTTCGGTTGCTAAGTGTTAGTAACTCGAAATAAAAGCTACGGAATAAACGGAGACTAGCTAAAGGTGAGCTGACGATATATGTTGGAAGTGTTTCCAAGGTTGATATGATCAAGCATCGCACGCTCCCTCTACCACCGAGATTGGTGTTTGCGTTGAGCATAGACATGATTGGATTATGTCTATCGCAATACGGTTATTCATTTAAGGAGAATAATGGTTACTCTATTTTTGAATAATACCTTCAATGGTCTTGCACCTAAAGGAATGGTTTATTGAATCTCGGTCGTAGTGATACACATTTTCATGCCAAAAGATATAAGATAGTAATGATAGTACAACTTACTTGTGGCACTGCCATGTAAGTCATAATGGTATAAAACGCATGAAGAAGCTCCATGTTGATGGATCTTTGGACTCACTCGTTTTTGAAAAGTTTGAGACATGCGAACCATGTCTATTGGTGTATATGCATGAAGAAACTCCATGCAAATGGATCGTTCGGACTCACTTGATTTTGAATCACTTGAGATATGCAAATCATACCACATGGGCAAGATGACTGAAAAGCCTCATTTTCAGTAAGATGGAACAAGATAGCAACTTGTTGGAAGTAACACATTTTGATGTGTGCAGTCGAATGAGTGCTGAGGCATGCAGTGAATATCATTATGTTCTTACTTCACAGATGATTCGAGTAAATGTTGAGTATATTTACTTGATGAAACACAAGTCTGAATTATTGAATGGTTCAAGTAATTTCAGAGTGAAGTAGCAGATCATTGTGACAAGAGGATAAAATGTCTATGATATGATCATAGAGATGAATATCTGAGTTATGAGTTTTGACACACAATTAAGACATTGTGGAAATTGTTTCGCAATTAATACCGCCTGGAACACCATAATGTGATGGTGTGGCCGAACATCATAGTTGCACCCTATTGGATATGGTGCGTACCATGATGTCTCTTATCGAATTACCGCTATCGTTCATGGGTTAGGCATTAGAGACAACCACATTCACTTTAAATAGGGCACCACGTAATTCCGATGAGATGACACCGTATGAATTATGGTTTAGAGAAACCTAAGTTGTCGTTTCTTAAAAGTTTGGGGCTGCGACGCTTATATGAAAAAGTTTCAGGTTGATAAGCTCGAACCCAAAGCGGATAAAATGCATCTTCATAGGAAACCCAAAACAGTTGGGTATACCTCCTAATTCAGATCCAAAAGCAATATGGATTGTTTCTAGAATCGGGTCCTTTCTCGAGGAAAAGTTTCTCTCAAAAGAATTGAGTGGGAGGATGCTGGAGACTTGATGAGGTTATTGAACCGTCTCTTCAACTAGTGTGTGACAGGGCACAGGGAGTTGTTCCTGTGGCACCTACACCAATTGAAGTGGAAGCTTATGATATTGATCATGAAACTTCGGATCAAGTCACTCCCAAACCTCGTAAGATGACAAGGATGCGTACTACTTCAGAGTGGTACGCAATCCTGTCTTGAAGGTCATGTTGCTAGACAACAATGAACCTACGAGCTATGGAGAAGCGATGGTGGGCCCGGATTCCGATAAATGGCTTGAGGCCATAAAATCCGAGAGTGTAGACTTTGGCAGAACGGCTCGATGGTCGTAAGGCTAATGAGTACAGATGGATTTCAAAAGGAAGACGGACAATGATGGTAAATGTCACCATTAAGAAAGCTCGACTTGTCGTTAAGATGTTTTCCGACAAGTTCAAGGAGTTGACTACGATGAGATTTTCTCACTCGTAGCGATGCTAAGAGTCTGTTGGAATTATATTAGCGATTACTGCATTATTTATGAAATCTTGCAGATAGGATGTCAAAACATTGTTTCCTCGACGATTTTAATGATGAAAGGTTGTATGTGATACAACCGGAAGGTTTTGTCAATCCCGAAAGATGCTAATAAGTATGCAAAGCTCCATCAATCCTTCTAAGGACTGGAGTGAGCATCTTGGAGTTGGAATGTATGCTTTGATGATGATCAAAAATTTTGGGTTTGTACAAAGTTTATGAGAAACTTGTATTTCCAAAGAAGTGAGTGGGAGCACTATAGAATTTCTGATGAGTATATGTTGTTGACATATTGTTGATCAGAAATGACATAGAATTTCTGGAAAGCATATAGGGTTATTTTGAAAGTGTTTTTCAATGGAAAGCCTGGATTAAGCTACTTGAGCATTCAGCATCAAGATCTATAAGGATAGATCAAAATGCTTAATAATACTTTCAAATGAGCACATACCTTGACATGATCTTGAAGGTGTTCAAGATGGACCAGTCAAAGAAGGAGTTCTTGCCTGAGTTATAAGGTACGAAGTTAAGACTTAAAGCTCGACCACGGCAGAATAAAGAGAAAGGACGAAGGTCGTCCCCTATGCTTAAGACGTAGACTCTTCAGTATGCTATGCTGTGTACCGCACCTGAAGTGTGCCTTGCCATGAGTCAGTCAAGGGGTACAAGAGTGATCCAAGAATGGCTCACAGGACAGCGGTCAAAGTTATCCTTAGTAACTAGTGGACTAAGGAATTTTCTCGATTATGGAGGTGGTAAAAGAGTTCGTCGTAAAGGTTACGACGATGCAAGCTTGACACCTATCCGGATAGCTCTGAGTAGAGAGAC
This sequence comes from Triticum dicoccoides, assembly GCF_002162155.2. NCBI lineage: Eukaryota > Viridiplantae > Streptophyta > Magnoliopsida > Poales > Poaceae > Triticum > Triticum dicoccoides. The sequence continues at coordinate 232,634,012 of NC_041389.1, forward strand.
TGGATACATATAATGGAGCAATAATTTAGAATAGCTCCAAGTAGAACAATTGTTTGGAATAGCTCCAAATAGAGCGTGGTAGCTGCATCTAGGAGATGACATAGAGATTTGTAAAGCACACACGGATCTGAAAGGTTCAGACCCGTTGACTAAAACCTCTCTCACAAGCAACATGATCAAACATAAAACTCATTGAGTGTTAATCACATAGTGATGTGAACTAGACTACTGACTCTAGTAAACTCTTGGGTATTAGTCACATGGCGATGTGACCTGTGAGTGTTAATCACATGGCGATGTGAACTAGATTATTGACTCTAGTGCAAGTGGGAGACTGTTGGAAATATGCCCTAGAGGCAATAATAAAAGTATTATTATTATATTTCCTTGTTCATGATAATTGTCTTTTATTCATGCTATAACTGTATTATCCGGAAATCGTAATACACGTGTGAATACATAGACCACAATATGTCCCCAGTGAGCCTCTAGTTGACTAGCTCGTTGTGATCAATAGATAGTCATGGTTTCTTGGCTATGGAATTGGATGTCGTTGATAACGGGATCACATCATTAGGAGAATGATGTGATGGACAAGACCCAATCCTAAGACTAGCACAAAAGATCGTGTAGTTCATTTGCTAGAGCTTTGCCAATGTCAAGTATCTCTTCCTTCGACCATGAGAGCGTGTAACTCCTGGATACCGTAGGAGTGCTTTGGGTGTATCAAACGTCACAACGTAACTGGGTGACTATAAAGGTGCACTACAGGTATCTCCGAAAGTATCTATTGTTTTATGCGGATCGAGACTGGGATTTGTCACTCCGTGTAAACGGAGAGGTATCTCTGGGCCCACTCGGTAGGACATCATCATATGCGCAATGTGACCAAGGAGTTGATCACGGGATGATGTGTTACGGAACGAGTAAAGTGACTTGCCGGTAACGAGATTGAACAAGGTATTGGATACCGATGATCGAATCTCGGGCAAGTAACATACCGATAGACAAAGGGAATTGAATACGGGATTGATTAAGTCCTTGACATCGTGGTTCATCCGATGAGATCATCATGGAACATGTGGGAGCCATCATGGGTATCCAGATCCCGTTGTTGGTTATTGACCGGAGAACGTCTCGGTCATGTCTACATGTCTCCCGAACTCGTAGGGTCTACACACTTAAGGTTCGATGATGCTAGGGTTATAAAGGAAGTTTGTATGTGGTTACCGAATGTTGTTCGGAGTCCCGGATGAGATCCCGGATGTCACGAGGAGTTCCGGAATGGTCCGGAGGTAAAGATTTATATATGGGAAGTCCTATTTTGGCCACCGGAAAATGTTCGGGATTTTTCGGTATTGTACCGGGAAGGTTCTAGAAGGTTTCGGAGTGGGGCCCACCTGCATGGGGGGACCCACATGGACGTGGGTAGTGGGGGCAAGGCACCACACCCCTGGTCAAGGCGCACCAAGATCCCCCCTTAGAAGGAATAAGATCATATCCCGAAGGGATAAGATCAAGATCCCTAAAAAGGGGGGATAACAATCGGTGGGGAAGGAAATAATGAGATTTATTTCCTCCCACCTTGGCCAACGCCCCAATGGACTTGGAGGGCAAGAAACCAGCCCATCCACCCCTATATATAGTGGGGAGGCGCATGGGAGCTTTACACGAAGTTCTGGCACAGCCCTACCTCTCTTCCTACTCCTCCTCTCCCATGGTGCTTGGCGAAGCCCTGCTAGATTGCCACGCTCCTCCACCACCACCACGCCGTTGTGCTGCTGTTGGATGGAGTCTTCCTCAACCTCTCCCTCTCTCCTTGCTGGATCAAGGCGTGGGAGACGTCACCGGGCTGTACGTGTGTTGAACGCGGAGGTGCCGTCCGTTCGGCACTAGGATCATCGGTGATTTGAATCACGACGAGTACGACTCCATCAACCCTGTTCACTTGAACGCTTTCGCTTAGCGGTCTACAAGGGTATGTAGATGCATTCTCTTTCTACTCGTTGCTGGTCTCTCCATAGATAGATCTTGGTGACACGTAGGAAAATTTTGAATTTCTGCTACGTTCCCCAACAGTGGCATCATGAGCTAGGTCTATTGCGTAGATTCTTTGCACGAGTAGAACAAAAAGTAGTTGTGGGCGTTGATGTTGTTCAATATGCTTACCGTTACTAGTCCAATCTTGTTTCGACGGTATTGTGGGATGAAGCGGCCCGGAGCGACCTTACACATACTCTTACGTGAGACAGGTTCCACCGGTTGACATGCACTTGGTGCATAAGGTGGCTAGCGGGTGCCAGTCTTTCCCACTTTAGTCGGAACGGATTCGATGAAAAGGGTCCTTATGAAGGGTAAATAGAAATTGGCATATCACGTTGTGGTCTTGCGTAGGTAGGAAACGTTCTCGCTAGAAACCCATAGCAGCCACGTAAAACATGCAACAACAATTAGAGGACGTCAAACTTGTTTTTGCAGGGTATGCTATGTGATGTGATATGGCCAAGAAGAATGTGATGAATGATATGTGATGTATGAGATTGATCATGTTCTTGTAATAGGATTCACGACTTGCATGTCGATGAGTATGACAACCGGCAGGAGCCATAGGAGTTGTCTTTATTTATTGTATGACCTGCGTGTCATTGAAGAACGCCATGTAAACTACTTTACTTTATTGCTAAACGCGTTAGTCATAGAAGTAGAAGTAGTCGTTGGCGTGACAACTTCATGAAGACACGATGATGGAGATCATGATGATGGAGATCATGGTGTCGTGCCGGTGACGATGATGATCATGGAGCCCCGAAGATGAAGATCAAAAGGAGCAAAATGATATTGGCCATATCATGTCACTATTTGATTGCATGTGATGTTTATCATGTTTATGCATCTTGTTTGCTTAGGACGATGGTAGTAAATAAGATGATCCCTTACAAAATTTCAAGAAGTGTTCTCCCCTAACTGTGCACCGTTGCTACAGTTCGTCGCTTCTAAGCACCACGTGATGATTGGGTGTGATGGATTCTTACGTTCACATGCAACGGGTGTAAGACAGTTTTACACAGCGAAAACACTTAGGGTTAACTTGACGAGCCTAGCATGTGCAGACATGGCCTCGGAACACGGAGACCGAAAGGTCGACCATGAGTCGTATGGTAGATACGATCAACATGAGGATGTTCACCGATGATGACTAGTCCGTCTCACGTGATGATCGGACACGGCCTAGTTGAATCGGATCATGTGATCACTTAGATGACCAGAGGGATGTCTATCTAAGTGGGAGTTCATAAGATGCATTTAATTATCCTGAACATAGTCAAAAGACCTTTTGCAAATTATGTCGTAAGCTCGCGCTTTAGTTCCACTGTTTAGATATGTTCCTAGAGAAAATATAGTTGAAAGTTGATAGTAGCGATTATGCGATCAGTAGAAAGCTTATGTCCTTAATGCACCGCTCAGTGTGCTGAACCCCAACGTCGTTTGTCGATGTTGCGAACATCGGACATACACGTTTTGATAACTACGTGATAGTTCAATTAAATGGTTTAAGTAGAGGCACCAAAGACGTTTTTGAAACGTCGCGGAACATATGAGATGTTTCGAGGGCTGAAATTGGGATTTCAGGCTCGTGCCCACGTCAAGAGGTATAAGACCTCCGACGATTTTCTTAGCCTGCAAACTAAGGGAGAAAAGCTAAATCGTTGAGCTTGTGCTTAGATTGTCTAAGCACAACAATCACTTGAATTGAGTGGGAGTTGATCCTCCAGATGAGATAGTGATGTTTCCCCAAAGTCATTGCCACCAAGCTGCTAGAGCTTCGTGATGAACTATAACATATCAGGGATAGATATGATGATCCTTGAAATATTCATGATGTTTGACACCGCGAAAGTAGAAATCAAGAAGGAGCATCAATTGTTGATGGTTGGTGAAACCACTAGTTTCAAGAAGGGCAAGGGAACAAAGGGATACTTCATGAAATGGCAATTCAGCTGCTGCTCTAGTGAAGAAACCCAAGGTTGAACCCAAACCCGAGACTAAGTGCTTCTGTAATAAGGGGAACAACCACTGGAGCAGCATTACCCTAGATACTTGGTAGATGAGAAGGCTGGCAAGGTCGATAGAAGTATATTGGATATACATTATGTTAATGTGTACTTTACTAGTACTCCTAGTAGCACCAGGGTATTGGATACCGGTTCGGTTGCTAAGTGTTAGTAACTCGAAATAAAAGCTACGGAATAAACGGAGACTAGCTAAAGGTGAGCTGAAGATATATGTTGGAAGTGTTTCCAAGGTTGATATGATCAAGCATCGCACGCTCCCTCTACCACCGAGATTGGTGTTTGCGTTGAGCATAGACATGATTGGATTATGTCTATCGCAATACGGTTATTCATTTAAGGAGAATAATGGTTACTCTATTTTTGAATAATACCTTCAATGGTCTTGCACCTAAAGGAATGGTTTATTGAATCTCGGTCGTAGTGATACACATTTTCATACCAAAAGATATAAGATAGTAATGATAGTACCACTTACTTGTGGCACTGCCATGTAAGTCATAATGGTATAAAACGCATGAAGAAGCTCCATGTTGATGGATCTTTGGACTCACTCGTTTTTGAAAAGTTTGAGACATGCGAACCATGTCTATTGGTGTATATGCATGAAGAAACTCCATGCAAATGGATCGTTCAGACTCATTTGATTTTGAATCACTTGAGATATGCAAATCATACCACATGGGCAAGATGACTGAAAAGCCTCATTTTCAGTAAGATGGAACAAGATAGCAACTTGTTGGAAGTAACACATTTTGATGTGTGCAGTCGAATGAGTGCTGAGGCATGCAGTGAATATCATTATGTTCTTACTTCACAGATGATTCGAGTAAATGTTGAGTATATTTACTTGATGAAACACAAGTCTGAATTATTGAATGGTTCAAGTAATTTCAGAGTGAAGTAGCAGATCATTGTGACAAGAGGATAAAATGTCTATGATATGATCATAGAGATGAATATCTGAGTTACGAGTTTTGGCACACAATTAAGACATTGTGGAAATTGTTTCGCAATTAATACCGCCTGGAACACCATAATGTGATGGTGTGTCCGAACATCATAGTTGCACCCTATTGGATATGGTGCGTACCATGATGTCTCTTATCGAATTACCACTATCGTTCATGGGTTAGGCATTAGAGACAACCACATTCACTTTAAATAGGGCACCACGTAATTCCGATGAGATGACACCGTATGAATTATGGTTTAGAGAAACCTAAGTTGTCGTTTCTTAAAAGTTTGGGGCTGTGACGCTTATATGAAAAAAGTTTCAGGTTGATAAGCTCGAACCCAAAGCGGATAAAATGCATCTTCATAGGAAACCCAAAACAGTTGGGTATACCTCCTAATTCAGATCCGAAAGCAATACGGATTGTTTCTAGAATCGGGTCCTTTCTCGAGGAAAAGTTTCTCTCGAAAGAATTGAGTGGGAGGATGGTGGAGACTTGATGAGGTTATTGAACCGTCTCTTCAACTTGTGTGTGACAGGGCACAGGGAGTTGTTCCTGTGGCACCTACACCAATTGAAGTGGAAGCTTATGATATTGATCATGAAACTTCGGATCAAGTCACTCCCAAACCTAGTAGGATGACAAGGATGCGTACTACTTCAGAGTGGTACGTAATCCTGTCTTGAAGGTCATGTTGCTAGACAACAATGAACCTACGAGGTATGGAGAAGCGATGGTGGGCCCGGATTCCGATAAATGGCTTGAGGCCATAAAATCCGAGAGAGGATCCATGTATGAAAACAAAGTGTAGACTTTGGCAGAACGGCTCGATGGTCGTAAGGCTAATGAGTACAGATGGATTTCAAAAGGAAGACGGACAATGATGGTAAATGTCACCATTAAGAAAGCTCGACTTGTCGTTAAGATGTTTTCCGACAAGTTCAAGGAGTTGACTACGATGAGATTTTCTCACTCGTAGCGATGCTAAGAGTCTGTTGGAATTATATTAGCGATTACTGCATTATTTATGAAATCTTGCAGATAGGATGTCAAAACATTGTTTCCTCGACGATTTTAATGAGGAAAGGTTGTATGTGATACAACCGGAAGGTTTTGTCAATCCCGAAAGATGCTAATAAGTATGCAAAGCTCCAGCAATCCTTCTAAGGACTGGAGTGAGCATCTCGGAGTTGGAATGTATGCTTTGATGATGATCAAAAATTTTGGGTTTGTACAAAGTTTATGAGAAACTTGTATTTCCAAAGAAGTGAGTGGGAGCACTATAGAATTTCTGATGAGTATATGTTGTTGACATATTGTTGATCAGAAATGACGTAGAATTTCTGGAAAGCATATAGGGTTATTTTGAAAGTGTTTTTCAATGGAAATCCTGGATTAAGCTACTTGAACATTGAGCATCAAGATCTATAAGGATAGATCAAAATGCTTAATAATACTTTCAAATGAGCACATACCTTGACATGATCTTGAAGGTGTTTAAGATGGATCAGTCAAAGAAGGAGTTCTTGCCTGAGTTGTAAGGTACGAAGTTAAGACTTAAAGCTCGACCACGGCAGAATAGAGAGAAAGGACGAAGGTTGTCCCCTATGCTTAAAAAGTAGGCTCTTCAGTATGCTATGCTGTGTACCGCACCTGAAGTGTGCCTTGCCATGAGTCAGTCAAGGGGTACAAGAGTGATCCAAGAATGGCTCATAGGACAGCGGTCAAAGTTATCCTTAGTAACTAGTGGACTAAGGAATTTTCTCGATTATGGAGGTGGTAAAAGAGTTCGTCATAAAGGTTACGACGATGCAAGCTTGACACCTATCCGGATAGCTCTGAGTAGAGAGACCGGATACATATAATGGAGCAATAATTTAGAATAGCTCCAAGTAGAACAGTTGTTTTGAATAGCTCCAAATAGAGCGTGGTAGCTACATCTAGGAGATGACATAGAGATTTGTAAAGCACACACGGATCTGAAAGGTTCAGACCCGTTGACTAAAACCTCTCTCACAAGCAACATGATCAAACATAAAACTCATTGAGTGTTAATCACATAGTGATGTGAACTAGACTACTGACTCTAGTAAACTCTTGGGTATTAGTCACATGGCGATGTGACCTGTGAGTGTTAATCACATGGCGATGTGAACTAGATTATTGACTCTAGTGCAAGTGGGAGACTGTTGGAAATATGCCCTAGAGGCAATAATAAAAGTATTATTATTATATTTCCTTGTTCATGATAATTGTCTTTTATTCATGCTATAACTGTATTATCCGGAAATCGTAATACACGTGTGAATACATAGACCACAATATGTCCCTAGTGAGCCTCTAGTTGACTAGTTCGTTGTGATCAACAGATAGTCATGGTTTCCTGGCTATGGACATTGGATGTCGTTGATAACGGGATCACATCATTAGGAGAATGATGTGATGGACAAGACCCAATCCTAAGCCTAGCACAAAGATCGTGTAGTTCGTTTGCTAGAGCTTTGCCAATGTCAAGTATCTCTTCCTTTGACCATGAGAGCGTGTAACTCCTGGATACCGTAGGAGTGCTTTGGGTGTATCAAACGTCACAACGTAACTGGGTGACTATAAAGGTGCACTACAGGTATCTCCGAAAGTATCTATTGTTTTATGCGGATCGAGACTGGGATTTGTCACTCCGTGTAAACGGGGAGGTATCTCTGGGCCCACTCGGTAGGACATCATCATAATGTGCACAATGTGACCAAGGGGTTGATCACGGGATGATGTGTTACGGAACGAGTAAAGAGACTTGCCGGTAACGAGATTGAACAAGGTATCGGTATACCGACGATCGAATCTCGGGCAAGTAAAATACCGCTAGACAAAGGGAATTGTATACGGGATTGATTGAGTCCTTGACATCGTGGTTCATCCGATGAGATCATCGTGGAACATGTGGGAGCCAACATGGGTATCCAGATCCCGCTGTTGGTTATTGACCGGAGAACATCTCGGTCATGACTACATGTCTCCCGAACCCGTAGGGTCTACACACTTAAGGTTCGATGACGCTAGGGTTATAAAGGAAGTTTGTATGTGGTTACCGAATGTTGTTCGGAGTCCCGGATGAGATCCCGGACGTCACGAGGAGTTCCGGAATGGTCCGGAGGTAAAGATTTATATATAGGAAGTCCTGTTTCGGCCATCGGGACAAGTTTCGGGGTCATCGGTATTGTACCGGGACCACCGGAAGGGTCCCGGGGGCCCACCGGGTGGGGCCACCTGCCCCGTGTTGGAAATATGCCCTAGAGGCAATAATAAATTGATTATTATTATATTTCCTTGTTCATGATAATCGTTTATTATCCATGCTAGAATTGTATTGATAGGAAACTCAGATACATGTGTGGATACATAGACAACACCATGTCCCTAGTAAGCCTCTAGTTGACTAGCTCGTTGATCAATAGATGGTTACGGTTTCCTGACCATGGACATTGGATGTCGTTGATAACAGGATCACATCATTAGGAGAATGATGTGATGGACAAGACCCAATCCTAAGCCTAGCACAAGATCATGTAGTTCGTATGCTAAAGCTTTTCTAATGTCAAGTATCATTTCCTTAGACCATGAGATTGTGCAACTCCCGGATACCGTAGGAGTGCTTTGGGTGTGCCAAACGTCACAACGTAACTGGGTGGCTATAAAGGTACACTACGGGTATCTCTGAAAGTGTCTGTTGGGTTGGCACGAATCGAGATTGGGATTTTGTCACTCCGTGTAAACGGAGAGGTATCTCTGGGCCCACTCGGTAGGACATCATCATAATGTGCACAATGTGACCAAGGGGTTGATCACGGGATGATGTGTTACGGAACGAGTAAAGAGACTTGCCGGTAACGAGATTGAACAAGGTATCGGTATACCGACGTGATCTTGACGTGAGCACATGCCTTGACGTGATCTTGAAGGTGTTCAAGATGGATCAGTCAAAGAAGGAGTTCTTGCCTGAGTTGTAAGGTATGAAGTTAAGACTTAAAGCTCGACCATGGCAGAATAGAGAGAAAGGAACGAAGGTCGTCCCCTATGCTTAAGACATAGGCTCTACAGTATGCTATGCTGTGTACCGCACCTGAAGTGTGCTTTACCATGAGTCAGTCAAGGGGTACAAGAGTGATCCAAGAATGGATCACAGGACAGCGGTCAAAGTTATCCTTAGTAACTAGTGGACTAAGGAATTTTCTCAATTATGGAGGTGGTAAAAGAGTTCGTCGTAAAGGGTTACGTCGATGCAAGCTTAACACCTATCCGGATAGCTCTGAGTAGAGATACCGGATACGTATAATGGAGCAACAATTTAGAATAGCTCCAAGTAGAACAGTTATTTGGAATAGCTCCAAATAGAGCGTGGTAGCTACATCTAGGAGATGACATAGAGATTTGTAAAGCACACACGGATCTGAAAGGTTCAGACCCGTTGACTAAAACCTCTCTCACAAGCAACATGATCAAACATAAAACTCATTGAGTGTTAATCACATAGTGATGTGAACTAGACTACTGACTCTAGTAAACTCTTGGGTATTAGTCACATGGCGATGTGACCTGTGAGTGTTAATCACATGGCGATGTGAACTAGATTATTAACTCTAGTGCAAGTGGGAGACTGTTGGAAATATGCCCTAGAGGCAATAATAAAAGTATTATTATTATATTTCCTTGTTCATGATAATTGTCTTTTATTCATGCTATAACTGTATTATCCGGAAATCGTAATACACGTGTGAATACATAGACCACAATATGTCCCTAGTGAGCCTCTAGTTGACTAGCTCGTTGTGATCAACAGATAGTCATGGTTTCCTGGCTATGGACATTGGATGTCGTTGATAACGGGATCACATCATTAGGAGAATGATGTGATGGACAAGACCCAATCCTAAGACTAGCACAAAAGATCGTGTAGTTCATTTGCTAGAGCTTTGCCAATGTCAAGTATCTCTTCCTTTGACCATGAGAGCGTGTAACTCCTGGATACCGTAGGAGTGCTTTGGGTGTATCAAACGTCACAACGTAACTGGGTGACTATAAAGGTGCACTATAGGTATCTCCGAAAGTATCTATTGTTTTATGCGGATCGAGACTGGGATTTGTCACTCCGTGTAAACGAAGAGGTATCTGTGGGCCTACTCGGTAGGACATCATCATATGCGCAATGTGACCAAGGAGTTGATCACGGGATGATGTGTTACGGAACGAGTAAAGTGACTTGCCGGTAACGAGATTGAACAAGGTATTGGATACCGACGATCGAATCTCGGGCAAGTAACATACCGATAGACAAAGGGAATTGAATACGGGATTGATTAAGTCCTTGACATCGTGGTTCATCCGATGAGATCATCGTGGAACATGTGGGAGCCATCATGGGTATCCAGATCCCACTATTGGTTATTGACCGGAGAACGTCTCGGTCATGTCTACATGTCTCCCGAACCCGTAGGGTCTACACACTTAAGGTTCGATGATGCTAGGGTTATAAAGGAAGTTTGTATGTGGTTACCGAATGGTGTTCGGAGTCCCGGATGAGATCCCGGACGTCACGAGGAGTTCCGGAATGGTCCGGAGGTAAAGATTTATATATGGGAAGTCCTATTTTGGCCACCGGAAAATGTTCGGGATTTTTCGGTATTGTACCGGGAAGGTTCTAGAAGGTTCCGGAGTGGGGCCCACCTGCATGGGGGGACCCACATGGACGTGGGTAGTGGGGGCAAGGCCCCACACCCCTGGTCAAGGCGCACCAAGATCCCCCCTTAGAAGGAATAAGATCATATCCCGAAGGGATAAGATCAAGATCCCTAAAAAGGGGGGATAACAATCGGTGGGGAAGGAAATAATGAGATTTCTTTCCTCCCACCTTGGCCAACGCCCCAATGTACTTGGAGGGCAAGAAACCAGCCCCTCCACCCCTATATATAGTGGGGAGGCGCATGGGAGCTATACACGAAGTTCTGGCATAGCCCTACCTCTCTTCCTACTCCTCCTCTCCCATGGTGCTTGGCGAAGCCCTGCTGGATTGCCATGCTCCTCCACCACCACCACGCCGTTGTGCTGCTGTTGGATGGAGTCTTCCTCAACCTCTCCCTCTCTCCTTGCTGGATCAAGGCGTGGGAGACGTCACCGGGTTGTACGTGTGTTGAACGCGGAGGTGCCGTCCGTTCGGCACTAGGATCATCGGTGATTTGAATCACGACGAGTACGACTCCATCAACCCCGTTCACTTGAACGCTTCCGCTTAGCGATCTACAAGGGTATGTTGATGCATTCTCTTTCTACTCGTTGCTGGTCTCTCCATAGATAGATCTTGGTGACACGTAGGAAAATTTTGAATTTCTGCTACGTTCCCCAACATAAGGATGGTGTCGACGATGCGGATCTGCGGCCGTGGACGGGGCGTCAGAAGCTCCTCCGGTGGTTGGGTTAAGGATGGTGTCGACGATGCGGATCTGTGGCCGTGGACGGGGCGTCAGAAGCTGCTCCGTTAGGTTGGATGAGGGTGCAAGGAAGCGGATCTGAGGCCATGGACTTGTGAGTTGGCAAAGGGGTCCCGGTAGGGTTCAGGAAGGTGTCGGCGAAGAGGATCAGAGGCCGTCAACGAGGGCGTCGGTGGGGCGGCTCCGGGCGGTGTGGACGAAGCGTCTCCGGTGGGGAGTACGAATGAGCCGCTGCAGATGCGGGGCGGTTGATGAGAGTACCGGCGAAGGGCCATAGCCTGGGGTTCAACCGTCAAGGGCCGCTGCAAGGCGCTGGAGGACGAGCTGGGGTTCACCTCCCAGGCCATAGCTGCTCGCGACGCGGCGTTGAAGGATGGTTCAACCGTTAAGGGCCACTACATGGCGCTGGAGGACGAGCTGCAAGGCCTGTGTGATGAGCTCGCCAAGGTGGTCTGTCGGGGGGATGAACCCCAAGCAGGCAATGGAACCCGGATCCTCTTCAAAAACAGCGGGGCCCGCATCACCCCGTAAACCGGCACGCGCTTGGCCGGGTCGCTCGACCCGGCAGGGCCCGCAACCCAGCTAGACTCTCTGACACGACAAGGTATGTAAACCCGGCCACAGCAACTGGTGCAAGGAAACTCAACTCGGCGCAACCAAGGCTTCCACGGCAAGCCAGCACCACCCGTGGCGTCCACGGCAACCCAGCCACGGGTCAGCTCCCATCCCATCCAGGCCGTACGATGGGACGAGGCCCAAACCACTGATGACCAAGGAAACAGTGCTTCCACCACGCCTGTGGTCAGCTGGGGCGTGGCAACAGTGCCCCTCATCTACCCGCTGACCAAGGCTGGCGTGGCTACAGTGCTCTCGCCCTCACTGCTGACGACAGCAAGTGGCGGCCTAATGGAGAGCACTGTACACAACTCGACTCGGCCACGCCCTGACGATCGACAAGACGGCACATAGTCCCCCTAGGCACGCCGGGCCCGCACCTAGGGGAACCCGGCGAACCACAAGACCACAAGCGGGACCCAGCTCGGAGTCCCGGGCACCGACAATACGAACCCACTGACTCGACATATTACCATTGTAACCCTAGGTGGGTTGATTTATAAAACCCCGCAGGAACCCACGCCCAAAGGGGCATAGCATCGATCCATCGCACCATCGTATCGGCATCATCATACGACGCACAGAGACGAAAAGCAAGAAGCAGAAGCATAGGACTAGCCACCCAACAGCAGTACCGGAGAGAAGGAGCAGCCCAAGCCTTGGCCAGCTTCCTTCCTCCTCCATACAGCTCCAAGAGCAACATTGTACTATCAATCATCCAACCAAACTCGACAGGACTAGGGGTGTTATCTCTCCGGAGAACCCCGAACCTGGGTATGTCCGGCGTCCCGCGCCCGCACATGCCAACCTCGCCTTTGGAGCCCACCAGCGCCCTCGAGCGTCCTCCTCTCTTTAGCCATCCCTTGGCATCTGCCGTGCGCCCACCACGATAGTTGGCGCCCACCGTGGGGCAGCTCAAGCAGCTGGCCGGGAGCATGCTTCAGACGGGGCCCTTCTCCTACGCCGGCGAGACCTTCGTGCTGGCGGACGACGTCGTCGGCGCGCTCGCCGCCTCCTTCGCCGCACTCCGCATCTCCGATGCACTCGCGGCCGACGAGTACCCCAGCGAGGTGCTCAGCTACTCCGACTCTCCCCTTTCCCTCGGTGGTAGCTTTGCCGTCGGGGGGATGGATGTTCACGTGGAGGTTTACGCCACGGGCGATGGCGCCTCTTCCTCGTCGAGACAAACAAGGAAGGCCGCGGAGGCCAGGGCCACCGTGGAACGGACTGAGCAGTCCGACCCGCTGCGCGCTGCGATGCAGAGCCTCCGCGTCCCCATCGGCACCGACGTTGACGCCACCAATGTCGCCGAAGCCCGAACCCAGCTTGAGGATAGGCGCCAGCAGATGCTGGACCTGTCCGACACGCTGGCCGCCACCAGGCGCCGCCTAGAGGCCGCTCAGATGGAGCACGACGCCGCCCACGGAGTTATGCCCGCCACGGCCGAGCCAAGCCGGGTCGCCGATGCGCGCGCCCAGGGAGGAGTGATCGGCCGAGCCTTTGGCGCCGTCCGGGCCGTCTTTGAAACCCCAGTGAAGAACATGCGCGCTACGGAGGCAGCCGCGGTCGGCCTCGACCAACTCGTGGGCGAGGAGCTCAAGCAGCGCATCAGGAAGATGCGCGAGCTCCTCCACGCCGCTAACACCCAGCAGGATTGCCTCAACCAGCTCGCCAAGCCGGCGGGATCCGACTGCGCCCGTCTTGGCGGACCCGGCGAACTTCTGCACATGTCTTCCTCGCCATCCGGCGAGGGGCACTCTGGCCGAGACCAGACTCGATGCAACCCGGCCGCCACCGCCGCCGACGCTTTGGGAACCGAGCCCGCCCTAGAGAACCAGCGCGGACCCGGCCAGCTTGGCCGGCGTCCGGCTCATACCGACCCGGCCCCTCGGGGCCTGGACGCCAGTCGACTCGGCCCGCGCGCCATCGACGACGCCGACGCGCGCCACCGCCTCGATCAGCTCGCCTCGCTCCCTGGAGGTGGAGGAGAGCGGCGCCATCAGGACAGCTTGCTTCGGCCCACGCATCCGGGAGGAGCCCTTTCTGAAAGGGCTCGTGTTCCCCCGCGACACCCCCAAGTACAATGGGACCGTGAAGCCAGAAGACTGGCTCACCGACTACACCACGACCATTGGCATCACCGGTGCCAATCGTCGTCTCGCCGTGCGCTATGCACCGCTCATGCTCCAGGGGTCAGCTTGCATGTGGTTGAACAGTCTGCCGATGGGCAGCATCAACGCATGGGTCGATTTCGAGGAGGCCTTTGTCCGCAACTTCACGGGGGCGTACAAGCGACCCGATCGCCCTAGACAACTCGCCATGTGCGTGCAGGGGCCGCCGGAGACAGGTCGCGAGTACGTCGCACGCTGGACCGAGCTCCGAAACAGCTGCGAGGGCATCCATGAAGTCCAGGCGATCCAGTACTTCGTCAGCTGGTGGCGAGACGGCACCCTCCCCAAGCACAAGCTCCAACGCTCTGAGCCGGCCACCATGGCCGCGCTCATGGTGAAGGCGGACAAGTACGCCAACGCCGATTCCGCCATGAAGATCCAGGTGGCGCTGGACGAAGCCGGCAAAGCAAAGCCGGTTCCACCTCCGAAGCCGGCCGGCGAAAGCAGCCGGTAGCAGCATCACCAGAACAACAAGCGCAAGGCCGACTAGCCGGTGCAGCCTCATGACAACCGGCTCGTCATGGCCGCCGAGCCCGCGGCGGACCCGGCAGCGAAGCGTTGGCAGACCGGCAAGACGGCATGGCAACCTGCCATGAGTTTCGAAGAGATGCTCGACACCCCATGCAAGCACCACGGCGGCGCCAGGCCCTCCACGCACATGCTTCGACAGTGCGGCATCACCAAGCGCATCATGAGGGGAGACGTTTCGCCTCCTCCGGCTCCGGCTCCAGCTCCAAGCACAGGGAAGCCGCCTCCGCCTCCACCACCGCCTCCCACCGGCGGCGCGATGCGGAACGACGCCCACCCGAACCAGAACGCAGCCTACGTCGTCTTCACCAGCCTCGGCGACGACCAGCACAGCGAGCGCTTTCTTCGACAGGAGGTGAACACCGTCGTCCCGGCCAAGCCGGATTTCATGCACTGGTCGGATTGCCCGATCACCTGGACCCGCGAGGATCATCCGGCGGTGATGCCGAGTCTGGGTGGATACGCCCTCGTCCTCAACCCCACCATCGTCGCACGGCGCACATGCAAGTTCTCTCGAGTCCTCATCGACGGCGGCAGCAGCATCAACATCCTCTACCGCGACACTATGACCAAGCTCGGCCTCAAGGCCGAGGACCTGGAGCCAACCCGGACAGTCTTCCACGGCATCGTGCCCGGCCTTTCCTGCTCGCCCATTGGCCGGGTCCGGCTCGATATCCTGTTCAGCGACAGCAGCCACTTCCGGCGCGAACCGATCTGGTTCGAGGTGGTGGACCTGTCCAGCGCATATCATGCTTTGCTGGGCCGGCCTGCGCTTGCCAAGTTCATGGCGGTTCCCCACTAGGCGTACCTGAAGATGAAGATGTCGGGTCCCAAGGACCTCATTACCATCACCCGCAACTACCGCAAGTCTCTGGAGTGTGCCCGAGACGACACCAAGCTGGCCGAGTCGCTGGTCAGTGCTGAGGAGTGGCGCCAGCTCGACCAGATCGTCGCCCTGGCAGGCGAAGCCTCCGATGCGTCGATCCCGACCTCGGACCCAGCCGACGAGGCTGCCTTCAAGCCCTCCAAGGAGACCAAGAAAGTGAAGCTCAACCCTGAAGACCCAAGCTGCAGCAAGTACGTTGTCATAGGCGCCCGCCTCGACAGCAAATAGGAAGGCGAGCTTGTCGACTTCCTCCGTGAGAATCGGGATATCTTCGCATGGTCCCCCAAGTACATGCCGGGTATACCCAGGGAGTACGCCGAGCACAAACTTCACGTCCGCAAGGACGCCAAGCCTGTCCATCAACCCCTTCGACGATTTTCTGAAGAGAAGAGAAGAACCATTGGTGAAGAGGTCGCTAAGCTTTTGGCGGCCGGCTTCATAATGGAAGTGTTTCACCCCGAGTGGCTGGCCAACCCAGTCCTCGTCCTGAAGAAGAACAAGATCTGGCGCATGTGTATCGACTACACCAGCCTCAACAAGGCCTGTCCCAAGGACCCGTTCGCTCTCCCGCGGATCGACCAAGTCATCGAGTCGACCATCGATTGCGAGCTCCTGTCCTTCCTGGACGCTTACTCCGGCTATCACCAGATCAAGCTGGACACGACCGATGCCCTGAAGACATCCTTCATCACGCCCTTTGGGGTGTAGTGCTATATCACCATGTTGTTCGGATTGAAGAACGCCGGCGCCACCTTCCAACGCTGCATGCAGAAATGCATGCTACCGCAACTCGGCCGCAACATTCATGTGTACGTGGACGACATCATGGTGAAGACCAAGCAGCACCTCACGCTCCTCGATGATTTAAAGGAAACATTCGCCAACCTCCGCGAATACAAGGTCAAGCTCAACCCAGAAAAGTGCATTTTCGGCGTCCCGGCCAGAAAGCTGCTCGGCTTACTCGTCTCGGAACGCGGCATTGAGGCAAACCCGGAGAAGATCAAGGCCATCGAACGCATGCGCAAGCCGGCTCAGCTACGCGACGTCCGGAAGTTCACCGGGTGCTTGGCCTTGGTCAGCCGGTTCCTAAGTCGGCTGGGTGAGAGGGCGCTCCCCCTAAACCAGCTGATGAAGAAGACACGCCCGTTCGAGTGGAACGACAAGGCAGACGAGGCCTTCCAAGAACTCAAGCGCATGCTCTCCACCGCACTAGTCCTGGCCATGCCGACCAACAAGGAGCCGCTGTTGCTCTACATAGCTGCGACCTCGCGGGGGGTCAGTATGATGCTGGTGGTCGAGCGACCAGAGAAGGGAAAGATCCAAGATGTCCAGCGACCAGTCTACTACCTGAGCGAGGTGCTCTCCATTTCCAAGTAGAACTAACGACATTACCAGAAGATGTGTTACGGTGTGTACCTCACCGCCAAGAAGCTGAAGCAGTACTTCCAAGAGCACGTCGTCACCGTCGTCAGCACGGCGCCTATCGGAGAAATCATTGGGTGCCCGGACGCCTCTGGCCTGGTCGCCAAGTGGGCGATCCACCTAGCCGGCCACACCATCCTCTACGACTCCACACAACGATCAAGTCTCAGGCCCTAGCTGATTTCCTCGTCGACTGGACCGAGACCGAGTAGTTGCCGCCGCCTCCCGGCTCGACGCATTGGCGCATGCACTTCGACGGGTCCAAGATGCGACTCGGTTTAGGGGCCGGCATCATACTGTCATCTCCGAAGGGCGACCGGCTCCGCTACGCACTCCAGATCCACTTCGCCGCCTCCAACAACGACGCCGAATATGAAGCCCTTGTGCACGGCCTCCGGCTTGCCAAGGAACTCGGCATCCAGCGCATCCTGTGCTACGGCGACTCGGACCTGGTGGTGCAGCAGTATTCCGACGAATGGGACGCCCGCGACTCCAACATGGCAAGCTACCGCTTCCTTGTCCAGAACCTGTCCGGGTCCTTCGAGGGCTGCGAGTTCCTCCATGTCCCGCGTGTGGAGAACAAAGCTCTCCGGCGTCTCCCTCGAGCACCTGCGTAAGCCATCCGTCAAGCCATTACCAGACTCCAAGTCCATCCACGTTCCAGATGACCCAGCCGCACCCCAAGTCAGCCCGGGGGATGCTGAACCTGGCCCGGGGACTGCTAAACCCGGCCCAGGGGCTGCTCAGCTCGACCCGGCCACCATCATCCCGGACTCGGCCGTCGCCATCCCCAACCCCGGGGCTGCTCAAACCGGCCACCATCATCCCGGACCCGGCCGTCGCCATCCCCAACCCGGGGGCTGCTCAACCCGGCTCGGGGGCTGCCGACCTAGAACCCACCCTGGTGGCCGTCTTTGCAGTGATGGCAGCCCCATCTTGGGCACTCCCGATATTGGAGTTTCTGGAGAACAGGGTTCTCCCCATGGACGAGACCGAGGCTCGGCAAATTCAGCGCTGGGAATCCACCTACAGCATCATCAACAACGAGCTTATCAAACGCAGCTCTACCGGCATGTTCCAGCGCTGCGTCGAGCAGGATCGCGGCATCGACATCCTCCTCGACATTCACCACGGCGAGTGCGGGCACCACGCCGCATCACGATCCCTGGTGGCCAAGGCGTTCCGCCATGGTTTCTATTGGCCCACGGCCCTCCAAGACGTTGAGTCGCTCATTCTCAAATGCGAAGGGTGCCAACGCTTCAGCAAACGCAGCCACCATCCGGCCTCGGTGCTCCGCACCATACCGATCGCCTGGCCCTTCGCGGTCTGGGAACTCGACATGGTGGACCATTCAAAACCGCTCGAGGCGGCATGACGCACTTACCGGTGGCAGTGGACAAGTTTACCAAGTGGATCGAAGCAAGACCTATCAAGATATTGGACGGGCCAACAGCCGTCCGGTTCATCAACGACATAGCGGTGCGCTACGGCATGCCGAAAAGTATCATCACCGAGAAAGGCACCAACTTCGCCAAGGGCACGCTCGAGCAATACTGCTCCATCTCCGGCATCTGCCTAGAGCTGGCCTCCGTGGCACATCTGCAGTCCAACGGGCAGGTCGAGCGGGCCAAAGGACTCGTCCAGTCCAGTCACCCGGCAGCTGGCTAGATGAGTTGCCAGCGGTACTCTGAAGTCTGTGCACAACGCTGAATCGGTCGACCAGGTTCACCCCGTTCTTCCTCGTCTACGGATCCGAAGCTGTCATCCCAACCGATGTCGAGTTCGACTCGCCACGCGTAGTGATGTACACCGAAGCCGAAGCAAGAGAGGCGCGCGAAGACGGTGTCGACCTGCTCGAAGAAGCATGCCTTCTAGCACTTAGCCGTTCGGCTATCTACCAGCAAGGCCTGAGGCACTACCACAGCAAGAAGATCAAGCCTCTCGCACTCCGCGAAGGCGACCTCGTCCTCCGACTCGCCCAAGAGCCGGCAGGCCAACACAAGCTGTCCTCTCCAGGGAGGGCCCGTTCGTCGTCAGCAGAGCCTTGCGCGACCGCAACGCCTACTACCTCATCGACGCGCGCAAGTCAAAGAAGCGCAAGAAGGACATCGCCGGCGAAGGAACGACCCGGCCATGGAACGCGGAACTCCTATGCCCGTTTTACAGTTAGCCGCACGAGTGTATGTATCATCGCCTTTTGTAAACGCATGAAACTACGGGGTCCCCGAACAAAACTCGGGGCTACCTTTTGCCGACCAATTTATTGTGTTCATATTTATCTGCATCACTTTACCACTGAACCCGGCCGCCGGCTCGACTCGCTCGACCCGGGGGCTCGGGGGCAGGCCGGCTCGGTCGCCACCCCGCCGCCTTACTTGGTGATTCCTGAAAAAGTTGGGACGCCGCGGTCCCCCACTTCTCCCTAAAACCGCAGATCCAGCTTTGGCAGTCGGCGAGCAAGCACAACGGGCCTAAGCTCCTTTATGATTCATACACTACATCAAAGGCCACCGGGTTGACTGACCCGGCCCGTCACTCATCATATAAGTAGCCGCACGACCGGCTGCTCGCCAACCGGCCAAGCCGGATTGCCGCCAGCCGGCCCATTGGTGTTTCGCTCTCGCTCAATGTTTCTAAGGACCCAAGTCCTGCGCGCCCCTCTTGAAGAATCAAACCCCTTGTCACGGACCGGAGCCTTGGCTGTCTAACTCGCGGGGGGGAGGGAGGTTTCAGACAGGAAAAGCGTATGAAATCGGTTCGAAAAAGCGGAAGGCAAAGAGCAAACAAGCACTCACAACATTCACACACAAATATGTAAAACAAAGGCCCACAAGCCGAGTTCATTACACCCTAAAAACAACCCCAGTGGGTGGGTGGACCTGCTACTTAACAGATTCTGCATAAAGTATCTCAGGCATCTCCAGCGCCGCGTCGCGACGACGACGGCCCTCCTCTGGCAGCTTCCGGGTCCAGCATGACACCGGTGTCCTTCTCAGCATCCGCGTCGCCGTAGACGCCCGTCTCCTCTGAGCTCCCCTCCGGGTGACGGAGAAGCAAGTCGTAGTCATCACCATCCACGACGCTATCGTCTTCTGTCCGCTCCGGATGGAACTCATCGTGGAAGGCAAACTCGGTGATATAGCTGGCCCGGGAGGCGATCGGCCAACTTGCTCCTGCAGCAACTGCTTCGAGCCAGCGCGCTGGCCCATCAACGCGTCCAACTGAAGATCCGGATGCCAAGATAGTGCAAACCGCAGCACCATCTTGGCACCAGCACGGGCAGCGCAAACACGCCACTCGCCAAGACGGTCTGGACCCGCCTCCAACCAGCGCGCCCAGCACGAGAAGCTGCGCGGGTGGACGGAGTCCGGCCACAGGGCCGCCGTCATCGCGGTGCCGGCTTGGGACAGCCGCTCCATCTGCGTCCCCAGGGCCCACAGGCGGGGCTCCATCTCTGGGAAGGTCCAGGCCACCCGTGGATCCGTCCTAGACCCAACAATGTCGGTCGGGTCGCGCTGGTAACGGATGGCTTCGTCCGCCAGCCGCTGCATCTCCGGGAAGGCCCCTGCCACAAAAGGAAGAAGCAAGATTAGAATAACTACAATGAAGAAAAGCCGGGTCCCGACCCGACGAATTAGAAGCAGCACTTACGGGAGAATGACTCTTCCAGGTGCTGTGCCTCGAGCAACGTACCATGCCGCTCCCGCTCCACGACGCGGTCGCGCTCCCCGAGTGCCTTCTCCAGATCGGCCGCCTTAGCAAGGGCCGCCTTCAGCTCGGCGTCCTTCTCTTCGGCCGCCTTCTTAGCTGCCTCCCGGCGACAAGTCTCATCCTGACGAGCCTCCTCGGCCACGGCGGCCCGCTCCCGCAGGCGATCCACCTCGGCCTAGAGCCGACCCTTATCATCGGCCAGCTGGCCGCGCGACTGGTCCGCCTCAGCCAGGGCCTGCTGCGTCTCCAGCACCTTGGCGGACTCCGCCTTCAGAAGCTCCACCTCGGCCTCGTGGCGGCTCTTGTGGCCCGCCAGCTGCTCATGCAGCCGGTTGGCCTCGTCAAGAGCCCGCCGGGCCGCGGCCACCTCCGCCCTCCCCTGCGCCGCCTCGGCGCGAAGGCGGCGGGCATCAGCAACAAGCCGGTCATAGTGCTAACCAGCCCGGAGAAGCCGGGTCCGCCAAGACAGCACCTCGGCTGCAAAGAAAAAGAATTCAACAGAGGAAAAAAGACAAAACTTAAGATTTGGCCCAACTGTTACACAGTTGGCCCGAATCTCGGGGGCTACACCCAGTGGGTGCACTAGCGTGCCCCCGTTAGAAAAGAGCATGAACGTACCTACGGCGATGCGAAGCTCCTCCTCCTTGGCAGCGAGCTGCTCCTTGAGCTCCCGATGCTTGCCCAGGAGCCGGTTGAAGGCGGCAACCCGGAAAGCATCAAGAAGCTGAAAAAAGATAGAAGTCAGAACAAGGCCCGACGATCTAAAGATTCTACCCAACTACTACGTAGTTGGCCCGAACCTCGGGGGCTACACTCAGTGGGTACGCTGGCCCGCCCGCACAATGAAGAAATCACAAGAAAACAAAGAAGGACTTACCAGGACAGCGCGCTCCAGGTCGCGCGTCCGCTCCGTCTCGGCCTGGGCGAAGGCCTCAAGTCGCTCCGTCCGGCCTCACAGACGGCGGCTGACGGCATCCAGCGCCGCCTCCTCCTGGGTCTGGGGCCCGAAGATGGCCGCGCCCCCGCTACGCGCGGGCTGCGGCACGGCAGCTCGGCGCCCGCCCTACCGGGGCACCAAGGCATGCCCCCACTGGCAACTTGCGACGAGGCCAGCACCTCCTCTGATACCCCTTCTGGCGCCGACGGTGATCCGGACGCCGGAACACCCTGTGTCGCCACCTCAGGCACCACCGCCTGCGGTGCCTCCTCCATAGCCGACGGCGCCTCCAGCGCCGCTGCCTGCGGCGCCTCCTCCGGGACACCGCCGCCACCACCACCATCAGCCCCCGCGCGCTCGACCACGTCGGCTCGCGGCGGGGTATTGCCCCCCACCTCCACGACCTCCTGGTCGAGGAGCACCACCTCAGCCTGGCCACCACGGCCGCGCTCCCTCACCGGCGACGGTTCAAAAACCGTCGCTGCCACCACCCTGCCCTCCGGCATCTCGCGCCAGGCCGGCTCCACGCCGGATCGTACCCATGCCGCCGCCGCATCGGTCCAAGCCTGGACCGACGCCGCCTCCAGCTCCACCTCGGCCCGGTTCCTGTCCCACCAGGCTAAGGCCTCGGCGTCGTCCGGGTCCAGGCCGAGATCCGAGTCATCTTGTCCCTCCTCCCCGGCCAGGCCGGCAAGGTCGGACCGGCTCCTGCGGAACACGGTCCCTTCGGCGGCTGCCGCCTCCACCGCCGCTCTCGCCAGCGCGATGAGCGACCTGAAGAAGAAGGCAAAATAAGCAAAAGAGACAAGAAATCGAGGAGCAAGAAGAAAATAAAGCTTACCCCATCAAGACCGGGACCGGGATCGGCCTCCCGCGCTTCTTCTTGGTCGGCCTCCCAGGCTCTCCTGGGTCCGCCGCGCGCTTCGATCCGCGGGGTCACGGCGCGACACTATCCTTTCCATGCGGGCGGCTCGGCGCCGCCCCATGCGAGGTCCCGGCTCTGCCCGGATCACGGCTTCCACCGCCCAACGCCACTGCACTAGCAACCGGCGTCAGCGTCGTCTTCACCGCAACACAAGTAACTATTCAAGACGAAATGAAGAAGGAAACATGCAAGACTTACCGGCTCGGCGCCCAGCACCGGCATCGGACTCGGCCACCTCTTCGCCGCCTTGGGCCACCTGCGACGGAGCCCGGGCGTAAGAATGCCAGATTGCGTTCAAGAGAACGTCCCACGTCGCGTCGGGACGAACAAGAAGATGCGTGGAGGCAAAGTAAAGAGACCAGACGCTCACCTGCGGCACCGAGTTCGACTGGCTATACGACGCCTTGCCGAATCGCCAATCCTCTCCAAGGTTGGCCTTGGAGATGTAGTTGACGGCGCGCGCGGCCTGCTCCGCGGATAGCCGTGTCGACCCCATCTGGTTGGGGTCCTACAGGCCAATCATCTCGCAGATGAGGCAAGTGCGCCTCTGAAGCGGGAGGACCCGGCGGGTGATGAACGTGGCGTGGAGGTCCATGCAGGTGAGCCCCTCCTGCATCATCATCAACGTCACCCGCTCGCAGAGGTTGACGATCTCCTACGACGGGCGCCGGAGCGAGTAGCCCCAGGTCGTCTTCAACCGCGGTGGCGCGATGATGAAGCGGGGAAGATTGATATGGTCCGTGCCATGGTTGAGGACATAGAAGAAAGAATTCTTCCACCTCTTGGCAGAATCCTCAAGCGGAATCTTGGGGAAATCTTCCCCCGACAACTTGGAGATGACGGCGGCGCCGCAGTTGGCGAACTCCCTGGCCGACGGGCCCTGCTACTTCAAGGAGAAGAAGCGCGCCCAGATGTCGATCATCGGCTCGACCCCCAGGTACCCCTCGCACAGGGTCAAGAAGCCAGAGAGTTGGACGATGGCGCCGGCGCCAAGATGGTGCGGTTGAAGCCCAAAGAACTCCAAGAAGGAGCGGAAGAAGGTGCTCACCGGCAGCCCGAACCCGCGCTCAAAATGAGTAAGGAAGACAACGCGCTCCTGCCCCTCGGGTCAGGGCCTTTGCTCGCCGCGCGGCAGGCGGATGCCGATGTCCGTCTCCCGCGGCAAGCGCCGCGAAGCTCGAAGCTGCGTGATGTACTCGGGGGTGACGTTGGAGCCCATCCAAGAGCCCGACGGCAACGCCATGGACAGAAGCGGGAAGAAGAAGACAAGCGACGGAGGAAGCTCTGCTCGGGGCTGTGTGTCGGCGTTCTGGGAACGGGGGTCCCCAGACTTGCCTGCCTGCTGCCTGCGGCGTGGCTCAAGGGAGGCCCAGCACAACCCATCTTCATCAACACAAGCTCAAGACCCTCGCGAGGGGCCAACCCTCGCGGGGCGGACGACAAGGAGCTTCCTCAGGCACGGCCTCATCAGGTGGGCTCGTGAGGAGGCGGAGAGTTCAAGGCGGGGTACCTCGCGAGGTGCCCATGACGCAAGCCATGACGACCAGGGGTGCCAGTCGGGCGCCAGCCCGCGCAGTGTCCTTCTTTCCTCTTTGGTGCAAAGGGAGCAAGCGCAAGCGGGAGCATCAAGCAAAGGCATCCATTTCGGCGCAACGAGACCAAGACCAGCCCAACGGCAGGGGAGAAGTCATTGTGGAGCCCAAGCAGGCGTCACCACCAGAGTCTTTGACAGGCGAGGACCAACTTTGGTCAGGATAAGTGTACCCGCTGTTCCCCTTCAAAATGGCCAATTGTTGGCGCCCTTCCCGCTCGATATTTGGGAAGAGGCCCAGGGCCTTTGCCTATAAATAGGACTAGCCACCCCCAGGGTAGAGGGGAGACCAGACCTAGCATTTGGGATCCTCACCAAGAAACTAGTAGATAGAGCGATTGAACTCCTCCTAGTAGTTCGTCGCACCAGCCAAGAACAGACCCTCGCGAGGCTGTTCTCCCTTGTATTTTTCATCATCAGCCCAAGAGGCAATCCACCACACCACACACTGGAGTAGGGCATTACACCACAATGGTGGCCTGAACCAGTATAAATCTTGCGTCCCTTGTGTTGTTATGTTTGGTAGTTTAGATCCTAGCGATTCGGCGAGGAACAGGCAGGCAGAGGGTTGAATCTCCGTGCGCACCCCAGAGTTCGAACCTCAAGGGTCTGCCGGAACCCGAAATCCGACATTTGGCGCGCCAGGTAGGGGTGCGCCGGAATTTGCCTTCCGTCGTCTTGTTCTTCTTCGACCACCGCATCCATGTCTGACGCTCGTCGGGCTCGCGCCGAGCGCCGAGCCGCCCTCGCTTCCCATGTCACCCAGACGGCTCCCGTCGGCGGGCGCCCTCGTCGTTCCCCATCACCTGCCGTCAACGCCGCCACCGGCCCGACGGGGAACGAACATCAAGCGTCGTCCCAGCATCCATCCATGAGGCGGGACGGCTGCATTGTCACACCCTCCCTCACCCCCGCTGGTTCTTCGTCATGCGCGCCCCGCATGGCCATGGAGGCTCGAGCTGCGCTCATGGCGGCAAACGAGCTCCTCCGCTACCGCCCCATCGACGACCTCTACGAAGAGTGGTTCGACCGAGTCGCTGAACTCGTCCGCGCCGCCGGGGGCTCCCCCGTGCCGTCCCTCTCGCTGCACCGCGCCCCGCCCTGCGCGGGCAATGAAGCTCCTGGGGCGCCTCAGCCGCCTCCAGCTCAAGAAGGTGCCCTGGTCCCAAGGCGCGCGGCCCCTGGTTGGAACCCGCTTCGTCAGGCGCCAGCGTGGCAAGAGCAGAGCTGCCAAGAAGTCCCTCGCCCTCGAGAAGCTGCCAGAGCGCTCCCTGCTCCAGCACGTCAAGACCCTGCGCTGCCTCCAGCCGCAGCGCATGGGGACCCACAGGACCAAGCTCTTCGTCGCCCCAGGCCTCCTGTGGCCACAGCAGGCTGCCGCGCCTTCACCTCCGAGCTGCGCAGCGTCGCCTGGCCCGGCAAGTTCAAGCCAGACCTGCCTCCTTGCTACGATGGCACGGCTGACCCTGCAGAGTTCCTCCAGCTCTACGAGTTGGGCATCGAGGCTGCCAACGGAGACGAAAAAGTCATGGCTAAATGGTTTGCCATGGCGCTCAAGGACAGAGCCCGCACCTGGCTCCTGAATCTGGCCCCAGGCACGATCTCCTCCGGGGACGAGATGCGCACCCGCTTCATCGCCAACTTCCAGGGTACCCGCGACCGGCCACCCGCCGTGAGCGACATGCGCCGTATCAAGCAGCAACCAGGGGAAACCCTGCAGAAGTACATCCAGCGCTTCAACAACGCGCGCCTCAAGATCCCCAAGGTGACGGAGGAGGCCATCATCTCAGCCTTCTCCAACGATGTGTGCGAAGTCAAGATGAAGGAGGAGCTGGCGATGCATGAAGACCTGTGCACCTCCTTGGAGTTGTTCAACTTGGCGACCAAGTGCGCCAGGGCTGAGGAGGGACGCCTCTCCCTCCTCAAGCTGCCTGCCGTGGACCCAGAAGAGAAGAAGCCCAAGGCCAAGGACGTGAAGCGCAAGGGGGCTATCGTACTCGCGACAGAGCCAGACACCAAGCGGGGCAGAGATCAGCCCGAATCTTCCAAGGGCAGTCGTTACTGCGTGTACCACGACCTCCACACCCACAACACCAATGAATGCCAAGAGCTCCAGGCCGTGCGTGAAGGAAGGGTCGGCAGACGTCCCGACCACAACGACCGGGGCCACCGCCGAGGAGGAGGAAGGAACGCAGGACGTTGGGAAGACCGCGGCCCGCGCCAACGGTGGCGCGACCAACCTCGCGAGGATCGCTGGCAGGACCCGCCTCGCGAGGGAGGCTGGAGGGATCAGCCTCGCGAGGATCGCCCGCAAGGGAACGCAGGCCTCCCTCCGCTACCGCTGCAGCCAAGGAGAAATGAAGACCGTCATCAGGACGAGGGGGTTGGGGGCTTCCAGGAACCGCATGCAATCGCCTGCATCCTGGGTGGAGCTCAAGCCCCAGCCTCTCAACGCATCTTCAAGCAGTTCACCCACGAAGTGAATGCAGTCCTCCCCAAGCTCGAGGCCACGCGCCCTCTCAGGTGGTCGGCATGCGCCGTCACGTTCGGCTCAGCAGATGAGCTCAAGTGCGCGGCCACAACCGGAGTCCTCCCGATGCTTTGTTCCCCAATTATCAGCAACGTGCTGGTCACCAGGACCCTCAACGACGGCAGGGCAGGGCTCAACATCCTGTCCGTGGAAACGTTCAACAATCTCCAAGTGCCCTACAGCCAGCTTCATCCAACCAAGCCTTTCTCCAGAGTCACCGACGGCTCCACGGTCCCGATTGGGAAGGTCCGCCTTCCTGTCACCTTTGGGGCACGCGACAACTACCGCACCAAGCTCATCGACTTTGATGTTGCCCGCATTCGCCTGCCATACAACACCATCCTCGAGTACCCGGCGCTGGCCAAGTTCATGGCCGTAAGCTACCACGGCTACAATGTCCTCAAGATGCCAGGAAGTGGAGGGGTCATCACGGTGCCCTGCGAAGAGAGAGACGCAGTGTGCTCCCTGGAGCGAGCCTTTCAGGCCGCATCACTAGAAGACCCAGACCACGGAAGCAGGAGGCTTCCCGAGGCCGCCCCCAAGAAGAAGAAGACATCGACCGGCCAGGCCCCTCAGGAGGCAGGCCCCTCAGGGCCCGCGCCTGCTCAGGGGGAACCTCCTTCCATCGCATAGGGAAGCGCGCCCGGCGCCCTCCTCAGGCAGGGCTCGGGGGCTCTCCCCTGGAGGGCCGCCGACCTCGCCAAGGTCACGAGGGAGGCGCTTGCGCACCACGTGGAGGCGTGTTTCAAAGCACGTTTCCCTCAAGAGGGAGCAAGGCAAGGAGAGCCGAACCCTCAGGAGTTCGTCAGCAAGGCCATTCAGGAGCTACAGGAGTCAAGGGTCATGAGAGGCAGCCGCCGCTTACCCGCTGTGGCCCCCCATCCAGGCGAGGATGGTGGGTTGCGCGTCTACATCGACATACCGGGGCTCAACCGAGCCGCGTCTCAGGAGCGCCTCTGGCCCTCGCAAGTGGGACACTGCGAGGGTCCGGCCCACAGCTACGTTTGCATGCCTTATGGCTTGCCGAACGCTGCTACTGCGCACCAGCGCCTCATGAGAGCAATCCTGGAGGCTCAAGAGGTCAGGCGTTCCGCAGCCCTGGCAGAGATGGAGATGGCCCGCGAGGAGCCGCCAGCGCCTCCGGAGCCTCCTGAGGCCCCTGGGCCTGGGGGCTCGTGAGGATCGGCTCCCGCAGCCCACCG
Source organism: Triticum dicoccoides (assembly GCF_002162155.2). Taxonomy (NCBI): domain Eukaryota; kingdom Viridiplantae; phylum Streptophyta; class Magnoliopsida; order Poales; family Poaceae; genus Triticum; species Triticum dicoccoides. The sequence continues at coordinate 232,662,035 of NC_041389.1, forward strand.
AGTCTGCTACACCAACACCCCTTCATCCCCAACATCATCAGGTGACATCTTTCAAGTTTCATTTCCGGCTGGGAGCGCCCACAGGGCCGCATTATTCCCAGGCCGCGTGGGTCCGTCCCTGCGGCATGTATCCCTTTTGTTTCATGTTCTTAGCTTACCTCATTGGGGGCGCCCCTCGGGCTGCATCATCCCCAAGTCGCTCGGGCCTGACCCAGCAGCGTGTACCCTTCTTGCGTTTATCTTAGGGCTATGATTTTGACCCACCATGCTTGTTATTTGGTGCCTTTTTCTCCTGGGTGTCAGAATCTTGGGCGTTAAAGGGGGGGTGTCACACCCAATATACGACCCTATCCAAAAGGAATTCGAAGGTCCCACCAAGGATAGACCCGCATATTGAAACACTTTTGCAAGGTGGATATCATTACATCAACATTACACAAATAGATGGGGATACATACAAGAGGCATACAATGCCACACGAATACAACTATACATCATCCATAAGATCAACATCCGACTATGAATGAAACACAAACAAAAACTCAAACGACATCCACCCTGTTAGCCCAGGCTGCCGACCTGGAACCTATCCCCTAATCGAAGAAGAAGCAGAAGAAGAACTCCAAAACAAGTAACATCGCTCTCGCGTCAAGATCATCGCATAACCTGTACCTGCAACTATTGTTATAGTAATCTGTGAGCCACGAGGACTCAGCAATCCCATTACCATGGGTATCAAGACTAGCAAAGCCTAATGGGAAAGGAAGGGGTAAAGTGGTGAGGTTGCAGCAGCGACTAAGCATGATATGGTGGCTAATCATACGCAAATAAGAGCAAGAAGAGAGCAAAGGAACGGTCATGAAGCTAGCAATGATCAAGAGGTGATCCTGAACTCCTACTTACGTCAAACATAACACAGAAACCGTGTTCACCTCCCGGACTCCGCCGAGAAGAGACCATCATGGCTACACACGCGGTTGATGCGCTTTAATTCGGATCTGGTGTCAAGTTGTCTACAACCGGACATTAACAAATTCCCATCTGCCACATAACCGCGGGCACGGCTCTCGAAAGTTTATACCCCGCAGGGGTGTCCCAACTTAGCCCATGATAAGCTCTCATGATCAACAAAGGATATACCTTCTCCCAGGAAGACCCGATCAGTCTCGGAATCCCGGTTTACAAGACATTTCGACAATGGTAAAACAAGACCAGCAAGACCGCCCGATGCGCCGACATCCCGATAGGAGCTGCACATATCTCGTTCTCAGGGCAACACCGAATGAGCAATCCGTACAACTAAAACCAGACATCAAGTTTCCCTGAGGGGGCGCTTCAAAGGGCTGTAGTTTGGACCAGCACTTAGACAAGCATTGGCCCGGGGGGGCTATAATAAAGATGACCCTGGGTTAATTACTCCCAAGGGAAAGGTAGGTGGTGGTGACGCAAATGGTAAAACCAAGGTTGGGCCTTGCTAGAGGAGTTTTATTCAAAGTAAACTGTCAAGGGGGTCCCATAAATCACCTGGCCGCGTGAGGAACGCAAAATCCAGGAACATAACACCGGTATGACGGAAACTAGGGCGGCAAGAGTGGAACAAAACACCAGGCATAAGGCCGAGTGAGGGAGTCCTGGACTAGGGGTGTCCGGACAGCCAGACTATCATCGTCCGCCGGACTCCAAGACTACGAAGATACAAGATTCAAGACTCCGTCATGTGTCCGGATGGGACTTTCCTTGGCGTGGAAGGCAAGCTTGGCGATAGGATATGTAGATCTCCTACCATTGTAACCGACTCTGTGTAACCCTAGCCCCCTCCGGTGTCTATATAAACCGGAGGGCTTTAGTCCGTAGGACATAACCTCCATTACAACAATCATACCATAGGCTACCATCTAGGGTTTAGCCTCCTTGATCTCGTGGTAGATCCACTCTTGTAGTACACATCATCAATATTAATCAAGCAGGATGTAGGGTTTCACCTCCATCAAGAGGGCCCGAACCTGGGTAAAACATCGTGTCCCTTGTCTCCTATTACCATCCGCCTAGACGCACAGTTCGGGACCCCCTACCCGAGATCCGCTGGTTTTGACACCGACATTGGTGCTTTCATTGAGAGTTCCTCTGTGTCGTCACCAATAGGCTCGATGGCCTCTTCAATCAACAACGCCGTCCAGGGTGAGACTTTTCTCCCCGGATAGATCTTCGTATTCGGCGACTTCGCACTGCGGGCCAACTCTCTTGGCCATCTGGAGCAGATCGAAACCTACGCCCCTGGCCATCAAGTCAGGTTCGGAAGCCTAAACTTCACGGCCGACATCCGCGGGGACTTGATCTTCGACGGACTCAAGCCACAGCCGAGTGTGCCGCGCTGTCACGATGGGCATGATTTAGCTCTGCCGCCGGACAGTGCCTTGGTGGCCGCACACGAATCCGCTCCGGCCCTCAGTCCGGAGCCGATCGCCCAGATCGAGGACCGGTGGTTGGACACCACCTCGGGGGCTGCAACTTCCACGGTGATGGAGCCGAACACTAACCTCGTCCCCTATAAAGCCCGTAACTCCGAGGTGCCAGACTCCCTGCCGGACTCCAAACCTCCCGCGCGCCTGCCAATCGAACTTGATTGGGCGCCGGTCATGGAGTTCACCGCCGAGGACATCTGCCAACACTCGCCCTTTGGCGACATCCTAAATTTGCTAAAATATCTCTCGCTATCCGGAGAGACCTGGCCGAACTATGGCCAGGATGGTTGGGATGCGGACGACGAAGAAATTCAGAGCCCACCCACCACCCACTTTGTAGGCACTGTCGACGATCTAACCGACATGCTAGACTATGACTCTGAAGACATCGACGGTATGGACGACGATGCTGTAGAAGATCAAGAACCAGCGCCTACAGGGCACTGGAAGAACACTCCAGCATATGAAGTATACATGGTGGATACCCCAAAAGGAAGCGACGACGAGGAACAACGGGGTGCGGCAAAGGATAATCCCGCCGATAAACAACCAAAACGGCGACGCAAGCGCCGCCCCAAGCCCCGCCTCGGCAAAGACAGCATTCCCAAGGACCCAGTGCTAGAGCAGGGCAAACCAGTGGACGACGAACACGCAGCCAAGCAACCGTCCGAACAGGGCGAATCGGATAATCAATCCAATCCCGGTGAAACCAACAGTCCGGACGACCTCACGCCGGACATACCAGCGGAGTACACAAACCTTCACGGAAGACTCGTCGCCACCGCAAGAAGCTTGAAGAAGGAAAAACGGAAGCTCAAAACAGCGGAAGACATACTCAGAATGAGGTGGAGCAAAGTACTCAAGACCACAGACAAATATGGCAATGACCATCAATCAAAGAGCTACCCGAAGCGCAAGCTGCTGCCAGAATTTGACGAGGAAGCCATAGAGCCCCCACAGTCAAAAAACAAAGAGGCCGCCTGGCCGGATAGACGGCCAGATGATAGGCCAAAATCCACAAGCGGCACCGCACACAAGCCGACTCATGATCCTGGGAAAACAGATGGCCCAGCCAGGTCCATTTACGGGCCAAAAAAGAGGGCCCTAGGAAGAATCACAACACGTCAAGTGTTCGAAGACAGCGGCACACCCAAATACAGGGGTGCCGCACACCCACTATGTTTCACCAATGAGGTGCTAGATCATGAATTTCCAGCCGGGTTTAAACCTATAAACATAGAGGCTTACGACGGAACAACAGACCCTGGAGTCTGGATAGCGGATTACATATTACACATACATATAGCTAGAGGAGACGATCTCCACGCCATAAAATATCTACCCCTCAAGCTCAAAGGGCCATCTCGACACTGGCTCAAAAGCCTCCCAGAAAACACTGTTGGAAGTTGGGAAGAGCTCGAGGATGCGTTTAGAGCAAATTTTCAAGGGACTTACGTCCGCCCTCCGGATGCAGACGACCTAAGTCATATAACTCAACAGCCCGGAGTCAGCGCGCAAATTCTGGAATAGGTTCCTTACTAAAAAGAACCAAATAGTCGACTGTCCGGACGGTGAAGCCTTAGCAGCTTTTAAACACAACGTCCGAGACGAATGGCTCGCCAGACACCTCGGCCAAGAGAAGCCGAGAACAATGTCCGCGCTCACAAGCCTCATGACCCGCTTTTGCGCGGGAGAAGATAGCTGGCTGGCAAGATGCAGCACCAGCGACCCGAGTACATCCGAAATTAGAGATGGATATGGAAAATCACGGCGCAGAAAGGATCATCGCCGGAATAAAGAAAAAAGCCCAAAGAATACTGCGGTCAATGCCAGATTCAAAAGCTCACGGCCAAACAACAAAACACTGCCTCTTAAGGATAATAGTGATGAGCTATCCAACTTAAACAAAATTTTGGACCGGATATGTCAAATCCACAGTACCCCCGGAAGGCCTACAAATCACACCCACCGAGATTGCTGGGTTTTCAAACAGTCCGGCCGACTCAACGCCGAACACAAGGGGCTCGACGCATCAAGCAAAGATGATGAGAAACCCCACCAGCAGAGCACCGGAAAACAAAAGACTTTCCCACAAGAAGTCAAAGCAGTAAACTCACTTCATGTGATGATACAGAAAAACAATGCGGCACCTGTTAAGATGGGTCGCGCACGGTCCACCCCAGCGGAACCTAGAGATTGGATGTCAAAACCAATCACGTTTGACCACCTGGATTATTCCAGAAGTGTTCACAATGCAGGATGGACTGCTCTGATATTGGATCCTATAATCAACGGACTAAAATTTACACAAGTCCTGATGGACGGAGGCAGTGACTTAAACCTGCTATATCCAAACACAATCCGCAAGTTGGGGGTAGACCTTACTAAAATTCGACATAGCCACACTTCCTTCAGAGGAGTGACGCCAGGCCTTTATGCCAAGTGCACAGGCTCCTTATTACTAGAAGTTGTGTTCGGGTCACCGAACAACTTCCGACGCAAAAACCTAATCTTTCATGTCGCCCCGTTTAAAAGTGGCTATCAAGCACTATTGGGGTGTGAAGCTTTTGTCCGCTTCAACGCTATACCACATTACGCGTATCTTACACTTAAAATGCCCAGTCCACGCGGCATCATTTCATTGCGAGGGTCACTTAAAGACCCCGGACACGGATAGACGAGTCCGGCATAAATAAGCTAGGGGCTCCCTAGCCGCACACCCCTTCACAAGTGGTTGCGCGTATAAGCAACAAGGAGCTAATATAGACTCCGCTTTTTTATACACCTTTTTTTTTCTTTCGCACGATTTCCTTTCAAACTAAGTTCCTCTCTTTTTACAGATGAACGACGTGCACACTCGTCCAGGATAACGGCACAACGGAGACACAGGCGCAGACGTGCAGTAGGGACCCGTTGCAAGGATTCTTTTCAGATTAAGACCCTGCATAAACCTTTTTTATTGTCTCTTGTTGCTATAACCCCCTGGCTTCTCATTATAACCAGTGTGGAGCCTGATGTTTTGGCATCGGCCGCGTCAGATGACCTTGCCCGTACCTGGACACTAGGGGCTTAGGGCATTGTTCTGCCCATTATTATAAAGACCGAACACCTTAGGGAGTGTTCGGCGTCTCGAGTTAGTCCTTATATGCATCAGCTCCGAATCATGTCTTTGGTCAAATGTTGGGTTTGCCCGGCTCCTGTGTTTTGCTGCCTTACATTCCGTATCATCGGCTAACGCGGCACCAGGAGAACTATTGCGATTGTGCCCCAGTTCGGCTGGGCGAGCACCTCAGTAGAGAAAGCCGAAAACTGACTGTCATGATACAGCGAGAGACTGGTCAACCACTTGATCGACAACGGAATGTTTAGAATTCCCCACTTTGACGAAGGACCGTTTCCCGGTCAGGCACACACGCGCCCCGAATTCGGAGAGCGCGGTGCCCCCAGGGGCTATATCGTAGCCCCACCCTCGAACTCCAATGGCTAAGTGAAAGTGTTAAAGCATCATAGTCCGGATTGCCTTGTTTGCTACGCTACCACCTCCTCAACAGGACCGAGACGTCGGATTAAGTGTGAAAATGTGCTATTTTTGCGAACACCCCCGCACCTTGTGCGTGGGGGCTAAAGCCAAAGACTGCCATCTTCCAGGTTATACAAATGTATACAGAAACGGCCGCATAGGAGATATTTCAATACTTGGAACGCACAAGTATAAAAAGTGATTACATCATAACCATTGTTTTACAAACGTTCATTTGAACGTGACATTCTTCGAGAACTGCGACTCTATTACACGAGCACCACGCATAACTTCCCCAAAATAGTGCTCGGCGGGTAACCAGCTTTCGTCCGAACCCTGGGTTGCAAGAGCGGTGGCATCCATCTCTGTCCAATGTGTCTTCACACGGGCAAGGGCCATCCGCGCACCCTCTATACAGGCCGACCGCTTTATCTCCTTGATATGCGGCAGCGCCCCAAGAAACTGCTGCAATAAGCCAAAATAGCTCGTCGGCTTGGTCCTCTCCGGCCAGATATGAGCCACGATATCCGTCATGGCAAGTCCGGACAACCTATTCAGCTCAGCCCATTCGGCCAACCGATCGGTCAGCGGAAGTGAATGATCCGTACTATGGAATTGAGACCAAAATAGCTCTTCCGTCTCATGATCCTTCTAGCTTCGGAAGTGCACAACGGCGTCCGCCGCACTCGCCGCTAAGTCCATATATGGATCCTCCAAACCCCACAGCTGGCCAAGCTGGACATACTTTGGATCCGTAAACCTGCGGCGTAGCAGAAAAGGCTTGCCAGCACAATGTCTCCGGCCTGACGCAGCTCCTCCTTCATAGCCCGCATTGCAGAACGGGCATCCTTGGCTTCGGCGGTGGCCTTCCCCAGGTCTTCTCGCTCCGACAGTCGCTCCTTTTCAAGAGCCTCATTGCGGTCGGTAGCATCTTTCAATTTAACGGCCAATTCGGCCATTTCTTCCCTGCTTCGGCAGTGTGTAGCCCTTTCGGCTTCTAACTCCTCGGCCGCCCTTGAGGCAGCCGCATCACTCCTTCTGGCTTGCTCCTTAGCTTGAGCAAGTTCTGCCCGAAGGCTCTCCATAGCAGCAGCACCATCTGCATCAAGCACAAATATTGTAAGAGGTGGGCTTTTCACTCCCCTAATAGGTGGCTGCGGAGAACCAATTTACCTTGCGACTCATCAAGTCGCTTGTTGACTAGCGCGATGTCTGCATCCGCCACATCGAGCTGCCGCATTAATTCGGCAACTCCATTAGTCCGGCTAGCCCCCGGACTATCCGCCACCTGTATAGGAAAGGCGACACTTAACACCTGCGATTTTGATCCTCGGCACGCTGTCACTTTCGACAACCTACCGAGTCTCAGGGGATACTATCTATACAGGGCGCACTTTTACGTGCAAAACTGTCAAAAAGGCGCGTCGTTTTTACGTACCTCGAACCCCACCAGCAAACTTCGGACGGCATTATGCAATCCGCTTTCGGCGGACGAAATCCTTCCAATCACCATGCGCATCAATGCACGGTGATCTTCTGAGACGGAAGCCCTCTCAAGCAGATCCTTCAGCTCCCCCGGCCAAACACTAGTTGGCGCCGAACTCTTAGGCTCTGCCGGGCTCGGGGATACCCTCCGTGATGACACTTCAGGTTCGTCCGCCATATCCGATGGCGCAGCAGACGGAGGCGTCTCGCTCTCCATCATCTCCGAACAAAGATCCCCCGAAGACGATCTCATCTGAGAAGGGCCGCAGATCCGAACTACAAGGTAAAAATTTCGGTTATCCTCAGAAGCACAAATAAGGGATGTTTCTTATTAATTAACTCCCCCTTCTCTTTATTCACGGTTCGCTAGAGGGCTGATTCTTTAGAGAAGACTGTGCGGTCGGGGCCTCCCCGGACGCAGGACCCTCCGGCGAAGATTTCTTCCCCCGCTTAGGGGCTCTGGCCTCCGGGTCTTCGGAGGCGGTCCTCTTCTCCCCTTGGAGGGAGGGATTCTCGATCCCCCCTTCTTCAAGAGCCCCTTTGGGCGGGACGGTAGCTCCTCTATTTCCCCCCTCGCCTTCTTCTGAAGGCGCAACCTCCAACATTTGGACCAGCACGGGCTCCAGCGCGGTCTCTAGGAGGGGGGCCGGACACCGTATCAGCTTTGCTTGCGCTATCCACTCCTGCTGAAGGATAACAGGTTAAAAGGCGAATCGAAGAAAGGCAAACAAATGGTACGTCCGAACACTGAGCTACTTACTTGAGTATCCGGGCGATTGCAGCTTAGGCCGGCATCCTCGGTCAATTCCGGACACGCCACTTGTGGTCCGAAGAACAACTTGTACATCTCCACGGGTGTCGTACCCATGAAGTGTTGGAGGATCCGTGGTCCCTCCGGGTTGAACTCCCATAGCCGGAGAGGACGGCGTTTGCAGGGCAGGAGACGCCTAATTAGCATAACCTGCATCACCACGACCAGATCAATTTCCCTCGCTTGGAGCTCTCGAATCCGGCCCTGCAATAGGGGCACGTCTTTTGACGGCCCCCAATTGAGCCCTTGGTTGACCCACGACATCAACCGTCGTGGAGGTCCTGAGCGAAACGGAGGCGGCGGCTTCTGCCTGCTGCCCCTCGGAGCGGTGATATAGAACCACTCCTGCTGCCATAAGCCGAGCTCCTCTTGGAAGGAGCCCTCCGGCCACGGGCCATCGGCCCTCCTGTTTACGGCCACCCCGCCGCACTCAGCTCGACGCCCCCCGATCATCTTCGGCTCCACATTGAAGGTCTTCAGCCACATGCCGAAGTGGGGGGTGATGCGGAGGAAGGCTTCGCAGACAACGATGAATGCGGAGATATGGAGCATGGACTCCGGAGCCAAGTCGTGGAATTCCAACCCGTAGTAGAACATGAGCCCTCTCACAAAAGGCTCCGTCGGGAAGCCTAAACCCCGACGGAGGTGGGATACGAAGACAACATATTCGCCGGGCTCGGGGGTGGGGATGGCCTGCCCTTCGGCGGGCAGCCTGTGCGAGATTTCCTAGGACAGGTACTTGGCTTCTCGCAGCTTTAGCACGTCCTCCTCCGTAACGGAGGAGGGCATCCACCGGCCCTGGAGGTCGGAACCGGACATTGTTGATGGTCCGAAGTGCTCGAATCTAGGGCTCTGGGTGTTGGAACTTGGAGCAAGGAGAAGATTCGGTGGAAGATTGAAGAAAAGAACGAGCCTTGGTCCTGTTATAAAGAAGGGGAATACAAAGAGCCATCTCCGTGACCGTTTGTGATTCACCTTCGATAGAGGAGGCGTGGCGATGGGCGCGGTTGGGTTACCCACGTCCGTATTGATGAGAATCCCGGAATAAGGGGAACACGATCTCTGCTTCGACAAGACGTGCCAAGGAAACCGCTTCGCTAAAACGCGCTGAGGTGGTATAATAAAAAACGATTCAAGTAAAGGCTTGGTAGTGGTGTGACGTCAAGCCACAAAATACGTCAGCAGATCCAACTTGTGTATATATTATTCTCTCTACGGAAGAATGTGGAATTTATTTTGCAGAGCCGGACACTATCCAGGTGTTCAGAATCTTCTCTGGATTATTCAAAGGAGGAACCCGCCTTGCAATGCAGAACATTATGGGCGCCAGACTCATCGTCATTGAAGCCAGGTTCAGGGGCTACTGAGGGAGTCCTGGACTAGGGGGTGTCCGGACAGCTGGACTATCATCGTCCGCCGGACTCCAAGACTACGAAGATACAAGATTGAAGACTTCGTCCCATGTCCGGATGGGACTTTCCTTGGCGTGGAAGGCAATCTTGGCGATACGGATGTGTAGATCTCCTTCCATTGTAACCGACTCTGTGTAACCCTAGCCCCCTTTGGTGTCTATATAAACCAGAGGGCTTTAGTGCGTAGGACATAACCTCCATTACAACAATCATACCATAGGCTAGCTTCTAGGGTTTAGCCTCCTTGATCTCGTGGTAGATCCACTCTTGTAATACACATCATCAATATTAATCAAGCAGGACATAGGGTTTTACCTCCATCAAGAGGGCCCGAACCTGGGTAAAACATCGTGTCCCTTGTCTCCTGTTACCATCCGCCTAGACGCACAGTTCGGGACCCCTACCCGAGATCCGCCGGTTTTGACACCGACACCGAGCCTTCCACCCTTTACCAAGTATATAGATGCATTAATAATATAAGAGATATTGTGATATCCCAACAAAACCCTGTCCACCATGGAGCAATATTCAACTTCACCTGCAGCTAGCAATGCTATAAGAGGGGCTGAGCAAAGCGGTAACATAGCCAAACAACGGTTTGCTAGGAAGGGTGTCAAAGGTTAGAGGTTCATGGCAATTTGGGGAAGCTTGAAGAACAAGTGATAGGAAGCGCAGCACAGCGATAGAACGAAACAACTAGCATAGCAATGATAGTAGTGAGATCCAGGCTAGCGGTCATCTTGCCTGAAATCCCGCTAGGAAGAAGAACGAGTCCATGTAGAAGACGAACGGAAGTAGTCGAACAAATCCTCACCATCGCAACATTACCGGAACTAAGAAGCAACACCGGAAAGAAACAAACAACATGATAAATGCACAAGCATAAACATGGCATGATGCACAAACAAGTATGATGCATGTCCGGTTTAAAGAGGCATGGCATGGCAAAGTGCAACAAACAATACTACAAGTTAAGCGGAGCTCAATATGCAACTCGTTGCATATTGATGAAACACCACGTTCAATCATTTAGTTTGCTCTCGGTTTTGTACCCAAAAAATATTAAATGTTATTAAACATGGCAAGGGGTGAAGCATATGAAACTACCTATCTAGGCAAGTTTAAATGAGGCTGGAACAACAAACAACAATTCCGGAAAATCCTCATGTCCATATTTTAGTTTTGGTACTGTTCTACCCTAAAACATATTTTAGTGTTATTAAACAGCAAAATAAAGTGCACCACATTAAACTAGGAATTTTTCTACCCCTTTTACATATAAAGAACATGTAAATTGGAGCTACGGTTATTTAGTTATGAAAACAATCATTTTAACATGGCATTTATGCAAATTAATGCAAACAGCAATTTTAAATATTTGAAACAAGGATGAGAGTTGGATATTATGAAACTATATGAAATTTTAGGCATTTTACATATATAGCTTGTTTAATTTGGATGCATGCATGTTTAGTTATTAACAATACAAAAACAGGGGCATTTTCTGTAAATATGCATGCACTGAGAATGCTAAAAAAACACAGCAGAGGAAAAAGAAGATACATACACGGGCCAGAGAAACACAGTGCAGCGGCCCGGGAGTGAAAGAGGCCCAAGTGACTGGCTGTGTGGTGTGCAAAAAAAAGATAAATAAGAGGAAACAGGGGCAAAAATTGGGGTTCTAAAAAATGTTCCCAAGGGGATTCGAACCCGGGGAAAAACAAGGACAACTTCGGACAGGGAAACAACATCGATCAAAAAGAGCTGAGGATTGATCTCCCAAAGGGAGAGAGGTTCGAATGAGCTTGACGAGGAATGCGCCGGACAAAAGAGGATGGACAACAGACGAAAACTAAGCACGTGATCCTAAAGAAAAATTTGAAGGGGAACAGGAGAAATTCAAAACACCTACGTCAAGATTCCTCACCAGAGCGACGAAGGGGCTGAGGAGTAAAAAGAATTCCTACTCTCCGATATAACTCGACTTAGAAAACAGTTTTCTTCTAGACTCAACAACGGCCAAACTACACGATCAATCAAGGGGGCTCCTAGGGTCGGTCGAGGCTCTGATACCAACTTGTCACGCCCAATATGAGACCCTATCCAAAAGGAACTCGAAGGTCCCACCAAGGATAGACCCGCATATTGAAACGCTTTTGCAAGGTGGATATCATTACGTCAACATTACACAAATACATGGGGATACATACAAGAGGCATAAAATGCCACACGAATACAACAATACATCATCCATAAGATCAACATCCGACTACGAATGAAACACAAACAGAAACTCAAACGACATCCACCCTGCTAGCCCAGGCTGCCGACCTGGAACCTATCCCCTGATCGAAGAAGAAGCAGAAGAAGAACTCCAAAACAAGTAACATCGCTCTCGCGTCAAGATCATCGCATAACCTGTACCTGCAACTGTTGTTGTAGTAATCTGTGAGCCACGAGGACTCAGTAATCCCATTACCATGGGTATCAAGACTAGCAAAGCTTAATGGGAAAGGAAGGGGTAAAGTGGTGAGGTTGCAGCAGCGACTAAGCATGATATGGTGGCTAATCATACGCAAATAAGAGCGAGAAGAGAGCAAAGGAACGATCGTGAAGCTAGCAATGATCAAGAGGTGATCCTGAACTCCTACTTACGTCAAACATAACAAAGAAACCGTGTTCACCTCCCGGACTCCGCCGAGAAGAGACCATCACGGCTACACACGCGGTTGATGCGTTTTAATTCGGATCTGGTGTCAAGTTGTCTACAACCGGACATTAACAAATTCCCATCTACCACATAACCGCGGGCATGGCTCTCGAAAGTTTATACCCTGCAGGGGTGTCCCAACTTAGCCCATGATATGCTCTCGCGATCAACGAAGGATATACCTTCTCCCAGGAAGACCCGATCAGTCTCGGAATCCTGGTTTACAAGACATTTCGACAATGGTAAAACAAGACCAGCAAGACCGCCCGATGCGCCGACATCCCGATAGGAGCTGCACATATCTCTTTCTCAGGGCAAGACCGGATGAGCAATCCATACAACTAAAACCAGACCTCAAGTTTCCCTGAGGGGGCGCTGCAAAGGGCTCTAGTTCGGACCAACACTTAGACAAGCATTGGCCCAGGGGGGCTATAATAAAGATAACCCTTGGGTTAATTACTCCCAAGAGAAAGGTAGGTGGTGGTGAGGCAAATGGTAAAACCAAGGTTGGGCCTTGCTGGAGGAGTTTTATTCAAAGCGAACTGTCAAGGGGGTCCCATAAATCACCCGACCGCGTTAGGAACGCAAAATCCGGGAACATAACACCGGTATGACGGAAACTAGGGCGGCAAGGGTGGAACAAAACACCAGGCATAAGGCCGAGCCTTCCACCCTTTACCAAGTATATAGATGCATTAATAATATAAGAGATATTGTGATATCCCAACAAAACCCTGTCCACCATGGAGCAATCTTCAACTTCACCTATAGCTAGCAACGCTATAAGAGGGGCTGAGCAAAGCGGTAACATAGCCAAACAACGGTTTGCTAGGAAGGGTGTCAAAGGTTAGAGGTTCATGGCAATTTGGGGAAGCTTGAAGAACAAGTGAATGGAAGCGCAGCATAGCGATAGAACGAAACAACTAGCATAGCAATGATAGTAGTGAGATCCAGGGTAGCGGTCATCTTGCCTGAAATCCCGCTAGGAAGAAGAACGAGTCTATGTAGAAGACGAACGGAAGTAGTCGAACGAATCCTCACCATCGCAACATTACCGGAACTAAGAAGCAACACCGGAAAGAAACAAACAACATGATAAATGCACAAGCATAAACATGGCATGATGCACAGACAAGAATGATGCATGTCCGGTTTAAAGAGGCATGGCATGGCAAAGTGCAACAAACAATACTACAAGTTAAGTGGAGCTCAATATGCAACTCGTTGCATATTGATGAAACACCACGTTCAATCATTTAGTTTGCTCTCGGTTTTGTACCCAACAATATTAAATGTTATTAAACATGGCAAGGGGTGAAGCATATGAAAAGTACCTATCTAGGCAAGTTTAAATGAGGCCGGAACAACAAACAACAATTCCGGAAAATCCTCATGTCCATATTTTAGTTTTGGTACTGTTTTTCCCTAAAACATATTTTAGTGTTGTTAAACAGCAAAATAAAGTGCACCATGTTAAACTAGGCAATTTTTCTACCCCTTTTACATATAAAGAACATGTAAATTGGAGCTATGGTTATTTAGTTACGAAAAAAATCATTTTAACATGGCATTTATGCAAATTAATGCAAACAGCAATTTTAAATATTTTAAACAAGGATGAGAGTTGGACATTATGAAACTATATGAAATTTTAGGCATTTTACATATATAGCTTGTTTAATTTGGATGCATGCATGTTTAGTTATTAACAATACAAAAAGAGGGGCATTTTCTGTAAATATGCATGCACTGAGAATGCTAAAAAAACACAGCAGAGGAAAAAGAAGATACATACACGGGCCAGAGAAACACAGTGCAGTGGCCCGGGAGTGAAAGAGGCCCAAGTGACTGGCTGTGTGGTGTGCAAAAAAAAGATAAATAAGAGGAAACAGGGGCAAAAATTGGGGTTCTAAAAAATGTTCCCAAGGGGATTCGAACCCGGGGAAAAACAAGGACAACTTCGGACAGGGAAACAACATCGATCGAAAAGAGCTGAGGATTGATCTCCCAAAGGGAGAGAGGTTCGAATCAGCTTGACGAGGAATGCGCCGGACAAAAGAGGATGGACCACAGACGAAAACTAAGCACGTGATCCTAAAGAAAAATTTGAAGGGGAACAGGAGAAATTCAAAACACCTACGTCAAGATTCCTCACCAGAGCAACGAAGGGGCTGAGGAGTAAAAAGAATTCCTACTCTCCGATATAACTCGACTTAGAAAACAGTTTTCTTCTAGACTCAACAACGGCCAAACAACACGATCAATCAAGGGGGCTCCTAGGGTCGGTCGAGGCTCTGATACCAACTTGTCACGCCCAATATGAGACCCTATCCAAAAGGAACTCGAAGGTCCCACCAAGGATAGACCCGCATATTGAAATGCTTTTGCAAGGTGGATATCATTATGTCAACATTACACAAATAGATGGGGATACATACAAGAGGCATAAAATGCCACACGAATACAACAATACATCATCCATAAGATCAACATCCGACTACGAATGAAACACAAACAGAAACTCAAACGACATCCACCCTGCTAGCCCAGGCTGCCGACCTGGAACCTATCCCCTGATCGAAGAAGAAGCAGAAGAAGAACTCCAAAACAAGTAACATCGCTCTCGCGTCAAGATCATCGCATAACCTGTACCTGCAACTGTTGTTGTAGTAATCTGTAAGCCACGAGGACTCAGTAATCCCATTACCATGGGTATCAAGACTAGCAAAGCTTAATGGGAAAGGAAGGGGTAAAGTGGTGAGGTTGCAGCAGCGACTAAGCATGATATGGTGGCTAATCATACGCAAATAAGAGCGAGAAGAGAGCAAAGGAACGATCGTGAAGCTAGCAATGATCAAGAGGTGATCCTGAACTCCTACTTACGTCAAACATAACAAAGAAACCGTGTTCACCTCCCGGACTCCGCCGAGAAGAGACCATCACGGCTACACACGCGGTTGATGCGTTTTAATTCGGATCTGGTGTCAAGTTGTCTACAACCGGACATTAACAAATTCCCATCTACCACATAACCGCGGGCATGGCTCTCGAAAGTTTATACCCTGCAGGGGTGTCCCAACTTAGCCCATGATATGCTCTCGCGATCAACGAAGGATATACCTTCTCCCAGGAAGACCCGATCAGTCTCGGAATCCTGGTTTACAAGACATTTCGACAATGGTAAAACAAGACCAGCAAGACCGCCCGATGCGCCGACATCCCGATAGGAGCTGCACATATCTCGTTCTCAGGGCAAGACCGGATGAGCAATCCATACAACTAAAACCAGACCTCAAGTTTCCCTGAGGGGGCGCTGCAAAGGGCTCTAGTTCGGACCAACACTTAGACAAGCATTGGCCCAGGGGGGCTATAATAAAGATAACCCTTGGGTTAATTACTCCCAAGAGAAAGGTAGGTGGTGGTGAGGCAAATGGTAAAACCAAGGTTGGGCCTTGCTGGAGGAGTTTTATTCAAAGCGAACTGTCAAGGGGGTCCCATAAATCACCCGACCGCGTTAGGAACGCAAAATCCGGGAACATAACACCGGTATGACGGAAACTAGGGCGGCAAGGGTGGAACAAAACACCAGGCATAAGGCCGAGCCTTCCACCCTTTACCAAGTATATAGATGCATTAATAATATAAGAGATATTGTGATATCCCAACAAAACCCTGTCCACCATGGAGCAATCTTCAACTTCACCTATAGCTAGCAACGCTATAAGAGGGGCTGAGCAAAGCGGTAACATAGCCAAACAACGGTTTGCTAGGAAGGGTGTCAAAGGTTAGAGGTTCATGGCAATTTGGGGAAGCTTGAAGAACAAGTGAATGGAAGCGCAGCATAGCGATAGAACGAAACAACTAGCATAGCAATGATAGTAGTGAGATCCAGGGTAGCGGTCATCTTGCCTGAAATCCCGCTAGGAAGAAGAACGAGTCTATGTAGAAGACGAACGGAAGTAGTCGAACGAATCCTCACCATCGCAACATTACCGGAACTAAGAAGCAACACCGGAAAGAAACAAACAACATGATAAATGCACAAGCATAAACATGGCATGATGCACAGACAAGAATGATGCATGTCCGGTTTAAAGAGGCATGGCATGGCAAAGTGCAACAAACAATACTACAAGTTAAGTGGAGCTCAATATGCAACTCGTTGCATATTGATGAAACACCACGTTCAATCATTTAGTTTGCTCTCGGTTTTGTACCCAACAATATTAAATGTTATTAAACATGGCAAGGGGTGAAGCATATGAAAAGTACCTATCTAGGCAAGTTTAAATGAGGCCGGAACAACAAACAACAATTCCGGAAAATCCTCATGTCCATATTTTAGTTTTGGTACTGTTTTTCCCTAAAACATAATTTAGTGTTGTTAAACAGCAAAATAAAGTGCACCATGTTAAACTAGGCAATTTTTCTACCCCTTTTACATATAAAGAACATGTAAATTGGAGCTATGGTTATTTAGTTACGAAAAAAATCATTTTAACATGGCATTTATGCAAATTAATGCAAACAGCAATTTTAAATATTTTAAACAAGGATGAGAGTTGGACATTATGAAACTATATGAAATTTTAGGCATTTTACATATATAGCTTGTTTAATTTGGATGCATGCATGTTTAGTTATTAACAATACAAAAAGAGGGGCATTTTTTGTAAATATGCATGCACTGAGAATGCTAAAAAAACACAGCAGAGGAAAAAGAAGATACATACACGGGCCAGAGAAACACAGTGCAGTGGCCCGGGAGTGAAAGAGGCCCAAGTGACTGGCTGTGTGGTGTGCAAAAAAAAGATAAATAAGAGGAAACAGGGGCAAAAATTGGGGTTCTAAAAAATGTTCCCAAGGGGATTCGAACCCGGGGAAAAACAAGGACAACTTCGGACAGGGAAACAACATCGATCGAAAAGAGCTGAGGATTGATCTCCCAAAGGGAGAGAGGTTCGAATCAGCTTGACGAGGAATGCGCCGGACAAAAGAGGATGGACAACAGACGAAAACTAAGCACGTGATCCTAAAGAAAAATTTGAAGGGGAACAGGAGAAATTCAAAACACCTACGTCAAGATTCCTCACCAGAGCAACGAAGGGGCTGAGGAGTAAAAAGAATTCCTACTCTCCGATATAACTCGACTTAGAAAACAGTTTTCTTCTAGACTCAACAACGGCCAAACAACACGATCAATCAAGGGGGCTCCTAGGGTCGGTCGAGGCTCTGATACCAACTTGTCACGCCCAATATGAGACCCTATCCAAACGGAACTCGAAGGTCCCACCAAGGATAGACCCGCATATTGAAACGCTTTTGCAAGGTGGATATCATTACGTCAACATTACACAAATAGATGGGGATACATACAAGAGGCATAAAATGCCACACGAATACAACAATACATCATCCATAAGATCAACATCCGACTACGAATGAAACACAAACAGAAACTCAAACGACATCCACCCTGCTAGCCCAGGCTGCCGACCTGGAACCTATCCCCTGATCAAAGAAGAAGCAGAAGAAGAACTCCAAAACAAGTAACATCGCTCTCGCGTCAAGATCATCGCATAACCTGTACCTGCAACTGTTGTTGTAGTAATCTGTGAGCCACGAGGACTCAGTAATCCCATTACCATGGGTATCAAGACTAGCAAAGCTTAATGGGAAAGGAAGGGGTAAAGTGGTGAGGTTGCAGCAGCGACTAAGCATGATATGGTGGCTAATCATACGCAAATAAGAGCGAGAAGAGAGCAAAGGAACGATCGTGAAGCTAGCAATGATCAAGAGGTGATCCTGAACTCCTACTTACATCAAACATAACAAAGAAACCGTGTTCACCTCCCGGACTCCGCCGAGAAGAGACCATCACGGCTACACACGCGGTTGATGCGTTTTAATTCGGATCTGGTGTCAAGTTGTCTACAACTGGACATTAACAAATTCCCATCTACCACATAACCGCGGGCATGGCTCTCGAAAGTTTATACCCTGCAGGGGTGTCCCAACTTAGCCCATGATATGCTCTCGCGATCAACGAAGGATATATCTTCTCCCAGGAAGACCCGATCAGTCTCGGAATCCTGGTTTACAAGACATTTCGACAATGGTAAAACAAGACCAGCAAGACCGCCCGATGCGCCGACATCCCGATAGGAGCTGCACATATCTCGTTCTCAGGGCAAGACCGGATGAGCAATCCATACAACTAAAACCAGACCTCAAGTTTCCCTGAGGGGGCGCTGCAAAGGGCTCTAGTTCGGACCAACACTTAGACAAGCATTGGCCCAGGGGGGCTATAATAAAGATAACCCTTGGGTTAATTACTCCCAAGAGAAAGGTAGGTGGTGGTGAGGCAAATGGTAAAACCAAGGTTGGGCCTTGCTGGAGGAGTTTTATTCAAAGCGAACTGTCAAGGGGGTCCCATAAATCACCCGACCGCGTTAGGAACGCAAAATCCGGGAACATAACACCGGTATGACGGAAACTAGGGCGGCAAGGGTGGAACAAAACACCAGGCATAAGGCCTAGCCTTCCACCCTTTACCAAGTATATAGATGCATTAATAATATAAGAGATATTGTGATATCCCAACAAAACCCTGTCCACCATGGAGCAATCTTCAACTTCACCTACAGCTAGCAACGCTATAAGAGGGGCTGAGCAAAGCGGTAACATAGCCAAACAACGGTTTGCTAGGAAGGGTGTCAAAGGTTAGAGGTTCATGGCAATTTGGGGAAGCTTGAAGAACAAGTGAATGGAAGCGCAGCATAGCGATAGAACGAAACAACTAGCATAGCAATGATAGTAGTGAGATCCAGGGTAGCGGTCATCTTGCCTGAAATCCCGCTAGAAAGAAGAACGAGTCTATGTAGAAGACGAACGGAAGTAGTCGAACGAATCCTCACCATCGCAACATTACCGGAACTAAGAAGCAACACCGGAAAGAAACAAACAACATGATAAATGCACAAGCATAAACATGGCATGATGCACAGACAAGAATGATGCATGTCCGGTTTAAAGAGGCATGGCATGGCAAAGTGCAACAAACAATACTACAAGTTAAGTGGAGCTCAATATGCAACTCGTTGCATATTGATGAAACACCACGTTCAATCATTTAGTTTGCTCTCGGTTTTGTACCCAACAATATTAAATGTTATTAAACATGGCAAGGGGTGAAGCATATGAAAACTACCTATCT
The DNA here is from genome assembly GCF_002162155.2 of Triticum dicoccoides. Classification (NCBI taxonomy): domain Eukaryota; kingdom Viridiplantae; phylum Streptophyta; class Magnoliopsida; order Poales; family Poaceae; genus Triticum; species Triticum dicoccoides. Next base: position 232,681,651 of record NC_041389.1, read on the forward strand.
AGGCAAGTTTAAATGAGGCCGGAACAACAAACAACAATTCCGGAAAATCCTCATGTCCATATTTTAGTTTTGGTACTGTTTTTCCCTAAAACATATTTTAGTGTTGTTAAACAGCAAAATAAAGTGCACCATGTTAAACTAGGCAATTTTTCTACCCCTTTTACATATAAAGAACATGTAAATTGGAGCTATGGTTATTTAGTTACGAAATAAATCATTTTAACATGGCATTTATGCAAATTAATGCAAACAGCAATTCTAAATATTTTAAACAAAGATGAGAGTTGGATATTATGAAACTATATGAAATTTTAGGCATTTTACATATATAGCTTGTTTAATTTGGATGCATGCATGTTTAGTTATTAACAATACAAAAAGAGGGGCATTTTCTGTAAATATGCATGCACTGAGAATGCTAAAAAAACACAGCAGAGGAAAAAGAAGATACATACACGGGCCAGAGCAACACAGTGCAGCAGCCCGGGAGTGAAAGAGGCCCAAGTGACTGGCTGTGTGGTGTGCAAAAAAAGATAAGTAAGAGGAAACAGGGGCAAAAATTGGGGTTCTAAAAAATGTTCCCGAAGGGAATCGAACCCGGGGCGTTATAGGAGGTGCCCGAGCATCGCGACTCAAGGCTCCTACCAGCTCTCCGACCCTCTCCCTCTGGTCTTGTCCATGGCATAGCGACTTGGCATGCCAGCGACGGCTGAGACCAGCTCGAGAGCTGGGACCCGAGGACGTAGAGTTTTGACATCTAACCCAGCTTGCGCGTTAAAGGGGGGTGCCTGAGCATCGTGACTCAGGGCTCCTATCGGCTCTCCGGCCCTCACCCTCTGGTCTTGTCCATGGCATCGCGACCTGGCATGCCAGCGACGGCTGAGACCAGCTCGAGAGCCGGGCCCGAGGAGGTAGAGTTTCGACATCTAACCCAGCTTGCGCGTTAAAGGGGGGGTGCCTAAGCATCACGACTCAGGGCTCCTACCGGCTCTCCAGCCCTCACCCTCTAGTCTTGTCCATGGCATCGCGACCTGGCATGCCAGCGACGGCTGAGACCAGCTCGAGAGCCGGGACCCGAGGATGTAGAGCACCAGCATCTGGCCAAATTTGCAGGAACACACTCCAAGATAAGGCCCAGAGCCAGGCGCAACCCGCCTTGAGGAAGGGCCCCGTGAGTCCCGCGCGGGATCAAGAGTGCCCCAATACGCCTCGCCAGGCCTTCCGTGCCTTGTCGCCTCTCCAAAGCAACTAACGGCTGACTGTCGATTGCCACGACGAACTCTTGTTCCTTCTGTGATGAGCCTGCAGGGGCCCCCAAGGAGCATCGCTAGGCGAGGCCCTCACGGTGCCCTCTTCGCTCTCGTCCGCGCAAACCGCTTGCACGTTAAAGGGGGGTGCCTGAGCATCGCGACTCAGGGCTCCTACCGGCTCTCCAGCCCTCACCCTCTGGCCTTGCCCACGGCATCGCGACCTGGTAAGCCAGCGACGGCTGAGACCAGCTCGAGAGCCGGGACCCGAGGACATAGAGCAGAAAGGGGAGCGAAGGTGAGGGGCAGGGAGCACGCGAGGACCTCGCCAAGCAACCCCTCATCGGCCAAGGCACGGATCTAGCGCCACACCAGGAAGCGTTTCCTGACCCTCGAGATAAGTCACTCTCCGGAAACACTGGTTATCATAGCACCGTCCCCGCACCAAGTGCAATCCCGTGTTAGCGACGCCGCTCTCCTTTCTCACCGAATGACGGCTGCTTGAGTGCTAAGGGGGACCTCCTGAGCATCGCAACTCAGGGGCTCTTACCGGACCTCGGGCCGCTCACCTCCTGGCCTTGACCACGGCATCGCGACCTGGCATACCAGCGACGGCTGAAGCCGCCTTGGGACTGGGACCTGTCGGCGCAGAGCATCAAGCCCTCACGAGGTCCGAAAGGAGGGAACCAAGCTAAAACGGAATAAGCACCTCGCACTACTTCGCAATAAGGATCACATTGACAAACGGAGCTACAAACATCTTACAAGCCCCCGTGGGGTATATTCTTGGCCCCCCGCAGGAACAAAAGACGTGAATCCTAAGGAGTCCTAACTACAGGGGCCATCGCGGCAGACGCCGTCATCAACAGTGGGCCGCCCAGCACCGGCGCCAACCCCATCCAGATCAGGGGCGGCAGCGGCCTGACGAGCCCGCCCTGCTCCGGGAGCGGCGCAGGCTCGGGGGCTCATAGCTGTCGTCGCTCGTCTCTGGAGTCGCGAAGAGCTCGGCGTAGTTACTGGATCCTCCAGCACCCCCGTCGCGTGAGGAGCAGCCAAGGGAGCGGTCGGCCGGCCTCTGTCGCGCCGCAGCAGGGTCCCGACCGCCTCTCTCGGGGCAGCACTCCAGCCGGCGACCCTCCGCATCGAAGACCTTGAAGGACATCACCGAAGCACCTTCGTATTCCAGATGGATCGCGAGGGCGCCCCTTGTCCTGCAGACTCGGGCGATCTTGCCCCAGCCTCGAGTCATGCAAACCACGCCCGGGGCAACGATCATGACCTCTGCGCCGGTCGCGAGGGTGCTGCAGCCGGCATGCTGCAGCCAAAGCCCCAGGGGTTCCCCCTGCCGGACGAGGGAGGCAAAACAAGGGGGGAGACGAATCCAAGACTTAGGAGGCATGGCGGCGCGAAGCACGAACTCTCAGCAGGAGCCCTCGGTGTGGACTCCAGGAGGGAAGACGCACACCTTCGTGACCCGCCGGCGCCGACGGCGGCGCCGCCCGTGGCGTTCGGCGTCGGCTCCTTCAGAGCCACCAATGTGCGCGTACAAGGGAAGAGGGAACCCTGGTGGTGGCCGCTCACACCAGGGTCTTGATGCTTCCTGGCGAGTGCCCTCGCCCTGACACCAGAGAGCAAGCCGCTTCTTCGGGGGAAGCGGGCCAGGATCCTCTTGGGGAGCTTTTCCCTTCTCTTCCGCGGAGAACCTGCGGATCGGAGCCATTGCAGCAAGACGGAGCAAGGCCCAGGAAGGAGGAGAAGCAAAGGGATAGACTGGAAGGGCGCGCGCCGTTCCGTACTTATAGCCGGCGAAGGCCAACCGTCGACCTCCACGATCACAGGTAATCATGACCCACTCGCATACACGGACTTGTTGAGTCCGTGCGGTTACCAAGGTGTCGTGGGGAAGCGGAGGCGCCCATGTCCAATCAACCGCCACGTGGCACCCAAGGCCGTAGGCTGTTAGGGCCCGCGACGTTTCACACTTGCCCTTTTGCCTCCCTGCTCAGCCAAGTTCGGGCGCGCCGTGGGCCCGGGGGCTACTGTCGGCGTTTTGGGAATGGGGGTCCCCAGACTTGCCTGCCTACGGCCTGCGGCATGGCTCAAGGGAGGCCCAGCACAGCCCATCTTCATCAACACAAGCTCAAGACCCTCACGAGGGGCCAAGCGTCGCGGGGCGGACGACAAGGAGCTTCCTCAGGCACGGCCTCATCAGGTGGGCTCGTGAGGAGGCGGAGAGTTCAAGGTGGGGTACCTCGCGAGGTGCCCATGACGCAAGCCATGACGACCAGGGGCGCCAGTCGGGCGCCAGCCCGCGCAGTGTCCTCCTTTCCTCTTTGGTGCAAAGGGAGCAAGCGCAGGCAGGAGCATCAAGCAAAGGCATCCATTTCGGTGCAATGAGACCAAGACTAGCCCAATAGCAGGGGAGAAGTCATTGTGGAGCCCAAGCAGGCGTCACTACCAGAGCCTTTGACAGGCGAGGACCAACTTTGGTCAGGATAAGTGTACCCGTTGTTCCCCTTCAAAATGGCCAATTGTTGGCGCCCTTCCCGCTTGATATTTGGGAAGAGGCCCAGGGCCTTTACCTATAAATAGGACTAGCCACCCCCAGGGTAGAGGGGAGACCAGACCTAGCAATTGGGATCCTCACCAAGAAACCAGTAGATAGAGCGATTGAACTCCTCCTAGCAGTTCGTCGCACCAGCCAAGAACAGACCCTCGCGAGGTTGTTCTCCCTTGTATTGTTCATCATCAGCCCAAGAGGCAATCCACCACACCACACACTGGAGTAGGGTATTACACCACAATGGTGGCCTGAACCAGTATAAATCTTGTGTTGTTCTATTTGGTAGTTTAGATCCTAGCGATTCAGCAAGGAACAGGCAGGCAGAGGGTTGAATCTCCGCGCGCACCCCAGAGTTTGAACCTCAAGGGTCCGCCGGAACCCGAAATCCGACACTGCGGGCGCAGCTGTGTGTCGGTGGCAAAGAGCAGAGCACGAGCAGGAGGACAGGAGGGCGCGAGCGAGAATGGTATCTGCCGCCCCCTTGCCCCCCCTCAATTTATAAGCCCTAGTTCAAACATGGGGAAGTGGGATCGTCTGCACGCGCCCGTTCCACTACCCTGCAATAAGTGCCCACGTACGCGCGCACTAACTGCTCGGGGAAGTGTAACCGGCCCCCAGACGCCACAATAAATCCGCTCGCGTGGCCCAAGGGCGCGCTGCGGCGGGCCCCCGGCCCGTCGCCCAGTCCCGTCACTCGCGTGGCCTGTCAGGCCCCTCCGACTTCCTGGCGCCACGTGGCGCCTGCGCGAAGCCCAAGGGATAGCCTCAAGATTCGACGAACTCATCGATTCCCACCATGGCCGGGATGCCGCAATTGGTTTCCGAGAAAACCGGCACACAGCGGGTGTTGCCGAACGCGGCGTTCACAGAATGCGCCTTGCTCAAGGGGGAAACTGCGAAGGCCCACTCATCAGAAGACGGCGGACCTTCACAGCTTTGGGGACTACTGTCGGGGGGATGAACCCCAGGCAGGCAACGGAACCCGGATCCTGTTCAAAAACAACGGGGCCCGCATCGTCCTGCAAACCGGCACGCGCTTGGCCGGGTCGCTCAACCCGGCAGGGCCCGCAACCCGGCCAGACTCTCCGACACGGCAAGGTATGTCAACCTGGCCACAGCAACTGGCGCAAGGCAACTCGACCCGGCGCAACCAAGGCTTCCACGGCAAGCCAGCACCACCCGTGGCGTCCACGGCAACCCAGCCACGGGTCAGCTCCCGTCCCATCCAGGCCGTACGGTAGGACGAGACCCGAACCACCGATGATGAAGGCAACAGTGCTTCCACCACGCCTGTGATCAGCTGGGGCGTGGCAACAGTGCCCCTCACCTACCCGCTGACCAAGGCTGGTGTGGCTACAGTGCTCCCGCCCTCATCGCTGATGACAGCAAGCGGCGGCCTGACGGAGAGCACTGTACATGACTCGACTCAGCCACGCCCTGATGATCGACAAGATGGTGCATAGTGCCCCTAGGCACGCGGGGCCCGCACCTAGGGGAACCCGGCGAACCACAAGCCCACCAGTGGGACCCAGCTCGGAGTCCCGGGCAACAACAATGCGGACCCACCGACTCGACATATTACCATTGTAACCCTGGGTGGGTTGATCTATAAAACTCCCCAGGAACCCACGCCCACTGGGGCATAGCATCGATCCATCCCACAATCGTATCGGCATCATCATACGACACACAGAGACGAAAAGCAAGAAGCAGAAGCATAGGACTAGCCACCCAACAGCAGTACCGGAGAGAAGGAGCAGCCCAAGCCTTGGCCAGCTTCCTTCCTCCTCCATACAGCTCCAGGAGCAACATTGTACTATCAATCATCCAACCAAACTCGGCTGGACTAGGGGTGTTATCTCTCCGGACCTGGGTATGTCCGGCGTCCCACGCCCGTGCATGCCAAACTCGCCTCTGGAGACCACCAGCGCCCTCAGCCTCCTCCTCTCTTTAGCCATCCCTTGGCATCTGCCGTGCACCCACCACGACAAGGTCCACGATCGTCATGCGAAGGAGGAGGAGATGATGGCTCGGGAGGCTGCTATCAGGGACCGCGATGCCGAACTCTCAGCTGATCGCGGCCGGCTAAAGACGCTGGAGCAGACGGTGAAGGCGGGGAGGGTAGAGCTGGATGCGAAGGCGAAAGTCTTGGCCGAGGATCGCACGGCCTTCATGGACTACGAGGTGAGATCTCGCAAGGTGCTGAAGACGCTTTATGAAGAGGGTATGGAGAAGCCGCTGGCTGGAGCCACGGAAGGCCCCGCCAAGCTACTTCCCTTCTTGGTCGAGGCGCTTGAGGAGGTCGTGAACGGCATTGGCCCCATGGCCAAGGTTGAAGCTCGCGTCCTTTCCTCCGCAGCACTAACGCGGATCCTCAGCCACGTCTACCTCCGCAACCCCGACGCCAACCTTGACGACCTGCTGGAACTTGTGGATGCCAAGCACTCCACCGCTACTGCTGAGGCTGTGAAGGGCCGAGCGGAGGCCTTGCTGGAGAAGTTCCGCGCTTTCAACACTGCGCCCAAGCGAGGTGCTGCTGGCTCCGCGACCTCGGGGGGTGGAGCTGGCAAGCGCAACTCCACCACGAGCGGCGGCGCTGCCCAAGGGTGATCTTCTCACGGCTTCTTTCCTGCTCCAATTCCTGCAACATGTATCGTGCCTCGTGGAGGCGTTTAAACTTGTGTTTGGTATTGTGAGAACAATTTATGGTCTATAATATTTGCTTTTGAATTTGCTTCTGAATTTCTGAGATTTAGCGGTCTCCTTCCTATTTGCTTTGTGTTCTACGTCTGCAGGGCCCGACCCCGCGCATACCTCAGCCGCCGCTAGCCCCGACCGGATCACCAGGACAGGACTAAGGAGTGAGGGGCTACGTGGCAAGTTAGGCTCCTGAGTAACGATGCTTAGGAGTCCCCCTTGACGTGCAAACAACAAATAGGGAGGGGGTGTAGGAGTGGATCTGTCGTTCTACGTCGGCAGGGCCCGGCCCTGCGCATACCTCAACCGCCGTTAGCTTTTCGGAACAAAGGAGTGAGGGGCTACATGACCAGTTAGGCTCCTGAGTCGCGATGCTCAGGAGTCCCCCTTGACGCTCAAACGGTCTTCGTACCTTGGCTCCGCTCGGGGAGGGGCGCGCGACGACCAGGCCCGAGGGACCTGGCTAGGTGGCGTGCGCTCGGGTGTGACCTAGGTGTAGCCCCCATGTCCAGCCCCTCGCGCGGCGCTTCCGAGGGGAGGCGTTGCGATGAGGCCAGACACTGAGCTCTGGGCTCCCTGAGGTTGATACAGCCGTGGGCTGCCCTCAGTTGTTTATCACCAGCGCAGAGCATAGCGCTTCCGTATGTGTACGGGCATAGCCGCTCCTCAGCAGTGTCATCAGCCAGCACGGAGCATGGTGCTTCCACTGGAACGTGGGAGGGGCCCCCCTCCAGGAGGAGCCCTCGGGGTGTGTACAGCCCCGCACTGACACGTGGACGGCACGGTAGGGCTAGATGAGGTGTATCTGGGAACTCGTGAGCCAGCACGGGACTCACGAGGCCCTACCTCAAGGCGGGTTGCACCTGATCTTGAGCCTTGGGCGGCTAAGTATTCCAGCATGTTAGTTAGATGGAAATGCGCTACGTCCTCAGGTCCCGACCCTCGAGCAAGCTCAGCTGCCGCTGGTATGCCAGGTCACGATGCCGTCGACAAAGCCAGGGGGTGAGGGCTGGAGAGCCAGTAAGAGCTCCTGAGTCGCGATGCTTAGGCACCCCCCTTTTAACGTGCAAGCGCTATGCATGAGGGAGAAAAAGGAGCCGCGATGGGCGAGAGATGATAATCATAAGCAGGTTAACCACAAGGAGCAAATTAGCTTAGATAAATGCAGGAAAGATACTCGCCACTAGGTCAGGCCTGAGCGGCTTGGGGATGATTTAGCCCGAGGGGCGCCCCCAACAAGGTAAGATAAAGACATAAGCAAAACGGATACATGCCACAGGGACGGACCCACGCGACCTGGGAATGATGCAGCCCCGAGGGCGCTCGCAGCTGAAATGAAACTCGAAAGATGTTACCTAATGTTTTGTAGAGCGGGTGTTGGAGTAGCTGGCGATGCGCGGTGAAGAAGCCAATCCTCACGAGCCTTCGAAGCCCTGAGCCTCGGGAGGCTCTGGAGGTCCGGGCGGCTCGGCAAGGTCCATCTCCATCTCCTCCAGGACCGCGCGGTGCCTGGCCACCTGAGCCTCCAGAATGCTCCTCATCAGGCGCTGGTGACCAGCAGCCACGTTCGGCAGGGCGAAAGGCATGCAAACGTAGCTGTGAGGTGGACCCTAGCAATGTCCCACGCGCGAAGGCCAGAAGTGCTCCTGAGACGCGACTCGATTGAGCCCTGGGTAGTCGATGCAGACGCGCAGCCCACCATCCTTGCCTGGATGGGGAGCTACGCTGGGTAGGCGGCGGCTGCCGCGCATGACTCTCGACTCCTGCAGCTCCTGAGTGACCTTGGTGATGAACTCCTGAGGGTTGGGCCCTCCTTGCTTCATGCCTTCCTGAGGGAAATGTGTCATGAAGCACGCCTCCAAGTGGTGCCCGAGCGCCTCTGTCGGCGTTCTGGGAACGGGGGTCCCCAGACATGCCTGCCTGCGGCCTGTGGCGTGGCTCAAAGGGGGCCCAGCACGGCCAATCTTCATCAACACAATCTCAAGACCCTCGCGAGGGGCCAAGCCTCGCGGGGCGGACTACAAGGAGCTTCCTCAGGCATGGCCTCATCAGGCTGGCTCACGAGGAGGCAGAGAGATCAAGGCGGGGTATGTCGCGAGGTGCCCCATGACGGAAGCCATGACGACCAAGGGCGCCAGTCGGGCGCCAGCCCGCGCAGTGTCCTCCTTTCCTCTTTGGTGCAAAGGGAGCAAGCGCAGGCGAGAGCATCAGGCAAAGGCATCCATTTCGGTGCAACGAGACCAAGACCAGCCCAACGGCAGGGAGGAAGTCATTGTGGAGCCCAAGCAGGCGTCACCACCAGAGCCTTTGACAGGCGAGGACCAACTTTACTCAGGATAAGTGTACCTGCTGTTCTCCTTCAAAATGGCCAATTGTTGGCGCCCTTCCCGCTCAATATTTGGGAAGAGGCCCAGGGCCTTTGCCTATAAATAGGACTAGCCACCCCCAGGGTAGAGGCATCTGGATTGGTACCTGAAGCAAGAGAGAGAGAGAGAGAGAGAGAGAGAGAGAGAGAGAGAGAGAGAGAAGGGCGGCTGAACTCCTCCTAGCAGTTCATCGCCCCAGCCAAGAACAGACCCTCGCGAGGCTGTTCTTCCTTGTATTGTTCATCATCATCCCAAGAGGCAATCCACACCACACACACTGCAGTAGGGTATTACACCACAATGGTGGCCTGAACCAGTATAAACTCTGTGTCTCTTGTGTTGATCCTTTCGTAGTTTAGATCTCAGCGAGCCGGTGAGGAACAGGTAGGTAGAGGGCAAAATCTCCGTGCACACCCCAGTGTTCGAAACTCAAGGGTCTGCCGGAACCCGAAATCCGACATTTGGCGCGCCAGGTAGGGGTGCACCCGGATCCGCCTTCTGCCACTTCGCGTCCCGTCGCATCGTCATCACCATGTCCAGCGACCAGGCGGCGAACCCTGATCCCTGGGCGGCTTGGCCCGCCCGCGCAGAGCCGCTCGCCCCGGGCGACCCCATGCCCCAGGCAGCTCACGGTCCGTAGGGCGCTGCGGGCCCTGGGCGACACGGACAGGCTGCAACAGCCCTCACACCGCGGCAGGCGCGGTCGGCGGCAAGGGCCTCCAACCTCGTAAGTGAGCTGAGCTGTCTCTGCATTAATGGCCTTGTTCACCAGAGCTTGGAATGTATCACAATGATGCAGGTGGAGATCATGACGCAACTTGGGGTTGAGACCCTTTCGGAACCTAGCCTGCTTCTTGGCGTCCATGGACACCTCTTCTGTGGCATAGCGTGCGAGGTTTTCGAACTCTCTGCTGTAAGCATCAACAGCCATCTTACTCTGGGTGAAACTACAAAACTCTTCTCTCTTCCGATCAATGAGGGCCTCGGGAATGTGATGCTCGCGAAAAGCCTCGGTGAAATCCTTCCAGGTAGGAATCTGGCCAGCTGGAAGCATAGCCTCGTAGTTCTGCCACCAAAGACTAGCAGGACCTTCCAGGTGGTATGTAGCATAGGTGACCTTGTCATCTTCAGCTACGTTTGCGGAACGCAGCTTATGAGTGATGCTATGGAGCCAATCATCTGCATCGAGTGGCTCGATGGAATGATAAAGGTAGGTGGGCGCAAGCGAATGAAGTCATGAATGGTTATAGACCCTTTGAACTGATGTGCGGTGTTCTCCTCGATACGTGCCAACAAGCGGTTAGACTCACGCTTGTTCCTCTCCATCTCTAACATGAACTCTGGCAACAAAGGCTGGTCGGGAGGATCCTCATCCCTACCATCTCCATGGTTCTGTTTACGAGCAATGGAACTTCGTTTAACTGATCACATCCTGAGAAACGAAACCAAGGATGGAATCAGCATCAACTATAGGCTATAGAATGTAGGACAAGGAAATTAGTAACTCTCGAACTCCTAGTGCAATTCCGGCAGCATAACGGCAGTAAAATGCTCAGAATGAGACATCCTACTAAAATGGGGTAGTAACATACTCAACATCATCACTCTAGGTTCTGAGATAGTACTAAACAGGCTACACTGGAGGTACTCGAAAACTGGAGTACGACTCTGATCAACCAATCCTATGGTACTACGAAGTAGTAACACGTGATCCTGATAGACGGAAGAGAAATCCTAGTTCCTTAACCCCGCAGGAAAGATAGGATGACTCAGATCAGAAGGCCATGAGGTATAAGGAGTAAAAAGAGCCTTACGTTCCTTCCCACAATCAATTCCCTTACATAACTAAAGAATTTCTAGACTCAACTTCGACCAGTTTGGCTTGGTAATCCTACAGGCAGTCATGCTCTGATACCAAAGCTGTCAGGACCCCAACTCAATGCCACATCGATCTAGCATGTAACACCTCATATCACTTTGCGGCCTCACGCACGGTATCTGAGGGAGTCCTGGACTAGGGGGTGTCCGGACAGCCGGACTATCATCGTCAGCCGGACTCCAAGACTATGAAGATACAAGATTGAAGACTTCGTCCCGTGTCTGGATGGGACGTTCCTTGGTGTGGAAGGCAAGCTTGGCGATATGGATATGTAGATCTCCTACCATTTGTAACCGACTCTGTGTAACCCTAGCCCTCCCCGGTGTCTATATAAACCGGAGGGTTTTAGTCCTTAGGACAACAACCATTACAACAATCATACCATAGGCTAGCTTCTAGGGTTTTAGCCTCCTTGATCTCGTGGTAGATCCACTCTTGTACTACCCATATCATCAATATCAATCAAGCAGGAGTAGGGTTTTACCTCCATCGAGAGGGCCCGAATCTGGGTAAAAACATCGTGTCCCTTGTCTCCTGTTACCATCCGCCTAGACGCACAGTACGGGACCCCCTACCCGAGATCCGCCGGTTTTGACACCGACATTGTTGCTTTCATTGAGAGTTCCTCTGTGTCATCACCGATAGGCTTGATGGCTTCTTCAATCAACAACAACGCCATCCAGGGTGAGACTTTTCTCCCCGGACAGATCTTCGTATTCGGCGGCTTCGCACTGCGGGCCAATTCACTTGGCCATCTGGAGCAGATCGAAAGCTACGCCCCTGGCCGTCAGATCAGATTTGGGAGCCTAAACCTCACGGCGAATATCCGCGGAGACTTGATCTTCGATGGATCCGAGCCGCAGCCGAGCGTGCCGCACTGTCATGATGGGCATGATCTAGGTCTGCCGCCAGACAGTACCTTGGAGGCCGCACACGAATCCGCTCCGACCCATAGTCCGGAGCCGATCGCGCAGATCGAGGACGGGTGGCTGGACACCGCCTCGGGAGCTGCAACTTCCACGGTGTTGGAGCCGAACACTGACCCTGTCCCTTATAAAGCTCGTGACTCCGAGGCGCCGGACTCCTCGCCGGACTCTGAACCTCCTGCACCCCTGTCAATCGAATCCGATTGGGCACCGATCATGGTGTTCACCGCTGCGGACATCTTTCAACACTCACCCTTTGGCGACATCCTAAATTCGCTAAAGTATCTCTCGCTATCCGGAGAGCCCTGGCCGGACTACGGCCAGGATGGTTGGGATGCGGACGACGAAGAAATTCGAATCCCACCCACCACCCACTTTGTAGCCACTGTCGACGATCTAACTGACATGCTAGACTACGACTCCGAAGACATCGACGGTATGGACGACGATGCCCGAGACGATCAAGAACCAGCGGTCACCAAACACTGGAAGGCCACCCCAACCCATGACGTATATATGGTGGACACCCACAAAGGAAGCGATAACGAGGAACAACGGGGCGCGGCAAAGGATAATCCCGCCGACAAACAGCCAAAACGGCGACGTAGACGCCACCCTAAGTCCCGCCTCGACAAAAACAACACTCCTAATGAGCCAGCAATAGAGCAGGGCAAACCAGTGGACGACGAACATGCAATCAAGCAACCGTCCGAACAGGACGAATCGGATAATCAATCCATGCCCGGCGAAACCAACAGTCCAGACAACCTCACGCCGGACACACCACCAATGCATAAGAACCTTCACAAAAGACTCGTCGCCACTGCAAGAAGTCTGAAGAAGGAAAAACGGAAGCTCAAAACAGCGGAAGACATACTCAGAATGAGGTGGAGCAAAGTACTCAAGACCGCAGACAACTATGGCAATGGCCACCAAACAAAGAGCTACCCGAAGCGCAAGCTGCTGCCAGAATTTGACGAGGAGGCCATAGAGCCCCCACAGTCAAAAAACAAAGAGGCCGACTGGCCAGATAGACGGCCAGATGACAGGCCAAAAACGACAAGCGGCGCCGCACACAAGCCGACTCATGATCCTGGGAAAACAGACGGCCCAGCCAGGTCCATTTACGGGCCAAAAAAGAGGGGCCCAGGAAGCAACACAACACGCCAAGTGTTCGAAGACAGCGGCACACCCAAATACAAGGGCGCCGCACACCCACTATGTTTCACCAATGAGGTGCTGGATCATGAATTTCCAGCAGGGTTCAAACCCATAAACATAGAGGCATACGACGGAACAACAGACCCCGGAGTCTGGATAGAGGATTACATACTACACATACACATGGCTAGAGGAGATGATCTCCACGCCATAAAATATCTACCCCTCAAGCTCAAAGGGCCAGCTCGGCATTGGCTCAAAAGTCTCCCAGAAAACACTGTTGGAAGTTGGGAAGAGCTCGAGGAGGGACTTATGTCCGCCCTCCAGATGCAGACGATTTAAGTCACATAACTCAACAGCCCGGAGAGTCAGCGCGCAAATTCTGGAACAGGTTCCTTACCAAAAAGAACCAAATAGTCGACTGTCCGGACGCCGAAGCCTTAGCGGCTTTTAAACACAACGTCCGAGACGAATGGCTCGCCAGGCACCTCGGCCAAGAGAAGCCGAGGACAATGGTCGCGCTAGCAAGCCTCATGACCCGCTTTTGCGCGGGGGAAGACAGCTGGCTAGCAAGATGCAGCACCAGCGACCCGAGTACATCCGAGTACATCCGAGACCCGAGTACAGTGACGAGCTCTCCAACTTAAACAAAATTTTGGATCGGATATGCCAAATCCACAGTACCTCCGGAAGGCTTGCAAACCACACCCACCGAGATTGTTGGGTTTTCAAACAGTCCGGCCGACTCAAGGCCGAACACAAGGGGCTCGACGCACCAAGCGAGGATGATGATGAACCCCACCAGCAGAGCACCGGAAAACAAAAGACTTTCCCACAAGAAGTTAGAACAGTAAACTCACTTCATGTGATATTATGGAAAAAAATGCGGCACCCGCTAAAATAAGTGCCGCACGGTCCACCCCAGCGGAACCTCGAAGTTGGATGTCAAAACCAATCACTTTCGACAACCTAGATTACACCAGAAGCATTCGAAATGCAGGATGGACTGCTCTGATATTGGACCCTATAATCAATGGACTACAATTTACACAAGTCCTGATGGACGGCGGCAGCGATTTAAACCTACTATATCCGAACACAATCCGCAAGATGGGGATAGACCTTACTAAAATTCAACATAGCCACACTTCCTTTAAGGGAGTGACGCCAGGCCCTTACGCCAAGTGCACAGGCTCCTTATCAATAGAACTTGTGTTCGGGTCACCTGACAACTTCCGACGCGAAAAGCTAATCTTTCATGTCGCCCCATTCAAAAGTAGCTATCAAGCACTATTGGGACGTGAAGCTTTTGTCCACTTTAACACAATACCACATTAAGCGTCTCTTACACTTAAAATGCCCGGTCCACGAGGCATCATTTCATTACAAGGTCGTTTAAGACCCCGGACATGGCTGGACGAGTCCGGAATAAATAAGCTAGGGGCTCCCTAGCCGCACACACCTTCACAAGGGGTTGTGCATATAAGCAATAGCGAGCTGATATAAGCTCAGCTTTATTCATTTATTAATATTTCAATCTTTTATGCACTTCTTCGCACGATTTCTTTCCAAACTAAGTTCCTCTCTTTTTACAGATGAAACACGTGCACACCCGTCCAGGATACGGCACAACGGAGACACAGGCGCAGACGTGCAGCAGGGACCCGTTGCAAGGATTCTTTTCAGATTAAGACCCTGCGTAAACCTTTTTTACTGTCTCTTGTTGCTATAATCCCCTGGTTTTTCATTATAACCAGAGAGGAGACTGACGTTTTGGCATCGGCCGCGTCAGAGGATCTCGCCCGTACCTGGACACTAGGGGCTTAGGGCTTTGTTCTGCCCGTTATTATAAAGACCGAACACTTTAGGGAGTGTTCGGCGTCTCGAGTTAGGCCTTATATGCATCAGCTCCGAATCATGTCTTTGGTCTAATGTTGGGTTTGCCCGGCTCCTGTGTTTTGCTGCCTTACGTTCCGTATCATCGGCTAACGCGGCACTAGGAGAACTACTGCGATTGTGCCCCAGTTCGGCTGGGCGAGCACCTCAGTAGAGAAAGCCAAAAACTGACTGTCATGATACAGTGAGAGACTGGTCAACCACTCGATCGACCACAGGAATGTTTAGAATTCCTCCGCTTGGACGAAGGACCGTTTCCCGGTTAGGCACACACGCGCCCCGAATTCGGATAGCGCGGTGCCCCCAGGGGCTATATAGTAGCCCCACCCTCGAACTCCCATGGCTAAGTGAAAGTGATAAAGCATTATAGTCCGGTTGCCTCGTTCGCTACGCTACCACCTCCTTCACAGGACCGAGACGTCGGATTAAGTGTGAAAACGCGCTATTATTGCGAACACCCCCGCACCTTGTGCGTGGGGGCTGAAGCCGACGACTGCCATCTTTCAGGTTATACACACGTATACGTAAACGGCCGCATAGGAGATATTTCAATACTTGAACGCACAAGTATAAAAAGTGCCTACATCATAAACATTGTAAACATTGTTTTACAAAATAAAGCGTTCATTTGAACGTGACATTTTTCGAGCACTGCGACTCTATTACACGAGCACCACGCAGAACTTCCCCAAAATAGTGCTCGACGGGTAACCGGCTCTCGTCCGAACCCTGGGTCGCAACAGCGGTGGCATCCATCTCTGTCCAATGTGTCTTCACACGGGCGAGTGCCATCCGTGCACCCTCTATGCAGGCCGACCGCTTCATCGCCTTGATATGGGGCACCGCCCCAAGAAATTGCTGCAATAAGCCAAAATAGCTCTTCGGCTTGGGCCTATCCAGCCAAACATGAGTCACGATATCCGTCATGGCAAGTCCGGATAACCTATTCAGCTCAGCCCACTCGGCCAACCGGTCGGTCAGCGGAAGTGAACACTCCGGACTATGGAATTGAGACCAAAACAGCTCTTCCGTCTTGTGATCCTTCTGGCTTCGGAAGTGCACAACGGCATCCGCCGCACTCGCTGCTAAGTCCATATAAGGATCTTCTGGACCCCACAGCTGGCCAAGCTGAGCATACTTTGGATCCGTAAACCTTCGGCACTGCAGAAAAGGCTTGCCAGCCACAGTGTCTCTGGCCTGGCGCAGCTCTTCCTTTATAGCCCGCATCGCAGAACGGGCATCCTTGGCTTCGGCGGTGGCCCTCCCCAGGTCTTCTCGTCCCGCTAGGCGCTCCTTTTCAAGAGCCTCATTGCGGTCGGTAGCATCTTTTAACTTCACGGCCATTTCGGCCATCTCCTCCCTGCTTCAACACTGTGCAGCCCTTTCGGCTTCTAACTCCTCGGCCGCCTTCGAGGCAGCCGCATCACTCCTTCTGGATTGCTCCTTGGCTTGAGCAAGTTCTGCCCGAAGGCTTTCCACAGCAGCGGCACCATCTGCGTCAAGCACACACATTGTAAGGAGTGGGCTTCGGTTCCCTTACTAAGTGACCGCAAAGAAACACTTACCTTGCGACTCATCAAGTCGCCTGTTGACTAGCGCGATGTCCGCATCTACAATGTCGAGTTGCCGCTTTAGTTCAGCAACTCCATCAGTCCGGCTGGCCCCCGGACGATTCGTCACCTGTATAGGAAAGGCGAAAATTGAAACCTGCGATTTTGATCCTCGGCACGCTGTCGCTTTTGACAACCTACCGAGTCTCAGGGGCTACTATCTACACAGGGCGCACTTTATGTGCAAAACTGTCAAAAAGGTGTGTCATTTTTACATACCTGAAACCCCGCCAGCAAACTCCTGACGGCATTATGCAGTCCGCTTTTGGCGGATGAAATCCTTCCAATCACCATACTCATCAATGCATGGTGATCTTCTGAGATGGACGCCCTCTCAAGCAGATCCTTCAGCTCCCCCGGCCGAACACTAGTCAGCGCCGAACTCTTCGTCTCTGCCGGGCTCGGGGATACCCTCCGTGATGACACTTCAGGCTCGTCTGCCCTATCCGACAGTGCGGCGGACGGAGGCGTCTCGCTCTCCACCATCTCCGGACGAAGGTCCCCCGAAGACGAGCTCATCTGAGAAGGTCGGAGATCCGAACTACAAGGTAAAAATTCGGTTATCCTCAGAAGCACAAATAGGGATGTCTCTTATTATCGAGCTCTCTTTTTTCTTTCTACTTACGGCTCGCTGGAGGGCTGATGCTTTATGGGAGATTGTGCGGACGGGGCCTCCCCGGACGCAGGACCCTCTGGTGAAGACTTCTTCCCCCGCTTAGGGGCTTTGGCCTCCGGGTCTCTAGAGGCGGTCCTCTTCTCCCCTTGGAGGGAGGGATTCTCGATCCCCCCTTTTTTCAAGAGCCTCCTTGGGTGAGGCAGTAGCTCCCTTATTTTCCCCTCCGCTTTGTTCTGAAGGCGCAACCTCCAGCATCTTGACCAGCACGAGATCCGGCGCAGTCTCTGGGAGGGGGGTCGGACACCATATCAGCTTTGCTTGCGCTATCCACTCCTGCTGAAGGATGACGGGTTAAAAGACGAATTGTAGAAAGGCAAGCAAACGGTACGTCCGAACACCGAGCTACTTACTTGAGTATCCGGGCGATTGCAGCTTAGGCCGGCGTCCTCGGTCAATTCCGGACACACCGCCCGTGATCCGAAGAACAACTCGTATATCTCCACGGGTGTCGTACCCATGAAGTATTGGAGAATCCGTGGTCCCTCCGGATTGAACTCCCATAGCCGGAGAGAACGGTGTTTGCAGGGCAGGAGACGCCTAATTAGCATAACCTGCATCACCACGACCAGATCGATCTCCCTCGCTTGGAGGTCTCGAATCCGGCATTGCAGTAGGGGCACGTCCTTTGACGGTTCCCAATTGAGCCCTTGGTTGACCCACGACATCAGCCGTCATGGAGGTCCCGAGCGGAATAAGGGCGGCGGTTTCTGCCTGCTGCCCTTCGGAGCGGTGATATAGAACCACTCCTGCTGCCACAAGCCGAGCTCCTCTTGGAAGGAGCCCTTGGGCCACGGGGCATAGGCCCTCTTGCTCATGGCCGCCCTGCCGCACTTTGCTTGACGCCCCCCGATCATCTTCGGCTCCACATCGAAGGTCTTAAGCCACATGCCGAAGTGGGGGGTGACGCGGAGGAAGGCTTCGCAGACGATGATAAATGCCAAAATATGGAGGATGGACTCCGGAGCCAAGTCGTGGAATTCCAACCCATAGTAGAACATGAGCCCTCTCACAAAATGATCAATCGGGAAGCCTAAACCCCGACGGAGGTGGGATACGAAGACGACGTACTCGCCGGGCTCGGGGGTGGGGATGGCCTACCCTTCGGCGGGCAACCTGTGCGAAATCTCATAAGACAGGCACTTGGCCTCTCGCAGCTTTAGCACGTCCTCCTCCGTGACAGAGGAGGGCATCCACCGGCCCTGAAGGTCGGAGTCGGACATTTTTGAGGGTCTGAAGCGCTCAAATCTGGGGCTCTGGGTGTTGGAACTTGGAGCAAGGAGAAGCTTCGATGGAGGATTGAAGAAAAGAAACGGGCCTTGGTCCTATTATAAAGAGGGAGAATACCAAGAGCCGTCTCCGTGACCGTTCGGGACTCGCCTTCGATAGAGGGGGCGTGGCGACGGGCGCGGTTGGGTTACCCATGTCCGTATTGGTGAGAATCCTGGAATAAGGGGAACACGATCTCTGCTTCGACAAGACGTGCCAAGGAAACCGCTTCGCTAAACGCACTGAGGTGGTATAATAAAAAACGATTCAAGTAAAGGCTTGGTAGTGGCGTGACGTCATGCTACAAGATACGTCAGCAGATTGAACTTGTGTACATAATATTCTCTCTACGGTGGAATGTGGAAATCATTTTGCAGAGCCGGACACTATCCTGGTGTTCACAATCTTCTATGAATTATTCGGAGGAGGAACCCGCCTTGCAATGCCGAACAATATGCGCGCCGGACTCATCGTCATTCGGAGGAGGAAGCCCGTTTCAGGGTCCTGGACTAGGGGGTGTCCGGACAGCCGGACTATCATCGTCAGCCGGACTCCAAGACTATGAAGATACAAGATTGAAGACTTCATCCCATGTCCGGATGGGACTTACCTTGGCGTGGAAGGCAAGCTGGCGATACGGATATGTAGATCTCCTACCATTGTAACCGACTCTGTGTAACCCTAGCCCTCCCCGGTGTCTATATAAACCGGAGGGTTTTAGTCCGTAGGACAACAACCATTACAACAATCATACCATAGGCTAGCTTCTAGGGTTTAGCCTCCTTGATCTCATGGTAGATCCACTCTTGTACTACCCATATCATCAATATCAATCAAGCAGGAGTAGGGTTTTACCTCCATCGAGAGGGCCTGAACCTGGGTAAAAACATCGTGTCCCTTGTCTCCTGTTACCATCCGCCTAGACGCACAGTTTGGGACCCCCTACCCGAGATCCGCTGGTTTTGACACCGACAGTATCGCCACGGGTGTCGCCTTACCTTTGCCCGGGACCGTTTGCGCCTTTTGGCACATGTATATGATAGTTTCGCTAGCATCCATATGATAAGGAGCCCGGGCTGACATGGCTAGTCGTAAACCCAAAGTGGCACAAACTTACAGAGACAGGCATCCATGACCCAGCATCGAACGTGTCGGTCATCAGCGAGTGAATCCAGGCTGTAGCACTGGGCTAACAGAACTCCGGTGAACCGGGCTATAGCGGCCTAACAGGACTCCGGTATTCATCGTGTGACATTTCCCCGAAGGGGCAGACACAGGAACGAAGAAGGACACATGCCGGCCAGCCCACACATAGCAATACACATTACACGTACGCATAACATGCAAGTATGTGCTGTACAACATGGCATCACAGCATAACTCAACAACTCAAATAGATAAAGGCTCAGAAGAGCCATCATACAGAGCATACAAGCAACAAGCGGAAGCATTACATGTCTGGATACAGACATCTACAAAAGAAAAAGGCTGAAGAGCCCGACTAACTACAATATCCGATCAAGATCGTAGCTGAGGTACAAGCTACTTGTCGAAGTCCACAAGACACTAGTAAGACCGAGGTCTCCGCTGCAAAACATAAATAAAGCAACATGAGTACAAAGGTACTCAGCAAGACTTACATCAGATCCTATCATACATGCATTTATATCAAGAGGGTAATGTGGGGTTTAGTTGCAGCAAGCCAGCTTTGTCTCTGTGGCTATCCTGTTCTACGACTACCAGAACTTCTTTGAGGTGATATGGCGCACACGAGTCCACTAATCACCACACAATACACTACTATGGATTCATCCCCGTCTCCTTATGAGGAGGCCATCCATAGCACTCATCCTTGTCTTGAGCATTTTATAGTATCCACTTCAAGTTGTCTATGTACCTTGTAAGCATCCAAGAAGTCCATAACCGTGGACCCGGCTATTCGAATAGATCATGTTAACGCTGCAAGGGTGTACTTCTTCACACACGCTCTCGCCACTTACCACCATGCACACGTCATGTATCTTGGCAACCTTCGAGCGGAAGCCTGGCGAGGGAGTCGGCCACGACCTGACTAACCACACAAGACTCTAGTCCAGGTTTATCGCCTATTCGGGTTCCATCCGCAAGGAGATCCGGCCAGGATGTCGTTCACGGCCCCAAATGATGTGTGCAGGGTTCCCAAGCCCACCTTGCCGGATGGATCTACGCTTGGTACACCGTGCCAACTGTGCCTAGTCTGTCCCAAGCCCACCTGGCCGGGTGCTACTCGGTAGACTACTAACACTACCTACAAACACCAGAAACTAGTTGCGACTCCTGGACAGAGACCAAGTTGGTTAATAAGTCGAGAGGGGCACTTAAGCATTCCAATGTGTGGTAGTAGCTAGTCATTGAACAACATACACAGAACTCAAGGCTTAAGGACGGTTCCAGTGAGACAACCCACCATGTACTCCTACACGGCCTCTCACCGCTACCTTTACCAAATCGTGTTCACATGTTCACTCTCAGCATTATAACATAGAGCACTGTACTCCAATTCATTCCCAATGAATCAGACCTGACACAACTCTAAGCAATAGCAGGCATGGCATGGTAGGAACACAACATGGCTCAATCAACTCCTACAAATGCTAGTGGGTTTCAACTATTTACTGTGGCAATGACAGGTCATGCAGAGGAATGGGTTCATCTACCGCAGCACAAAGTAGCAGATGAATCATTGTTGTCCTAATGCAATAACTGAGAGCAGGAGCGAGAGAGTAGGATTGTATCGGAATGAACAAGGGGGTTTGCTTGCCTGGTAGATCAACAGAGGAGGCACTGCTTCATAGACAGGCACTCTGGAACGGACTCCGGAGCAAGACCTATCAAGAAGGAACAGTGTCGGCAATCAATAAATAATCATATGCAACAATATGATGCATGAACATGGCATGAATATGTGATGTTGTTTGAGCTAATGCAACTAGTATTCAAATTGAATGAAGTCCATTGGAATCAAGGGTTCAAATGCAACTCCAAATTAAGCTCTTATATATGCCATTTTAGTGTTTCATTTATACAGTAGGTATAAATTGGTTTGTCATGCATGAAACTGGTACAAATGGATAGATTGCATTTTTCTAACAATTTTTCATATATAAATTATTTCAGTCTGAGCTACGGTTGAATTTCTATGATTTTTTGAAGTTTTGCTAATTTTTTGGAATTCCTGATTTAATTTAAATCCAGAAAAGAAATAATTGCGTCAGCACTGCGTCATGCTTGCGTCAGCAAGTCAACAACACTAACTGGTCAAACCTGACGTGCGGGGGTCCACACGTCAGTGACAGGGGTTAGTTTAAACCTAATTAAAAAAATTAGTGGCGCTGGGGCCCATTGGTCAGTGTCAGGGGTTAAATAAGCAGTGATTAGCACTAAGCTAATCACCTGAGGGGCCGGGCCCACGTGGCAGGGCTCAGGCGACGGGGCTCGCCGCTGGCTCAGGCCACCGGGACGGCGTCTGAGAGCACCGGGGCGTAGCCCGGGCTCTCGCGCATCAGGTGGGGCAGGTGGGAGGAGCTGGGGGGGCGGAGCTCGCCGGAGCGAAGCTCACGGCGGCGGACGGAGCTCAGGCTCGAGCGGCAGAGGGGCTGGAGGGCGCCAGAAGAGCAGGGGAGAAGGGGGTTCGACGGCGGGGCTCACAACGGTCTCGATGGCGTCGTCAGCGAGCTCGGGGAAGGGCTGGAGTCGGCGGGCAGCAAGGACGATCTCCAGTGGCCGGAGGCGAAGATGGCGACGGCGACGGCTCCACACCGCGCTCCAGCCTGCGTGGCTCGGTGGAGAGCTTCAGAGCGAGGAGGCGGATCTCCTGCGTGTGTCGGAGAGGCGAGGGGGAGACGGTGGCTATGACAACGGCGTGCGGCGGCGACGGTGGTGCTCGGGCGGTCGCGCGGGAGAGAACCAGGGGAGGAGGGAGAGCGAGGGAGAGGGAAAGAGGTGTGGGGCGGTGCGTGGCATCGTCCGAGCGATCCAGGTGACGAGGGGGAGAAGCAGGAGGTGGCGGGGGACGTGGTCGCGGCTGGCTGCGGTGCGGCCACGCAGCTGCTCCTACTGGCAGGAGCTTGAAGAAGCTCCTGGCAGTTGGGCTGGGCCGGCCTGCTGGGCCGCTGGGCCAGGCCAGGCTGCACAGGGGCTGCAGGTAAGTTTTCTCCTGTTTTATTTTTCTTTTCTATTTTCTGACATTTGTTTTGATTTAGTAATATTACTAAATCATTTTATTTACTTATGCCAATTTTTATAGGAGCTAGTTATATTATTCCAAAGCTCCTTAATAAATGGCATAACTTTTGGACATATATTATATACATGACATATATATATCCAATGCAAATAATTATGCATTAATTCCAAATGCCCAAAATAAATACTTATGAGCTCCTAAAAATATTGGTTTGCTTTTTATCTCAGCCCAATATTTTCAGAGAGCAACATGAACATTTTCTTGGACCTTTTTGGAGCAATTTTTATTTGGGTCATTTCCAGAAATGATTCTGAGAGTTTCACAAATCCTCATTTCATAATTAAATGGAATTTAAACATGATGCACACATGACTAGCTAGTCTAGGTCATACCAGAACTAGGAATGTGACACCCTTGCCGGATGCTGCCGGGGGAGGGGTCCCCAGTCAGGACCAAGAGCACCTTCCTCAGCGCTTCAGGCGTCAGGTCCTCTTCCTGGAGCCTCATACGATCCTCACACCTGCTGAAGGCCCACATCCGATGAGAATGGCGTTCGAGAGGGGCGACACGGCGCAGCAGGAACTCCTTCACTACCTTGGGCGCCGTACGCCGAGCTTCCTCAAGAACGTGAAGCGGCGCCAGACGAAGACAAGCCGGGAACTCATGAGAGTCTCCTAGCCCCAGCCCGAGTTGGGGACAATAGGCGAAGATGGCTCCGACAGCAGGGGGCTGGGCACCCCTACGTCCACGTACAGCCACCGCTCACGAAACCCAGGTGCGGGCGGAGGAAGACTAAAGTCGATCCCTGAAGCCGCCATCTCAGGCGCGACAATGAAGCTCACGCACCCCGAGTATTGGGTGGGGTTGACAAGGCACAGAGAGAAGAAGTGGCGCAACAAGGCAACCGAAGGAAGGATGCCCATCATCGCCTCACGAACGAAGGCGAAGACCGCAAGAAGAGTGATGGATTCAGGACCCAGATGCATCATGTGGATCTGATAGTGGGAGTGCACGACGTTGAAGAAATCGAAAAAGGGGGGAACCAGTCCCGCCCATAGGGCGTCGACAAAATACCGGACCTCAGTGGCTATCCTGTCGATGGAGAAGCGGGACGCGGGCCAGGCCGTCGTCCTCCCGCATTCGCTGAAGATGGTGGCCAGAGCCGAGCTGACCTTGCCCAAGCCCTCTCGATTGATTATAATCGACCGATCAAACGGCGGGGGCCCGCAACGACGGTGAGCGAGGCGGCGGCATGGGTTTCTTCCCTTGTCCCTTCTTCGTTGGAGCCATGGCAATAGAAGGGGGGAGGGAAGGTTCGAGATTGGATTGAGAGCGGAAGCTGGAGTGCGAGAGGAGGAAGGGCAGAGGACGCTCGGGCAGCAAAGAGGGGAGCGGCTGTGTACTACTACGAGTCCGCCTAGCATGGCACAAAATAAGGAGGCATGGGGGAACAGTGCTACCCACGTCCAATCAACCGCCACATGGCGCCCAAGGCCGCAGGCTGTTAGGGCCCGCGGCGCTTCGCACTTGCCCTTTCGCCTCTCTGTTCGGCCAAGTCCAGGCGCGCCTTGGGCCCGGGTGCTACTGTCGGCGTTCTGGGAACGGGGTTCCCCAAACTTGCCTGCCTGCGGCCTGCGGCGTGC
Organism: Triticum dicoccoides; assembly: GCF_002162155.2. Lineage (NCBI taxonomy): Eukaryota > Viridiplantae > Streptophyta > Magnoliopsida > Poales > Poaceae > Triticum > Triticum dicoccoides. The sequence continues at coordinate 232,705,806 of NC_041389.1, forward strand.
CTCAAAGGGGGCCCAACAGGGCCCATCTTCATCAAACACAATCTCAAGACACTCGCACGGGGCCAAGCCTCGCGGGGCGGATGACAAGGAGCTTCCTCAGGCACGGCCTCATCAGGCTGGCTCACGAGGAGGTGGAGAGATCAAGGCGGGGTACCTCACGAGGTGCCCCATGACGCAAGCCATGATGACCAAGGGCGCCAGTCGGGCGCCAGCCAGAGCAGTGTCCTCCTTTCCTCTTTGGTGCAAAGGGAGCAAGCGCAGGCGAGAGCATCAGGCAAAGGCATCCATTTCGGTGCAACGAGACCAAGACCAGCCCAATGGCAGGGAGGAAGTCATTGTGGAGCCCAAGCAGGCGTCACCACCAGAGCCTTTGATAGGCGAGGACCAACTTTAGTCAGGATAAGTGTACCCGCTGTTCCCCTTCAAAATGGCCAATTGTTGGCGCCCTTCCCTCTCAATATTTGGGAAGAGGCCCAGAGCCTTTGCCTATAAATAGGACTAGCCACCCCAGGGTAGAGGCATCTGGATCGGTACCTGAAGCAAGAGAGAGAGAGAGAAGGGCGGCTGAACTCCTCCTAGCAGTTCATCGCCCCAGCCAAGAACAGACCCTCGCGAGGTTGTTCTTCTTTGTATTGTTCATCATCAGCCCAAGAGGCAATCCACACCACACACATTGGAGTAGGGTATTACACCACAATGGTGGCCTGAACCAGTATAAACTCTATGTCTCTTGTGTTGATCCTTTCGTAGTTTAGATCTCAGCGAGCCGGTGAGGAACAGGTAGGTAGAGGGCGAAATCTCCATGCGCACCCCAGTGTTCGAACCTCAAGGGTCTGCCGGAACCTGAAATCCGACAGCCTCCCTCGTGATCTTGGCAAAGTCAGTGGCCCTCCAGGAGAGAGCCCCCGAGCCTTGCCCGAGGAGGGTGCCGGGCGCGCCTTCCTATGCGACAGAGGGAGGCGCCCCTTGGACTGGCGCGGATCCTGGCGCGGCGCCACCAGAGGTGCCTGCCTGCTGAGGCCTTGAGTTGGGTGATGTCTTCTTCTTCTTGGGAGCTGCCTGGTGAAGGTTCCCGCTCTTGCTGTCTGGGTCCTCGATTGATGCAGCTTGGAAGGCGCGCTCGAGAGAGCACACCGCATCCTTCTCTTCACAGGGGACTATGATGACTCTGCCACTTCCCGGCATCTTGAGGACATTGTAGCCATGGTGAGTCACTACCATGAACTTGGCCAGGGCTGGATACCGGAGGATGGCATTGTACGTCAGGCAAATGTGGGCAACGCCGAAGTCGATGAGCTTGGTACGGTAGTTCTGGCGCTGTCCAAAGGTGACAGGGAGGCGGACCTGCCCTATCGGAGTGGTGGAACCATCAGTGACTCCTGAGAAAGGCTTGGCACTACTAGGAAAAGGGCTATAGATGAAATGGCCACTAATGGCACACCAGACACGTGGTGCGCCACTACTATATAGTAGTGGTGCACCATGTGCTGGTGCGCCATTAGTGTGAAAGACACTAATGGCGCACCAGACATATGGTGTGCCACTAGTAACAATTTTTTTTATTTTTCCAAACATACTAATGGCGCACCAGCCACATAGTGCGCCACTACTATATTTCTTTTATTCTTTTTTTTGCAAAACTATTAATGGCGCACCGGGGAATAGTGCGCCATTACTAGTTAAACTAGTAATGGCGCACTGTGCCCCGGTGCGCCATTACTATATTTTTTTGCAAAACTACTAATGGAGCACCACCAGCAGGTGCGCCATTAGTAACCAGGGTTACTAATGGTGCATTTGTAGGTGGTGCGCCATTAGTAACCTGGGACCAGCTAGATATTTTGGACAGCCACACCTACCCACTCACTTTCCCCACTTCATTCTCTCCACCTCCTCCTCCAAGCTTGTCTCGGCTGCCTCCTCCTCCTCACCTCATTTGCACCATAGATTCATCCAAATTAAGTGGTTAAATTACCTTTTTTACGTAAGTAAGGGGGAAGCTATCTTTATGTTGTTCTCCCTCCAACAACGTGCACATGCACTTTTTATGGCCTAGCTAGATCTATGTATGTTTGTGGTGTTGCATATATGTTTGTGTTTGCAGGTACCGGTATTTGAAATGTGATAGTTGCCAATATTTTGCCGAAATGTTTATTCATTTCTGTTTCGGCGAGAATTTGGCACTATGCATTCTTTTTGGTCCTATTTTTAGGGAAAGTCATGCCAAATTTTTTCATGGTTCTAAAATATCGTTTTGGTCTACCCCGCAGGCGACCATGGTCTGCACGATGACCGAAGGCATCGTGAATAGGTTTTTGAGCTCCGCAAAGGCCGAGATGCTTCAAAAGAGTGAGATAGAGATAAGATGTCCGTGTCGAAGATGCAAGCTGAAGAGCCTTATTGCGGACCCGGATTCCAGGCAGGTGCGAGACCACCTGCTCTTGCATGGTTTCATGGATGGCTCTCGCTGGCAAGGTGATGAAGATGACTATGAAGTCATCCATGGGGGCCGGGCAAGAAATGAGGAAGGGCAGCAAGACAACCACCGCGGCTCGGGCGGGCGAGAAGACGAAGAATCTCCAGGACATGATCACGACGGTGATGCTGTACACAATCATCATGTAGAAGATGCAGGACATGACAATGAGGAAGATGCTGGAGCAGACGAAGGGCATGATCATGAAGATGAAGATGCCGGCGGAGCATACGACGATGGACCATCGATGGGCTGGGTGTAGGACCCTCATATTCAAGAGCTGCTTCTCAAGAAGACGGATAACACAAGAGCTGCCACCCGAGAGAAAGCCAAGCTGGATCACCTGGAGATAGACGCGGTTACTCCATTGTATGAAGGATGCAGGCCCGAGGATACCCGCCTGAAAGTAATGCTCATGTCTCTAGAGATGAAGGTAAAACACAAAATGACTGACGCATGCTTCGACGAGAACATGTCATTCTGGCACGAACGTCTTCCCAAGGGGAACAAGTGCCCGAGCAGTTTAGAGGAGGCGAAGAAAATCGTGTGTCCTCTGGATTTACCGCACGTGAAATACCATGTGTGCATGAACAAATACCCGGTGTGCGGCATCACTCGATACAAGAAGAGGAAGAAAGCTCCTCGAAAAGTGGTGTGGTACTTTCCGATCACTCCTCGTCTGCAGCGGTATTTCGCGGACCCTAAGGTAGCAAAGCTCCTGCACTGGCACACGGATAGGGAGGAGAAGAAGCGAGAAGATGACACAAATGATCCGAAGATAAATAAAAAAGACAAGATGCTGAGTCACCCTAAGGATGGGAGCCAGTGGCAAGCGTTGAACTTCGAACACTCATAATTTGGGAAGGATCCAAGGAATATCATGCTGGGTGCGAGCACCGATGGAGTCAATCCGTTTGGAAGCCAGAGAAGCACACATAGCACCTGGCATGTGTTTGTGTGGATGTACAACCGTCCCCCCTGGTTGTGTGTGAAGAGGAAGTACATTCACATGAGTATGGTAATTGAAGGGCCGAAACAACTAGGGAACGACATCAATCTGTATCTGGGGCTGCTGAAAGAGGAGCTACACACGCTGTGGAAAATGCCAGCCAATACGTGGGACGCCGCAGAGAAAGAATATTTCCCTATGAGAGCCGCACTGCTCACGACGGTGCACAACTATCTCGGTTACGGATATCTCGCGGGGCAGGTGGTCCATGGATTTTCTGGATGCATCAGGTGCATGGATGACACAACGTATCGCCAGCTAGATAGAGATCCCGGGTCTTCGAAAACCGTGTTCATGGGAGATCGAAGGTGGCTTCAGGACGATGACTCGTGGAGGAAACACAAGGATCTGTTCGATGGTGAAACCGAACCCCGAAGACGCCCGCGTGTGAGGAGCGGCGAGGAAATAGATGAGTTGTTGAAAAATTGGAAAGATTGCCCACCGCCGGGAAAGAAGCAAAAGGCGCCAGAGCTGGGAAATAAGCGAAAGGCGCCAGAGCCGCTGCTGAAGGTATGGAAAACAAGGTCTGTTTTCTGGGACTTGCCGTACTAGAAGATCCACCGTGTGCCTCACAGCCATGATGTCATGCATATCACGAAGAATGTGTGCGAGACTCCGCTTGGTACCCTCCTCAACATGCCAGAGAGGACCAAAGATGGGCCGAAAGCAAGGGCAGACTTGAAATCAATGGGCATCAGGGAGGAGCTTCACGCTAATGATGATGATGATGAGGCGAAGCAGGACATGGAAAGTCATCGCAAAGGCAAAAAGGCCAAGAAGACCGGAAATGACTTCCCTCCCACGTGCTTCACTCTAAGTCAGGAGGAGATCGATCAGTTTTTCACTTGCCTCGTAGGAGTAAAACTTCTTTACAATTACGCGGGAAAGATAAGAAGATACCTAGACCCAGCGAAGCAGAAGTTCAGCGGGATGAAGTCTCACGACTGTCACGTGCTGATGACGCAGATACTTCTAGTTGCAATCCGTGGGATCATGGACGCGCACGTCCGTGAAACACTATTTGTCCTATGCAACTTTTTCGACGTCCTCTCTCAGAAGTCGGTTGGCGTGAGGCAACTCAGAAGGCTATACGAAGAGATCATGGTGATACTATGCGAGCTTGAGATGTACTTCCCGCCCGCATTCTTCGATGGTATGGTGCATCTGCTGGTCCATATCGTGGAGGATATCATCCAACTCGGGCCGACGTTCCTGCACAACACGATGCCGTTTGAAAGGATGAATGGTGTCATCAAAGGATACGTTCGCAACATGTCACATCCAGAGGGAAGCATAGCCAGGGGCTTTTTGACCGAAGAGTGCATCTCCTACTGGACGAATTATCTAGGCATCGAGAACCCCGTTGGTCTACCCGTCAAGAAGCACCTCGGCAAGCTAGCTGGATGGGGTCACCGTGAGGGTCACCGTGAAATGCATGTCGACTTCGAGGGTCGACTCGCCGACTTTGAAAGAGCAAACCTAGTCGCGCTACAACACATAGACGTGGTCGATCCTTGGCTGATAGAGCACAAAACCTTTATTGAGAAGACGTACAATGACCGAGGCCAATAGAGGACGGACAGAGATACAACCAAAGAGCACAACTCATGTTTCACACATTGGTTCAAGCAGAAGCTTCTGTCGTACCCTTTACATGAGGATTCTTCCGCGGAAGAACAACTCATATCCGCCTTGTCACAGGGCGCCGAGCACAACCTGATGACGTATGAGGCATACAATATCAATGGCTACACATTCTACATCGAGGGAGAGGACATGAAGAGCGATGGTTATCAGAACTCCAAGGTAACGATGGAATCCTACACCGGTAATGACAAGGACAGATACTACAGAAGGATCAAGGAGATCTGGGAGCTGAGCTACGCTGGGGAGAAGGTCCCGATGTTCCGTGTCAGATGGGCCAAGAGCATCATAAAAGAAGACCGGTATTTCACCACCATGGTTATACCCGAAGCCAAATCCAAGACCGCGGGCGGATACGTCACTGTGAAAAATGAGCCATGGGTACTGGCTTCCCAAGTGGACCAATGCTTCTTCATTACCGACCGGCCAAAGCCCAGTCGTGTTGTCGTGAGGAGAGGCAAAAGGAAGATCATCGGAATGGATGGAGTCGCCAATGAGCAAGACTTCGACAAGTACGGCGACCCGAAGATGGAACATGACGACGATGATGAAGTATCAGCATACCCCACAAGAAGAAGCAGGACCACCCTACCTAAAGGACGTCCGTTCAAAAGAAGAACTCCATTTACAAAAAATAATGGGCAAAAATATTGTGAACAGATAGCTAGCTAAGATTGATTGTATTTAAATTGTAGCCTTCATTTCTCGATTGTATTTCATGGGCACTTTTTGAACTCATGAATATTCTTAAATTTCATGGACACTCGATCTCGATCCCCCACCATCTCGATTGCTATCCCACCTTGCCAGAACCGGTCCCCCTCACCGCCGAGCACCCCCCGCACCCTCTTCCCCGCTCCACCGGCCGCCGCCGCCGACCCCCCGCACCCTCCGCCGCTCCACCACTGGCGACGACCCACCGCACCCTCCGCCGCTCCACCGCCACCGACGACCCCTCACCCTCCGCCGCTCCACCGCCACCGACGACCCCCCACACCCTCTGTCGGCGTTCTGGGAACGGGGGTACCCAGACTTGCCTGCCTGCGGCCTGCGGCGTGGCTCAAGGAGTGGCCCAGTACGACCCATCTTCATCAGCACATGCTCAAGACCCTCGCGAGGGGCCAAGCCTCGCGGGGCGGACGACAGGAGGCTTCCTCAAGCACGGCCTCGTCAGGCTGGCTCGCGAGGAGGCGGAGAGATCAAGGCGGGGTACCTCATGAGGTGCCCGTGACACAAGCCATGACAACCAAGGCCAGGCGGCGCCGGCTTGCGCAGAGTCCTTGTTTCCCCTTTGGTGTAAAGGGGGCAAGCGCAGGCGAGGGTATCAAGCAAAGGCAACCATTTTGGTGCAACAAGACCAAGACCAATAGGACGGCACAGCGGAGGTCATCGTGGAGCCCAAGCCAGCGTCATCGTCAGGGTCTTTGGCAGGCAAGGACCAACTTTAGTCAGGATAAGTGTACTAGATGTTCCCCTTCAAAATGACCAATTGTTGGCGCCCTTCCCGCTCAATATTTGGGAAGAGGCCCGGGGCCTTCACCTATAAATAGGACTAGCCACCCACAGGGCAGGGGCACCTGATCAAATCCGCATCTGAGAGAGAGAGAGGCAACTGAACTCCCCCTAGCAGTTCATCGCACCAGCCAAGAACAGACCCTCACGAGGCTGTTCTTCCCTTGTACTGTTCCTCATCAGCCCTAGAGGCAATCCACCACACCACAACTGGAGTAGGGTATTACACCACAATGGTGGCCTGAACCAGTATAAATCTCGTGTCCCTTGTGTTGTTCTTTGTGTAGTTTAGATCCTGGCGAGGTGGTGAGACATGGGTAGGCTGGAGGTGTGATCTCCGCGCACACCCCAGTGTTCGAACTTTGAGGGTCTGCCGGAACACGAAATCCGACACCCTCCCCCGCACCCTCCCCGGCCCGCTCCACCGCCACAAATGAATGCAACTAAAATTGCAAAAAAGAAACAAATTTGATTATATTTTCAAATAACAAATTTGATGATATTTTCAAATAATAAATTTGATGATATTTTTCATATTCATAAATATTTTCAAATAACAAATTTGTTGATATTTTTAAAAAAATTATTATTGTTTTTATAAAACATTATTACTGTTTCATATTCATATTCATTTTCTAAAAAAATATTAAATCCAACAAAAAATAAAAAAAATTACTTATGGCGCACCTCTGGCTGGTGCGCCATTGCTATATATAAAAAAATTACTTATGGCGCACCTCTGGCTGGTGCGCCAATGCTATATAAAAAAAGATTACTAATGGCGCACCGATCGGGGGTGCGCCATTGCTATCTAAAAAAAACATACTAATGGCACACCGCTGTGGGGTGCGCCATTAGTAATCCGCCCCCTAGCTAATTCCTCCCTCTCCCTCACCAGATCCCCTTCGTCCCTCTCCATCGCCAGATCCACCCACTGCCCCGATCAACCCACGACGCCGCCAGCCCGACCGCCGCCGGAATCCACCCCCGCCGCCCCCGCGCCCCCACCACTGCAGCTCCCCCGCGCCGCTGCCGCCGCGCCCCCGCGCCCCGCACCACTGCAGCTCCCCCTCCCTCGCCCCCCGCGCCTGCTCTCCACCACCGCCACCGACCCCCCGCCAACAAGGAGAAGTAGCAGCGCGTCCACCTCACCGAGGAGCATCAGCCACCTCCCGCCGTCTCTTCCTACGCGTGGCCCCGTCGTTGTACATCGCCGTCATTCGTCGCCGTTTGCCGCCGCTCTGGTCTGTCCCCGGCCTCCCCGACCACGTCCCCGGCTTCATGGTGAGCTTCTCCTCCGGATCCTCCTTTACTTCACCTTGATTCGTCGCCGTTTGCCGTCCCCGAGCTCACCCGAGCTCTTTCGTACGCGTGTATGTGCGTGCGTGTGGCTGTCGTTGCTGCCGCTGCCATGTTGACATGCTGCCGGTGCTGCACCGTGCCCCCACCGTGCCTCTCGTCGCCCACAGCTGCCCACGCCCTCTCGTGGCTGCGCCTCGCGCGTGCCCGTTGCTGCTACTCTGCTTCTGCCTATAGCACCGCTGCCGCTGCTGCTTTTGCTTCCTGCTGCTCTTGCCGTCGCCGCTGCTCTTGCATTGCTGCCGCTCTTGCTTATTGCGCCGCTGCTTCTTTTTATGTGTACAATGAACTACTGCTTGCTGCTAGTATTTGTAGGTGTTTTCTCTGCTCTTATTTGAATATAAAGTAATAGGTAGATATGTGTGCTATTTGAATATAAAGTAATAGGTAGTTACCAGTTGCCACCATGCCTGTATGATAGCTGCATAGACTTCATCCAGTTTGTAGAATGCTGATTGCCTGAAATTGTGAATGGCAAATAGCAATGCCTGTGCAGCATCAGTCTTCCCACCAGATAACTGTTTCATATCCCTAAAGCACTGATTTTTTGTGTGTGGGTGATATCCCTAGTATGTGGCATAGCTCTGTACTTGATTGATTCCATGTAGAAATGGATCATCTTCATTTTCTAGATTTAAATACGATGTTCCTCTGAGTGGGTGCGTGTGACCTTTTTGTTGACTGCTTGTAGATTTTGTCTATGCCTTTAGATATTATGATCAAAGGCTTCCATGAACAGCTCATACCTTCTTGGCTTGACAGAGTTACACTTGATAGATGAAGTATGTGTGTATTCAGATGCTTTGTGTAATTGTACCTGTTATATCTGACCACTGTTTATTGTGGTTTTGATTTTGTTACAGTGTTCTCAAGTATAACAACATATTGGGATCATTTGTCAAGGCCAGCATTAGAGTGCTAATTTACAGGTATAAATAGATAAAAGATTCAGAGAGTAGCTCTTTTCTTACCAGCATCATGAAGGTTGGGAATATCTTTGTAGAAAACAAAAAGATTAGGAAACTGAATCTAAGGACCAGGGCTAAACCTCTATACTTTACTGTCTTTAACATGGTATAAAATACCTGAACTGAATTTGTGGGGCCTCTAATATTCTGGAAAAAATTAAACTCAAGATTCTGGTGTTTAACCCCGTTGTGTTGCTTCTAGAAATAATATAAAAGCTGTGAAAAAGAAATCTATGGAGTTGGCACTTTACATAAGGTTGTAGACCATTTTACATTGCTGGCTTTAACATGATACCAATTGGCACCTGTACCTTTCTTTTGGAGAGTTCTCTGAACTTCAATGAAGCATAAAGTAGAATGCGAAGCTTGTCTTGAGGCTCATCTTTGAGACAGGTTATCTGTGTCGGTTGTCGGAGCCTTGGAGGTTACTGTTGAGAGCTGTCACAGCAGTGCATGGCGTCAGTGATGGCCAAGCTGCTAGTTCAACTACTAGCCAACTAGTGGCCCTTGTTATCAAAGTAGTCTTGCCACATGTTCATAGTAATCTCCAACCATATTAGCAGTACTAAACAAAACTTGTCTTGTTTTATGGGAATGGTTGATTACCTTGATTATACTTACTGGATGGTTTATTTATAGTTCTTAAAATATGAAAGTGAAAATTATTTGTATCCCTCGTTAAAGGTATTTGACTCTATAAATCATACTGATGTTGACTCTATAAGCATACTGATACTGATGTTAAAGGTATTTCTAGCAAAGCCTGAAATGCTAGGATTGATTTTTCTGAGCTGTTTGTGCTCCCTGCATCTTTCAGCTCTCATTTTCAGTGGAGTTGTTGAATTATATGCTCTTATTGGACAAGTTTTACGTGTTGATCCATCAATTCATCACATTGAGAAAGATGATGATCATCTTTTACAGAAAACAATTTCTGTAAACACGTCAGTAACTTTGCTAGTTTGCTGGGTTTTGTCTCCAACCATCATGTCGTGATGATTTTGCAGGTACCTCGAGAGGCCCTTGAGTTTGCCGGAATGTTGATTAACTTCCGTTTCGGCAAATTTGGGTACTCCATATGTCCTATTTTCAGCAAAGGTCATGCTGAAATTTTCTGTGAATTTTAGCATGACTTTGCTAAAAATAGGACATATGGGGTACTTGCGACTAATGCATGGGCCGGGGTATCTTAGTGCTTAATTAAGTAGGATCAACTGCCTCTTGTGTTAATAATAGAAGTGTGATATGTTTACTGTCTCTTGGTGTTTGTCCTTAATTAAGTAGGGTATATTATTAGAAGATACCCATATATATCAGTCAACCTAGGGTGCCTCGGCATTGATAAACCGTAAATGATGAAAACTTAACTTAGCATTTAGGGTGCCTCGGCGTCGACAAACCCTAAATGACAAAACCTTGGCTTTTAGGGTGGCTCGGTGTCGATGAGAACATAAATGATGTACGCTTAGGCTTTTAGGGTGCCTCGGCGTCGACAAACCCTAAATGATAAAAGCTTAGCTTTTAGGACGCCTCGGTGTCGACAAACCCTAAATGATGAGACCATGATCTTGTTCCTTGACAATAACCAACTTTTTGACCAAACTTTTTTCCTATTTAGAGCGAAACATGGCCCACAACAATGAGGCCGGCGGTTCGGGCGGCAAGCAATTCTGGGAGTTGACCCAGGAGATGGAGGAAGAACCTCACCGCTATGAGGACGCCGCAGAAGACACCGATCCTGACTACACAACCCCTAGTGGCGTCGGGGATGACACCACTGATGGTGCCGCCGAGGATGCCACCACTGATGATGGCGGCGCACGCACAAATGGCAGCCAACCAAAGAGGCAAAGGAAGGACCGGCGCCCGAACGTGCTCGGCACCGTCAAGGAGGAATTTACTGAGGTGAACTCCGACGGGCATCCAACGGCACCTAAAGAATTAGTCAAGGGGTACTCGGTTCAGCTCGGGTGCATTCTCCGGAGCACCATCTCGATCAACACCGAGAACCTAAGGCATAAGGAATGAGGTAATTTGCACATCCTCCTCTTCATGAAGCTGCACGAATGATACAAGTTCCCCGCTGACTTTGCAAACACACACCTCTCAGGGAATAAAGTGAACAGTGCCGCCCTCACGAGGATGAGCACGGCCCTGTCTGCTTGGAGAAGCACGGTGAAGGCAATGATTGAAAAAGGTGATAATTATGAGAAGATCAAGGCAAAATATCCTTTGATCAGCGAGAGCAGCGCAACCTCCGAATCAAGTCAGTGGGGGAAAGAAATGCGGTACTTGAACTTAGGGGTCCACCAACTCGGTCCCGGCGGTTACAGAGTGGCGGAGCCTATATGGGACAAGGAGGACGCGGAGCGTGCCAAGCAAGGCCTACCGCCCCGCTCCGAGAAATACCGTGACAAGCAGACCAGGAACTTTGTCAGGGCCCGGTACAAGGAGGACCCGGTAACAATGGAGCTTACCACGGATCCGAAGTCCAGGGCGCTTGAGCTTGTTCTGGTAAGGAATACACCCCCGCGTAATTAGCTCCATATGGTTGCATTCTAATTAATCCCCAATATTTCTAAATGGTTCACGTTCCTTTCGCAGGACACTAAAAGCAGTAGCGCAGGGTCGTCTCAGAGCTCCCCTTTCGACACCCTTTAAATAGGGCGTTGAACGTAATGAAAAACAAGGATAAGCTCAGTAAGCCGTCGTCAGCTGGTCGTGTGGTCGGCAAAGGCTTGTCCATAAAATGGTCGTCATACTATACTGCTGGTGGGCGAAAGGAGAAAAAGACCAGCTCAGAAAGCCAGTTGCGCGAGGTTGAAGCACTCAAGGCACAAGTGGCGCGGATTCCAGAGATTGTCCAAGAGCAAGTGCAACAACAACTGAGAATGACGCTCACCGCCATGGTGCCTATGTTGATTCATGGGTTGACGACCTAGATTGCGGGCAGCCAACAGGGGCCTCCCCTGGTTCCCAGCTTCACGGCCAGCAACTTGCACAACGCGCAGGCGGCGCCATTGGTGTCTACGGCGGAGGCGGTATTTGTGTCTCTGGCGCCGGCACGGGCATTGGAGCTTAATGCACCCGGGTGTACGCCGGTCGGCACCTCGCCAGCAAGCGCCCCCTCCGTCAGTTGCACGCCCACCATTGGCTGTGCCTCGACATTAGCCGAGCTCGATGGCATCACGGTAACCAAGCCTCTCGGCCGATGACTTCATCTCCTTGCCTTTGACTGGGCATCCCTGACGCCCTACATGTTTTCGCAGGGCGCCGCCGACGTTCCTTGCACTCTCCTGCACTTCGTGGGCGGCGAGTTGGTCGATGTCGCCAAGGGTAGAATCGTTCAACCGGGCAACCGCGTGTTCCACGGTAATCCGATGCCACCCATCTTGTATAGGGTTGAACTGGTTCGGTTGCTGACAGGCTGCAACGAGTTGTTACGTCCGATTCGAACCGTTGGGGCCGACGAAGATGATGTGATGACCCTCAGCGGTTGCGTAAGCTGGCCCCTGCTTTGGCCGAAGAGCCAGATTCATTTGGGGGCGGGGGACACCACCCCACAGACAAGACCGCCAGTCGTGCCGGCGCCAAGCCATGGCAAGAACGCCGCAACGCTACCGGACATGCCGGACATCCCTATGGCACAGGATCCGGACATGCATATGGCACAGGATCCGGACGACGACGATGACAATGACGACGGTACTGTCGGATTTCGGGTTCCGGCAGACCCTTGAGGTTCGAACACTGGGGTGCGCGTGGAGATTCAACCCTCTACAGGCTCGCTCCTCACCGAATTGCTAGGACCTAAACTACCAAACAGAACAGCACAAGAGACACAAGATTTATACTGGTTTAGGCCACCATTGTGGTGTAATACCCTACTCCAGTGTGTGATGTGGTGGATTGCCTCTTGGGCTTGATGATGAACCTTACAAGGAAGAACAACCTCGCGAGGGTCTGTTCTTGGCTGGTGCGATGAACTGCTAGGGGGAGTCCAATCGCCTCTCTCTCTCTCTGTGTGTGTCTTTCTATCCTTTTTCTCTCGATGCCTCTACCCTGCGGGTGGCTAGTCATATTTATAGGCAAAGGCCCTGGGCCTCTTCCCAAATATTGAGCGGGAAGGGCGCCAACAATTGGCCATTTTAAAGGGGAACAGCGGGTACACTTATCCTGACTAAAGTTGGTCCTCGCTTGTCAAAGGCTCTGGTGGTGACGCCGGCTTGGGCTCCACAATGACCTCCTTCCGGCCGTTGGGCTGGTCTTGGTCTCGCTGCACCAAGATGGACGCCTTTGCTTGATGCTCTCGCCTGCTCTTGCTCCCTTTGCACCAAAGAGGAAAGGAGGACACTGCGCGGGCTGGCACCCGACTGGTGCCCTTGGTCGTCATGGCTTGCGTCATGGGCACTTCGCGAGGTACCCCGCCTTGAACTCTCTGCCTCCTCGTGAGCCAGCCTGACGAGACCGTGCCTGAGGAAGCTCCTTGTTTTCCGCCTCGCGAGGCTTGGCCCCTCGCGAGGGTCATGAGCTTGTGTTGATGAAGATGGGCTGTGTTGGGCCTCCTTAGAGCCACGCCGCAGGCCGCAGGCAGGCAAGTCTGGGGACCCCCGTTCTCAGAACGCCGACAGTAGCCCCCGGGCCCACGGCGCGCCCGAACATGGCCGAGCAGAGAGGCGAAAGGGCAAGTGTGAAGCGTCGCGAGCCCTAACATCCTGCAGCCTTGGGCGCCGCGTGGTGGTTGACTGGACGTGGGCGGCACTGTTCCCCCACGCCTCCTTATTTCGTGCCTTGCTAGGCGGACTCGCTGCCGCACACAGCCGCTCCCCTTTCTGCTGCTTGAGCGCTCCCTATCCTTTCTTCTCTCGAACTCCAGCTTCCGCATCCAATCCAATCTCGAACCTTCCCCCATCCCTTTCCTGTCATCATGGCTCCGCCGAGGAAGGGAAAAGGGAAGAAGCCCGTGCCGCCGCCTCGCTCGTCATCGACGGTGGCCCCCGCCGTTGATCGGCCAGTCATAATCAATCAAGAAGGCCTGGGCAAGGTCCGCTCTGCCCTGGCCACCATCTTCAATGAGTGCGGGAGGACGACGGCCTGGCCCGCGTGTCGCTTCTTCGTTGACAGGATTCCCACCGAGGTCCGTTATTTCGCCGAAGCCTTGTGGGCGGGACTGGTTCCCCCCTTCTCTTATTTCTTCAACGCCGTGCTTTCCCATTATCAGATCCATATGATGCATTTGGGTCCTGAATCCATCACCCTTCTCGCGGTATTTGCCTTCGTTTGCGAGGCAATGATGGGCATCCTTCCTTCGATCGCCTTGCTGCGCCACTTCTTCTCTTTGCACCTTGTCGACCCCACCCAATGTTCGGGGTGCGTGAGCTTCATCGCTGCGCTAGAGACAACGGCTTCTGGAATTGACTTCAGTCTTCCTCCGCCCGCGCCTAAGTTTCGCGAGCGGTGGCTGTATGTGGACGTAGTGGTGCCCAGCCCCCTGCTGACGGAGCCATCTTCGCCTGCTGTCCCCAACTCGGGCTAGGGCTAGGGGACGCTTGCGAGCCCCCCGCTCGCCTTCGTCTGGCGCCGCTTCGAGTTCCCGAGGGATCTTGGCATGACGGTGCCCAAGGTGGTGAAGGAGTTCTTGCTATGCCGCGTCGCCCCTCTCGAGCGCCACTCTCATCGAATGTGGGCCTACAGCGGTCGTGGGGACTGTATGCGGCTCCAGGTAGAGGACCTGATGCTTGAAGCGCTGAGGAAGGTGCTCTTGGTCTTGACTGGGGATCCTTCTCCCGGCAGCATTCGCCAAGGGGGGGCCTTGCTGTACCTTTGCTCGAACAGGGGTGACTTCGTGAGGCAGATGCCCATCTTCGACAAATGGGGGCCGCGACCTGCTGACCTCCAGGGGCCTCGCGAGAACCCAGTGGTGGTGGTCACCCTCGCAGCCGCCCGGGGCGACTCTTCCTCAAGTGGCAGGGCAGGGAGGCATGAGCCTCCGGAGGCCGAGGGTGCCCTCGCCGAGGCGACAGCATTGAGCGGCGCTCATGAGGGAGCGGCTCCCGAGGCCTGTGCTGTCGTAGTTGAGGGTGGCGAGCGGCCGCTCGCAACGCCTGTGGCTGAGGCTCCCGAGGCCCCAGCCACTTTTCTTGGTGAGGCGACCGGCAACGTGCATCAGACGGACGCCCCCGATGCGAGTCGCCTTGATGCTTCCTCCTCGTCGCAAGTTGACCCCTGCGCTCAACTCTTGCGTCGCTTCCGCATGGACTTTGAGGCCCTACGGAAGAGGAGGGAGGCCCTGGGCGATGACTACCCTTGTCGCTTGCTGAAGTGTCACAACCTAGCTAGTCATGCATTAGAGTGTTGCATAATGTTTACTCTTTCATCAGAAACTTGAAATGGGGATGACAGAACCCCCAGTCCCCTCTGAAACCAACTAGGGTTTACTAAAATAATTTTCAATGAACCTGAAATGCCCTTCTAAAATGCCCATCATTTTTGTCTTGGTTCAGAACCTCTGCCAAAAGTGGTGCACATTTTCCTAGGCCATCTTAGGGTTTTTGAATTAATTCATAAATATTTGAATTTGGGCATTTAAAATAATATAAAATATTTAAATGCTCAAATATCTCCAAACTAAAATGTTTCATGTTGGAAATAATCCAACTATGGGCCAGGAATAGTTTGGTGATTTTTGAACTTGCCTAGGTATTTTATTTAATTCAACAAAGTTGCAGATATATTAAATAAAACAAAAAAAAACAGAAAAGTATATAACAGGAGGAGCTTACCTGGGCTCCTCCACTGTGCGGCCCAGCCAGCTGGCTGGCCCAGCCGGCAGCCGGCCCAGCCCACCTCCCTCCTCTATCGTCTTCGCCCCGACAGAGGGAGGGGAGTGTGGCCGGCGCGCGCGCACGGCCACCGCGCCACGCCACCTGCTCGCCTGCTTGCCTGGCCTCCCCTCCTCGCTCGACTCCCTGGACGACGCCACGCCCTCCCCCCTGCTCTCTCTCACTCTCCCCCGGCTCTCCTCTCCTCTCCCTCGCTCTCTCTCTCGCCCGGCCGAACACCACACTCGCCGCCGTTCGCCATAGCCACCGTCTCCGACCACCCCTCGCTCCCCCGACTAGCTCAGGAGCTCCGCCACGACTCCCTCTTCCTCCCCACCGCTCCACAGCTCCCCGGAAGCCCTGCATCGCCGCCACGTCGCCGTTCCCCTCTTCGGGCTCCGACCACCGTCGCCGTCGAATTCACCGTCTCCAGTGCGTCCCCGAGCCCGCTTCGACGCCCACTACAACCGCGGTGAGCTACGCCACCGTTTCCCCCTCTCCTTCCCCTCGTTCCCTCACCGTAGCCACCTCCCCACCACGGCCGAACCTCCGCCGTCGCCGAGCTCGCCGTCGACGCAGCTCCGGTGACCATTTGGTCACCCCGGCGAGTCCAACAAGTTCGCAAGACCCCGTAGAGCATCCCTAGCGCCTCGCTTTGCTCGACTTCGAGCTCCAGCACCGTTCCCGTGCACGACCGAACCCCGGCGGCCGCAGCCGAGCTCGCCGCCGTCGACTCCGGCCACCCCGACCCCAACGGGCTCCGCCAAGAGCTGCGGGTTGGCCTCAGCTCCACCCCGGTGGTCTCCGCAGTCCGTTTGGTGGCCGAAATGACCAAAACCACTTTCGCCGCCGCGTCGGGCTCGCCGGCGGCTAAACGCCGGTGCAGCCGACTCGGGTTTGACCACGGGTGGGCCCTGGTTGACTCCCCTGAGTCAATGACAGGTGGGGCCCAGCCCTGTTAATTAAACAGGATTAGTTTTAATTAAGTTTTAATTAAAATAATCACCCTGACATGCGGGACCCACTGTCAGGTTTGACCTGGACCAGTTCCGTTGACCTGCTGACGTCACACTGACGTCAGGCTGACGCAGTAATTGATTTTCTGGATTTAATTGAAATCAGGAAATTCCAGAATATTATTTAAACTTCAAAATTTCATAACTTTTATTCTGTAACTCCAAATTGGACAAATTATATATGAAAAATGATCAGAAAAATCCAATCTATCCATCTGTACTATTTTGATGCATGATCAAACAAGTTAAATTGATGTTTTAAGCAGAACAAGAAAAGGCACTTTAAAAGGCCATATTTGAATTTGGAATTTGAATCTTTGATTCAAATTTGTTCAAACCCTTCTGGTTTTAGTTGCATTAGCCCAATACACTCATATTGCCATGTTTCATGCATGCATCATATTGTTGCACATTGTTTGGTGATGCTTGTGTATCGATGCCCTTTGCGACAGGTTCTGTCCCCGAGGAGTACCGTGATTACCCTAACGAAGAACCGTATCCGTGCATCGAACCATCAGGCAAGCAACCAACCATTTGATCATATCGATACAATCCCATGTTCTCGCTCCTGCTCTCTTTTACTGCATTAAGACAACGCGTTTCAAACTGCTGTGTGCTACGGTAGTTGGACCCATTTCCTCTGCATGACCTGTCATTGCCACAGTAACTAGATGAAACCCACTAGCATGTGTAGGAGTTGTTTGAGCCATATGTATGTGTTGTTCCTACCTTGCTATGCCTGCTATGCTTAGAGTCGTGTCAGGTCTGGTTCATCTGGGTGATGGGCTAGAGTGAAATGTTTATCTCG
>NC_041389.1:232733262-232893092 GCF_002162155.2 Triticum dicoccoides
TTTTACAGAAGACGCTGCAACCCCTTCTGATGGGTTCTATGTAGATGTTGACATCAACGAGTAGGCTAAAGACCCAGGTGGTGACCCTGAGCTTGTGAAGGACCACGTAGTATAGCTAGGCTTTCCAAGCCTCTTTTATTTTACTAGTTGTCTGTACTCAGACAAGTTACTTCCGCTGCTGGTTTGTATGACTGTATGACTTGTATGTTGGGTCGTGAGACCCGTACCTTTGTGTATGTTATGTATGGCTCACTGAGCCTTAACTAAAGTACTTGTGTCGTAGAGTCATGTTGTGATGCTTCGTTGTATTTGCACATATCGAGCATATTGTGTGTATGATTGAAATGCTTGGTATGTGTGGGATCTGACTATCTAGTTGTTTATCTTTAGTAGCCTCTCTTACCGGGAAACGTCTCCTAGTGTTACCGCTGAGCCATGGTAGCTTGCTACTGCTCTGGAACACTTAGGCTTGCCGGCATATGTCCTTCTTCGTTCCTGTGTCTGTCCCTTCGGGGAAATGTGACGCTTTGAGTACCGGAGTCCTGTTAGCCCGCTACAGCCCGGTTTACCGGAGTCCTGCTAGCCCAGTGCTACAGCCCGGACCCACTTGCTGATGACCGACACGTTCGAAGCTGGGTCATGGATGCCTGTCCCTGTAAGTCTGTGCCACTTTGGGTTTACGACTAGTCATGTCAGCCCGGGCTCTTTATCATATGGATGCTAGCGACACTATCATATACGTGAGCCAAAAGGCGCAAACGGTCCCGGGAAAAGGTAAGACGACACCCGTGGGAATACCGTGCGTGAGGCCGCAAAGTGATATGAGGTGTTACCAGCTAGATCGATGTGACATCGAGTCGGGGTCCTGACATGAAGCGTAGGAAGTACTACGCCATCGACGAGTAAGCCTTCTCCCTTCCCTGCTCCTGACTCTTCCGTTGCTTGTTCTGATCTTTGCCCCGCAGGGCCCTTCCTTCTGAGCTCACGTGGGTGGATGAGGAGCCATCCCCCTCCCCTCCACGTCCTCCGTCGTCTTCGATCATTCCGAGCATCCGGGCCCTTGTGGTGAGGCCGGTTGGCGCGACGAGTCATCCCGAAGTGCAACGCGGCCCTGCGCTCCCCGCGGCCTTCCTTCGCGGGCCTCCTCACGGCATAGCTAGCCTGCTGTGGGCTTCTCGTCTGGCCGTGGACCGTGATTGGCTGGGGTACTCCCGGCGCTCTTCACTTGGAGATGGACTGGCTTTGGGTCGGGCCTTCGGCAGGGTGCGCCCGGTCATCTCGAGGGTGCCAGCCCCCAGCCCCCTGCCCGAGAGGGGAGTGCTGATCCGAGCCCCACGGCGCTCGCTTGGGGCGGATGATGGTGTGGAGGACGTAATTGAGCGCGCCCGGGAGCATCGCGCTCTTCGCCAAGGGTTCCTCTGGAGGGCAGCTGATGCGGTGAGCCTGCTAGGTGAGGAACTCGCTGATGAGGACGCGCGCCTTGAGGCTGAGGGCATTCGGCTGGTTGCGGAGAGGCGCGAGCTGGAGGCGGATGCCGCCCTCGCGCACCGTCGGTGCGATCTTGATGACGAGGAGGCCAAGGCGTCGCCGGCGGCCTCTCGGGAGGCCCGTTGCCAGGCTGTCGAAGAAGCCCAGGAAGCTGACCGGTGGCGAGAGACCACGGAGGAGCGGGCACAGGGACTCTTGGGCCGGTGCCGCTCACTGGAGGAGCAGGTGGAGCTGCGCGAGGCGGCCCTCGCGTCGATGAAGGTGGCCTCGGGCGACCCAGCGGAGCTCCAGAAGCGTGAGGAGGCGTTGACGCTGGAAGCCGCCGAACGCGCGCGCGAGCACGAGCGCCTGGAGACGAGGGAGCGCTGGGTGACACGGGCGGAGGACGACGTCGCTGCGCGGGAAGACCGTGTTTCGGAAGAGGTCGGACGTCGGGTGGCGACGGCGCGCCTCAACCTCGAGCGCGAGTTCAAGGAGGGGCTGGAGCTGGTCCGGACCGAGGCTGAAGGCAGGACCAACGCCCTCAGGGCCAAACTGGAGGAAGCGACGCGGCGGGTTGATGCCTTCCAGGCCGCACTCGAGGCGGCGCAGGGGGAGTCAACTACCTCCCGCGCCGAGGTGCTTATTCTTCGCCAACAGGTGGTTGAGGCTGAGGCCGTCGCCCGTCAGTATGCGGACGAGATGTGCCAGCGGCGGCTCTTGGAACACGAGCACGCCCCCATGCTCACCACGCTTCGGAAGAGGGCCAACACGGCCTTAGGTAACATCTGCAAGGCGGCCGTCGGCGAGCCGCGTGCCATTAACTATGCCGGCAACCTTTAGTTCTTCACTGACATCGTGACGCAGCTGGAGGCATGGTCGGTTTGTGCCAACAGGTGGGTGGAGGAGAGGAGCCGGGCCCTACTCGAGCGCGCCTTTTCGCGCGTCTTCAGCCATCTCCGGAATATGGATCCTCATTTTCACTTTGACGCTGCCATCGCCCCAGTCCCCCAGGCCGTCCGAGATGACCTGGCGTATTGGGTGGAAGACAACGTGGACGCCCTTGTTAGGGCCTTCGCTTCAGACAACGATGGCGTGATTGTGGCCGCCGACGAGGGCGGCATGGTGAACGGCCCTGACGCCGCTGGCGGCAACGCGGAGGGCGATGGCGAGGCCAGCGACGCCAGCGACAGCTCGGGCGGCGCTCCCGAGGATGCATTGGGGGATTTATCTGACTGATAGCATGCCGTTCCTGTTTCCTTATCCTGCATGAATAGAACTTGGGCTTTTGTCCCGATGGTTGTGAGAGCATTTTGGGAGGGGGTGCCCCTCATGTAAAACCAATGTTTTAGCGCACTAGTCAATGCTACATTGCTCATAGGCCTGTGCCAAGTGGTTGGCTAGGTGACGAGCCGGATGGTTAGTTTACCTTCGTCCTGCGCGGGTCCTGAGATAATCTGTGGGAGGCTGTGGTGCCTCGAACACCTCCTGATCGAATCCGTAGGATCTGCAGTGAAAAAACCTCCCGAGGGGGTGTGACGGCGGCAGCCTGGGCTGCACGCAAGCTAGGCCAGACCCGTCTCGCGAGGGGCTCACGAGAGGAGGCAGCTGAGGCGAGATTGTAACCTAAACGCGAGAGATTGCTGGAACGAGACTAAGCACCCCTTCCCCAACACACGCAAATCTCAAATTCGAGTTCAACTTAAATCCAGCGGGGGAAAGCAGCAACCAAGGGAAAAGCAATGAAAGCAAACAAAAGGCCGCGTCCGGCACCTAGTCTAGTCTTGGACGTCTTCTCACCAGTGCGGAGCTAAGTCCTGCCACTTGGCGTGGGAGGGAGCCCCAGGGCCTGAGGCCGGCACCCCTGAGACTCCAGGGCGTGTACAGCCCCACTCATTATTACGTGAGAGTGTCACGGGGCGGCAAGCTTCACGGGCACAAGGCCTTCTTCACAGGTACCGGCCTTGCTTCATATCGCCAGACGAGGGCCCCACCTTGCGCCACACTCTAGTGCCATCAATAACGACCGGAAACCAGGACGCCGCCGATGGGGTAGAGCGGTCGCCAGCGGTTCCCCCGACGACCACGGGTCCTCCGCCAGGGGCAGGCCCTGAGGCACCTCCCCAGCGGAGGGCCTACCTCCTGGGAATGCCTTGCTCCGAACGCCGCGGTGGTGATGTCGGATCTCGGCCCCTCTCCTGCAGCCCCTGACGCCCTCCTCCTGAGGGGTAAGAGGCTGCTGGAGCAGGGCAGCTGCTCGCTGTGGCGACCTGCACCTCCTGCGACCCATGATTAGTGTATGTCTACTCTTGAGGGATTAGTGGTACCCGATAATCGTCGCTCCCAGCGTGGCCGGCGGGGCCGTCCCGGGGTTCCTGGAAGAGCTCAGCTTCTGGCGCCTTGTCCCCCCAGCTTGGGCTGAGGAGTGAGCCTTGTTCGCCCTCGCGCGGGTGCCCTTGATCCATCATGTGGGGCACGTACCCTTCCGTGGCCATTACCCCGAAGGCTGCGCCGTAGGGCTCCGCGTGCCATGCAGCCCTGCTTGACGTGCCAGCCTGGTGATGGTAGCACGGCGGCCCACGGGGGCCGTGGGTCGCGACGAGTCCTGCTTCGCTGGCGGGGAGCGGAGTCGGTGCTGCCGCCGGCCCTGTGCTGATGGCTTCGTTGGTGTTGGACTAGCTTTGGAGCCCATGGTTGCACGTGGGGCTCCCGCGCGGGCCGCCCTGGGCCTGAGGCGAGAGCTGAGTGTAGAAGGGGTGAGCCCCCGAGGCAGCGAAGCCCAGGAGCTCCGCCACCCGCTCTAGCAGCACGTCACGGCCGCCTTCCATCAGTCTGCACTGCAGCAGCTCTCGGGCCACCGTGAGCGCGGCCCTTGAGTTCGCCTGCTCCCGGCGGGTGTACGGCATCGTGGCCGCGGCGTGGTTGGAGGCCCTTGCTGCCGACCGCGTCTGTCGTGGTGTTAGAGCCGTTGAGGCCTGTCCGCGTCGCCCACGGCCCGCAGCGCCCTGCGGACCGCGAGCTGCCTGGGGCATGGGGTCGCCCGGGGCGAGCAGCTCTGCGCGGGCAGGCCAAGCCGCCCAAGGATCAGGGTTGCCCGCCTGGTCACCGGACATGGTGATGACGATACGACGGAGCGCGAAGCGGCAGAAGGCAGATCCCGGCGCACCCCTACCTGGTGCACCAAATGTCGGTATTTCGTGTTCCGGCAGACCCTTGAGGTTCGAACACAGGGGTGCGCGCGGAGATTCAGCCCTATACCGGCACGCTCCTCACCGAATCGCTAGGACCTAAACTACCAAACAAAACAACACAAGAGACACAAGATTTATACTGGTTCAGTCCACCATTGTGGTGTAATACCCTACTCCAGTGTGTGGTGTGGTGGATTGCTTCTTGGGCTTGATGATGAACCTTACAAGGAAGAACAGCCTCGCGAGGGTCTGTTCTTGGCTAGTGCCATGAACTGCTAGGGGGAGTCCAATCGCCTCTCTCTCTCTCTCTCTCTCTCTCCCTCTCTCTATGTCTTTCTATCATTGTTCTCTCGATGCCTCTACCCTGTGGGCGGCTAGTCCTATTTATAGGCAAAGGCCCTGGGCCTCTTCCCAAATATTGAGCAGGAAGGGCGCCAACAATTGGCCATTTTGAAGGGGAACAGCGGGTACACTTATCCTGACAAAAGTTGGGCCTCGCCTGTCAAAGGCTCTGGTGGTGACACCGGCTTGGGCTCCACAATGACCTCCTTCCGGCCTTTGCGCTGGTCTTGGTCTCGTTGCACCAAAATGGACGCCTTTGCTTGATGCTCTCGCCTGCGCTTGCTCCCTTTGCACCAAATATGAAAGGAGGACACTGCGTGGGCTGGCGCCCTTGGTCGTCATGGCTTGCGTCATGGGCACCTCGCGAGGTACCCCGCCTTGAACTCTCCGCCTCCTTGTGAGCCAGCCTGACGAGACCGTGCCTGAGGAAGCTCCTTGTCATCCACCCCGCGAGGCTTGGCCCCTCGCGAGGGTCTTGAGCTTGTGTTGATGAAGATGGGCTGTGCTGGCCTCCTTTGAGCCACGCCGCAGGCCGCAGGTAGGCAAGTCTGGGGACCCCCATTCCCAGAACTCCGACAGATACATTTACCACGATCGATAAGTACTTTGCCGAACATGGGTACGGTGATGAGTTCTGCAGGCCTCCTTCTCAAGAACCCAACCAAGACGACCGCGATCTAGCTGGTACGACGGAGAAACCCAATTGCAACAAGCGTCGTCGGGCATTCAGTTCTCAGGAGACGCCTCCAGCTACCGCCTTCACGGAGCCTCATATAGCTGAGGTGCGAAATATTATCAGCCCCAACACGCTCAAGAAGGCGGTCTGTGAGCAGAACTCCATCCCATTACGGCAGATCAAGAAGAAGGGACGAAAACGAAAGACTAACAAGGGCGCCGGTGCGAGCCAGCGGGCACTGAGTATGATCCGTGCTCAGGACGGGCCACCTTCACCTAAGGATATCTCGAGGAGGGTGCATGTGGCGGGAAGGGCAATGCTACCGACAAATATGCTCAATGCTGCAACCGGTGCTATGCGGAGTCTGCATGACAGTGTTCTTTCTTTGGAGAAGCGGCATCTCTACCAGAATGATGTGGCATACCCGGTTTTCGTGGCCAAGGTGCTAGAGGGCAAGGGCTTGTGGATAGCGCCATTGGGGGTACGATCGTCCTGCGGTTTGATGACATCTTTGCTATGTTTAACCTTCATCCGCTGCACTACACCTTCGTTCGGCTGTTTTCGCTGAGTATGGAGATGCCGATCATTAAAGACAAGACCCCGAACATCGGGATAGTCGACCCCTTCTACATGCGTGCCAAGATCTTGGGCAGCGCTGGGGACCTGCAAGTCGCGAGTTCACACCTCGAAGGCGTCATTGTGGCAACCTAGATAAGGATAACTTCCTCGTGCCTTACTTTCCCGAGTAAGTCATCCCCTAACTGCCCTGTAACATATGGTTTCTTAGATTTCGATCGTTCTTTTTTTTTCTAACATTCTGTGTTCGGTGCAGTGACACACATTGCACACTCATCCTCTTAAGCCCGAAATATTCCATAGCCACGTATTTCGACCCGGACTGTGACTCCAAGATAGACTACACAAATATCAAGAAAGTTCTTGATGATGCTCTCCCCGGCTACGCCACATCTGGAGGCACCTTTAAGAGGCCAGTTCGTAGGTACGGCAGGCATGTGTTCACCCACAATACGATGTTCTGCGTCATGCAGCCGCCTAGCGGTCAGAAGGATGCCTACTACGCCCACCATCACATGTGGGCGATCGTACAGGACCATATTCACCTTATGCTACCAAATAATCTCAAAGATTGGGCCGCAAGCTTGGCGGCAATCCAGGACGCGGACCTCCGACAAGAATTCTTTCGCATCCAGTCGGAGTTTGCAGAAATCATCCATCAAGATGTCCTTCATACCTCGGGGCAGTTCTACCTCAGATATCAACCGTCCACTACTGAGATACACACAACTCTACAAATGCAGGCTGACAACGATCGTGACTTCATGAACATCACAAAAGATGGCGGCTTCATCCATGCTCCGGTCCCATGAGTCGAGTCGAAAGTAGTGATGCTATTTGTAGTTCTGAAACATCGATTAGCTCATGTTGTAATTAAACTTTAATGAACTTGTATGTCTCTTTGGTTTGGAGAGTCGTTCAACTTAGATGTAATCGATGCTATTTATTAGTAGCACCATGAATCGTGCTATTAATGTCTTGCTTTTCTCTTCCGATCCTTTTGTTGCATACTTATAGATTGCTTATGTATTGTCTGTTGTTTGGCTTGTGCATAGAGATGTCGTCGTATGTCGTGTACAAGGGTAAGGTTCCCGGAGTCTACGACGACTGGGAAGAGTGTCGGAGACAGGTTCACCGTTTCAGCGGTAACAGTTACAAAGGGTAGACCACTAGGGCGGAGGCGGAATCTAGATATGCGCGCTATCTAGAGGGAGAGAGGAGGGAGCGTTGGAAGAACCGGATGAACACCAGTTTCATCATGATGATGCTCATCGTGATGACCGCAACTCTCTTCTATGTGATGGTAGTTTAGATGATCGATATCGACTTGTAATGTGAAGACAAACTCGCTACTCGCGGTCTCAAGACTTGTAATGTTCTATCTTTGTTTGGTCTTTTGAATTCGGAGACTAATATGATGAATTGTATTCGGAGACTAATCTTCTATTGTATTCGATGAATCTGTTGTTGCTGTGTGGTGCTGTCTATATTCTGTCGAATAATATATTTTGTAACCTGTGCAAAAATCAGAAAAGAAAAAAAAGGCCTAATATTCATACTAATGGCGCACCACTCAGCACTCTAATGGCGCACTGTAGAAAGGATACTAATGGCGCATCACCCCAAAGTGTGCCATTAGTATGCCAAAGCACATGGGTAAATATGGCCCCCTGGGAGGCATACGAATGGCGCACCATGGGCTATACTAATGGCGCACTTCCTGGTGTGCCATTAGTATACCAGATACTAATGGCGCACCAGTGGTGCGCCATTAGTATTTAATACTAGTGGTGTGGTGCTAGTGGCGCACCAGTAGTGCGCCATTAGTAGGCAAAACTGGTGCGCCACTAGCAGGCCTTTTCCTAGTAGTGTGGTCGGCTGGAGCTGATCATATGGCACTTGGAGATTGTTGAACGTCTCGATGGACATAACGTTGAGTCCTGCGCTGCCATCAATGAGGGTCCTGGTGACTTGCACATTGCTGATGACTGGGGAACAGAGCATTGGGAGGACATCGACTGTTGCCGCACACTTGAGCTAATCCGCTGAGCTGAATGTGATGGCACACGTGGACCACCTGAGAGGGTTGTGGCCTCGAGCTTGGGGAGGACTGCATTCACCTCGCGGGCAAACTGCTTAAAGATGCGCTGAGAGGCTGGGGCCTGGGCACCGCCCAAGATGCAAGCGATAGCACGCAGCTCCTGGAAGCCCCCAGCCCCCTCGTCCTGATGATGGTCGTCATTCCTTCTTGGTGGTGGTGGCAGAGGAGGAAGGCCTTTGTTGCCTTGCGGGCGATCCTCATGAGGCTGATCCCTCTAACCCCCCTCGCGAGGCTGGTCGTACCAGCGGTCCTCGCGAGGCCAGTCACACCACCCTTGGCGAGGGCCACGGTCGTCCCATCGTCCTCCACCTCTTCCTCCTCCTCGGCTCTAGCCCCGATCGTTCCGCTCGGGGCGTCGGCCGACACGTCCTTCTCGCACGGCCCTGAGCTCTTGGCATTCGTTGGTGTTGTGGGTGTGGAGGTTGTGGTACACGCAGTACCGGCTACCCTTGGACAACTCCGGCTGGTCCCTGCTGTGCTTCATATCTGGCTTTGCTGCGATAACAGCTGCACCTTTGCGCTTCACGTCCTTGGCCTTGGCGTTCTTCTCTTCTGGGTCAACAGCTGCGAGCTCGAGAAGGGAGAGGCGTCCCTCCTTAGCCCTTGCGCACTTGGTCGCCAAGTTGAACAGCTCCAAAGACGTGCATGGATCTTCGTGGATCGCCAGCTCCTCCTTCATCTTGACGTCACGGACGCCATCAGACAATGCTGTGATGATGGCCTCCTCAGTTACCTTGGGAATATTGAGGCGAGCGCTATTGAAGCACTGGATGTACTTTTGGAGGGTCTCTCCGGGTTGCTGCTTGATGCGGCGCAGGTCACCCACGACCGAAGGACGGTCGTGAGTGCCCTATAAGTTGGCGATGAAGCGGGTGCGCATCTCGTCCGAGGAGGAGATCGTGCCGGGAGGCAGGTTCAGGAGCCAGGTGCGGGCACCGTCCTTGAGCTCCATGGGAAACCAATTCGCCAGGTTGTTGGGGAACGTAGCAGAAATTCAAAAATTTTCCTACGTATCACCAAGATCTATCTATGGAGAGACTAGCAACGAGTAGAAAGGAGAGTGCATCTACATACCCTTGTAGATCGCTAAGCGGAAGTGTTCAAGTGAACGGGGTTGATGGAGTCGTACTCGTCGTGATCCAAATCACCGATGACCAAGTGCCGAATGGACGGCACCTCCGCGTTCAACACACGTACAGCTCGGTGACGTCTCCCATGCCTTGATCCAGCAAGGAGAGAGGGAGAGGTTGAGGAAGACTCCATCCAGCAGCAGCACAACGGCGTGGTGGTGGTGGAGGAGCGTGGCTATCCTGCAGGGCTTCGCCAAGCACCGCGGGAGAGGAGGAGGACTTGGGAGAGGGGGAGGGCTGCGCCAGAACTTCGTGTATAGCTCCCATGCGCCTCCCCACTATATATAGGGGTGGAGGGGCTGGTTTCTTGCCCTCCAAGTCCATTGGGGCGTTGGCCAAGGTGGGAGGAAAGAAATCTCATTATTTCCTTCCCCACCGATTGTTATCCCCCCTTTTTAGGGATCTTGATCTTATCCCTTCGGGATATGATCTTATTCCTTCTAAGGGGGGATCTTGGTGCGCCTTGACCAGGGGTGTGGGGCCTTTCCCCCACTACCCACGTCCATGTGGGTCCCCCCATGCAGGTGGGCCCCACTCCGGAACCTTCTAGAACCTTCGCGGTACAATACCGAAAAATCCCGAACATTTTCCGGTGGCCAAAATAGGACTTCCCATATATAAATCTTTACCTCCGGACCATTCCGGAACTCCTCGTGACGTCCGGGATCTCATCCGGGACGCCGAACAGCATTCGGTAAGCACATACAAACTTCCTTTATAACCCTAGCGTCATTGAACCTTAAGTGTGTAGACCCTACGGGTTCGGGAGACATGTAGACATGACCGAGACGTTCTCCGGTCAATAACCAACAGCGGGATCTGGATACCCATGATGGCTCCCACATGTTCCACGATGATCTCATCGGATGAACCACGATGTCAAGGACTTAATCAATCCCGTATTCAATTCCCTTTGTCTATCGGTATGTTACTTGCCCGAGATTCGATCGTCGGTATCCAATACCTTGTTCAATCTCGTTACCGGCAAGTCACTTTACTCGTTCCGTAACACATCATCCCGTGATCAACTCCTTGGTCACATTGCGCATATGATGATGTCCTACCGAGTGGGCCCAGAGATACCTCTCCGTTTACACGGAGTGACAAATCCCAGTCTCGATCCGCATAAAACAATAGATACTTTCGGAGATACCTGTAGTGCACCTTTATAGTCACCCAGTTACGTTGTGACGTTTGATACACCCAAAGCACTCCTACGGTATCCAGGAGTTACACGCTCTCATGGTCGAAGGAAGAGATACTTGACATTGGCAAAGCTCTAGCAAATGAACTACACGATCTTTTGTGCTAGTCTTAGGATTGGGTCTTGTCCATCCCATCATTCTCCTAATGATGTGATCCCGTTATCAACGACATCCAATGTCCATAGCCAGGAAACCATGACTATCTGTTGATCACAACGAGCTAGTCAACTAGAGGCTCACTAGGGACATATTGTGGTCTATGTATTCACACGTGTATTACGATTTCCGGATAATACAGTTATAGCATGAATAAAAGACAATTATCATGAACAAGGAAATATAATAATAACACTTTTATTATTGCCTCTAGGGCATATTTCCAATAGTCTCCCACTTGCACTAGAGTCAATAATCCAGTTCACATCACCATGTGATTAACACTCACAGGTCACATCGCCATGTGACTAATACCCAAGAGTTTACTAGAGTCAGTAGTCTAGTTCACATTACTATGTGATTAACACTCAATGAGTTTTATGTTTGATCATGTTGCTTGTGAGAGAGGTTTTAGTCAACGGGTCTGAACCTTTCAGATCCGTGTGTGCTTTACAAATCTCTATGTCATCTCCTAGATGCAGCTACCACGCTCTATTTGGAGCTATTCCAAATAACTGTTCTACTTGGAGCTATTCTAAATTATTGCTCCATTATATGTATCCGGTCTCTCTACTCAAAGCTATCCGGATAGGTGTCAAGCTTGCATTGACATAACCCTTTACGACGAACTCTTTTACCACCTCCATAATCGAGAAAATTCCTTAGTCCACTAGTTACTAAGGATAACTTTGACCGCTGTCCTGTGAGCCATTCTTGGATCACTCTTGTACCCCTTGACTGACTCATGGCAAGGCACACTTCAAGTGCGGTACACAGCATAGCATACTGTAGAGCCTATGTCTTAAGCATAGGGGACGACCTTCGTCCTTTCTCTCTTTTCTGCCGAGGTCGAGATTTAAGTCTTAACTTCGTACCTTACAACTCAGGCAAGAACTTCTTCTTTGACTGATCCATCTTGAACACCTTCAAGATCATGTCAAGGTATGTGCTCATTTGAAAGTATTATTAAGCATTTTGATCTATCCTTATAGATCTTGATGCTCAATGTTCAAGTAGCTTAATCCAGGTTTTCTATTGAAAAACACCTTTCAAATAACCCTATATGATTTCTAGAAATTCTACATCATCTCTGATCATCAATATGTCAACAACATATACCCATCAGAAATTCTATAGTGCTCCCACTCACTTCTTTGGAAATACAAGTTTCTCATAAACTTTGTATAAATCCAAAATCTTTGATCATCTCATCAAAGCGTACATTCCAACTCCGAGATGCTTACTCCAGTTCTTAGAAGGATCGCTGGAGCTAGCATACCTTTTAGCATCCTTAGGATCGACAAAACTTTCCGGTTGTATCACATACAACCTTTCCTCAAGAAAATCGTCGAAGAAACAATGTTTTGACATCCTATCTGCAAGATTTCATAAATAATGCAGTAATCGCTAATATAATTCCAACAGACTCTTAGCATCGCTACGAGTGAGAAAATCTCATCGTAGTCAACTCCTTGAACTTGTCGGAAAACATCTTAACGACAAGTCGAGCTTTCTTAATGGTGACATTTACCATCATTGTCCGTCTTCCTTTTGAAATCCATCTGTACTCATTAGCCTTACGACCATCGAGCCATTCTGCCAAAGTCTATACTTTGTTTTCATACATGGATCCTCTCTCGGATTTTATGGCCTCAAGCCATTTATCGGAATCTGGGCCCACCATCGCTTCTCCATAGCTCGTAGGTTCATTGTTGTCTAGCAACATGACTTCCAAGACAGGATTACCGTACCACTCTGAAGTAGTACGTATCCTTGTCACCCTACGAGGTACGGCAGTGATTTGATCCGAAACTTCATGATCAATATCATAAGCTTCCACTTCAATTGGTGTAGGTGCCACGGGAACAACTTCATGTGCCCTGCTACACACTGGTTGAAGTGATGGTTCAATAACCTTATCAAGTCTCCACCATCCTCCCACTCAACTCTTTCGAGAGAAACCTTTCCTCGAGAAAGGACCCGATTCTAGGAACAATTCATATTGCTTTCGGATCTGAATTAGGAGGTATACCCAACTGTTTTGGGTTTCCTATGAAGATGCATTTTATCCGCTTTGGGTTCGAGCTTATCAACCTGAAACTTTTTCATATAAGCGTCGCAGCCCCAAACTTTTAAGAAACGACAACTTAGGTTTCTCTAAACCATAATTCATATGGTGTCATCTCATCGGAATTACGTGGTGCCCTATTTAAAGTGAATGTGGTTGTCTCTAATGCCTAACCCATGAACGATAGTGGTAATTCGATAAGAGACATCATGGTACGCACCATATCCAATAGGGTGCAACTATGATGTTTGGACACACCATCACATTATGGTGTTCCAGGCGGTATTAATTGCGAAACAATTTCCACAATGTCTTAATTGTGTGCCAAAACTCGTAACTCAGATATTCATCTCTATGATCATATCATAGACATTTTATCCTCTTGTCAGAATGATCTGCTACTTCACTCTGAAATTACTTGAACCATTCAATAATTCAGACTTGTGTTTCATCAAGTAAATATACTCAACATTTACTCGAATCATCTGTGAAGTAAGAACATAATGATATTCACTGCATGCCTCAGCACTCATTCGACTGCACACATCAAAATGTGTTACTTCCAACAAGTTGCTATCTTGTTCCATCTTACTGAAAATGAGGCTTTTCAGTCATCTTTCCCATGTGGTATGATTTGCATATCTCAAGTGATTCAAAATCAAGTGAGTCCGAACGATCCATTTGCATGGAGTTTCTTCATGCATATACACCAATAGACATGGTTCGCATGTCTCAAACTTTTCAAAAACGAGTGAGTCCAAAGATCCATCAACATGGAGCTTCTTCATGCGTTTTATACCATTATGACTTACATGGCAGTGCCACAAGTAAGTGGTACTATCATTACTATCTTATATCTTTTGGCATGAAAATGTGTATCACTACGACCGAGATTCAATAAACCATTCCTTTAGGTGCAAGACCATTGAAGGTATTATTCAAAAATAGAGTAACCATTATTCTCCTTAAATCAATAACCGTATTGTGATAGACATAATCCAATCATGTCTATGCTCAACGCAAACACCAATCTCGGTGGTAGAGGGAGCGTGCGATGCTTGATCATATCAACCTTGGAAACACTTCCAACATATATCGTCAGCTCACCTTTAGCTAGTCTCCGTTTATTCCGTAGCTTTTATTTCGAGTTACTAACACTTAGCAACCGAACCGGTATCCAATACCCTGGTGCTACTAGGAGTACTAGTAAAGTACACATTAACATAATGTATATCCAATATACTTCTATCGACCTTGCCAGCCTTCTCATCTACCAAGTATCTAGGGTAATGCTGCTCCAGTGGTTGTTCCCCTTATTACAGAAGCACTTAGTCTCGGGTTTGGGTTCAACCCTGGGTTTCTTCACTAGAGCAGCAGCTGAATTACCGTTTCATGAAGTATCCCTTTGTTCCCTTGCCCTTCTTGAAACTAGTGGTTTCACCAACCATCAACAATTGATGCTCCTTCTTGATTTCTACTTTCGCGGTGTCAAACATCATGAATATTTCAAGGATCATCATATCTATCCCTGATATGTTATAGTTAATCACGAAGCTCTAGCAGCTTGGTGGCAATGACTTTGGGGAAACATCACTATCTCATCTGGAGGATCAACTCCCACTCGATTCAAGTGATTGTTGTGCTCAGACAATCTGAGCACAAGCTCAACGATTTAGCTTTTCTCCCTTAGTTTGCAGGCTAAGAAAATCGTCGGAGGTCTTATACCTATTGACGTGGGCACGAGCCTGAAATCCCAATTTCAGCCCTCGAAACATCTCATATGTTCCGCGACATTTCGAAAATGTCTTTGGTGCCTCTACTTAAACCATTTAATTGAACTATCATGTAGTTATCAAAACGTGTATGTCCGGTGTTCGCAACATCGACAAACGACGTTGGGGTTCAGCACACTAAGCGATGCATTAAGGACATAAGCTTTCTACTGATCGCATAATCGCTACTATCAACTTTCAACTATATTTTCTCTAGGAACATATCTAAATAGTGGAACTAAAGCGCGAGCTTACGACATAATTTGCAAAAGGTCTTTTGACTATGTTCAGGATAATTAAGTTCATCTTATGAACTCCCACTTAGATAGACATCCCTCTGGTCATCTAAGTGATCACATGATCCGAGTCAACTAGGCCGTGTCCGATCATCACGTGAGACGGACTAGTCATCATCGGTGAACATCTTCATGTTGATCGTATCTACCATACGACTCATGCTCGACCTTTCGGTCTCCGTGTTCCGAGGCCATGTCTGCACATGCTAGGCTCGTCAAGTTAACCCTAAGTGTTTTCGCTGTGTAAAACTGTCTTACACTCGTTGTATGTGAACGTAAGAATCCATCACACCCGATCATCACGTGGTGCTTAGAAGCGACGAACTGTAGCAACGGTGCACAGTTAGGGGAGAACACTTCTTGAAATTTTGTAAGGGATCATCTTATTTACTACCGTCGTCCTAAGCAAACAAGATGCATAAACATGATAAACATCACATGCAATCAAATAGTGACATGATATGGCCAATATCATTTTGCTCCTTTTGATCTTCATCTTCGGGGCTCCATGATCATCATCGTCACCGGCACGACACCACGATCTCCATCATCATGATCTCCATCATCGTGTCTTCATGAAGTTGTCACGCCAACGACTACTTCTACTTCTATGACTAACGCGTTTAGCAATAAAGTAAAGTAGTTTACATGGTGTTCTTCAATGACACGCAGGTCATACAATAAATAAAGACAACTCCTATGGCTCCTGCCGGTTGTCATACTCATCGACATGCAAGTCGTGAATCCTATTACAAGAACATGATCAATCTCATACATCACATATCATTCATCACATTCTTCTTGGCCATATCACATCACATAGCATAGCCTGCAAAAACAAGTTAGACGTCCTCTAATTGTTGTTGCATGTTTTACGTGGCTGCTATGGGTTTATAGCAAGAACGTTTCTTACCTACGCAAGACCACAACGTGATATGCCAATTGCTATTTACCCTTCATAAGGACCCTTTTCATCGAATCCGTTCCGACTAAAGTGGGAGAGACTGGCACCCGCTAGCCACCTTATGCACCAAGTGCATGTCAATCGGTGAAACCTGTCTCACGTAAGAGTACGTGTAAGGTCGGTCCGGGCCGCTTCATCCCACAATACCGTCGAAACAAGATTGGACTAGTAACGGTAAGCATATTGAACAAAATCAACGCCCACAACTATTTTGTGTTCTACTCGTGCAAAGAATCTACGCAATAGACCTAGCTCATGATGCCACTGTTGGGGAACGTAGCAGAAATTCAAAATTTTCCTATGTGTCACCAAGATCTATCTATGGAGAGACCAGCAACGAGTAGAAAGAGAGAGTGCATCTACATACCCTTGTAGATCGCTAAGCGGAAGCGTTCAAGTGAACGGGGTTGATGGAGTCGTACTCGTCGTGATCCAAATCACTGATGACCAAGTGCCGAACGGACGGCACCTCCGCGTTCAACACACGTACAGCCCGGTGACGTCTCCCATGCCTTGATCCAGCAAGGAGAGAGGGAGAGGTTGAGGAAGACTCCATCCAGCAGCAACACAACAGCGTGGTGGTGGTGGAGGAGCGTGGCTATCCTGCAGGGCTTCGCCAAGCACCGCGGGAGAGGAGGAGGACTTGGGAGAGGGGGAGGGCTGCGCCAGAACTTCGTGTATAGCTCCCATGCGCCTCCCCACTATATATAGGGGTGGAGGGGCTGGTTTCTTGCACTCCAAGTCCATTGGGGCGTTGGCCAAGGTGGGAGGAAAGAAATCTCATTATTTCCTTCCCCACCGATTGTTATCCCCCCTTTTTAGGGATCTTGATCTTATCCCTTCGGGATATGATCTTATTCCTTCTAAGGGGGGATCTTGGTGCGCCTTGACCAGGGGTGTGGGGCCTTGCCCCCACTACCCACGTCCATGTGGGTCCCCCCATGCAGGTGGGCCCCACTCCGGAACCTTCTAGAACCTTCGCGGTACAATACCGAAAAATCCCGAACATTTTCCGGTGGCCAAAATAGGACTTCCCATATATAAATCTTTACCTCCGGACCATTCCGGAACTCCTCGTGATGTCCGGGATCTCATCCGGGACTCCGAACAACATTCGGTAACCACATACAAACTTTCTTTATAACCCTAGCGTCATCGAACCTTAAGTGTGTAGACCCTACGGGTTCGGGAGACATGTAGACATGACCGAGACGTTCTCCGGTCAATAACCAACAGCGGGATCTGGATACCCATGATGGCTCCCACATGTTCTATGATGATCTCATCGGATGAACCACGATGTCAAGGACTTAATCAATCCCGTATTCAATTCCCTTTGTCTATCGGTATGTTACTTGCCCGAGATTCGATCGTCGGTATCCAATACCTTGTTCAATCTCGTTACCGGCAAGTCACTTTACTCGTTCCGTAACACATCATCCCGTGATCAACTCCTTGGTCACATTGCGCATATGATGATGTCCTACCGAGTGGGCCTAGAGATACCTCTCCGTTTACACGGAGTGACAAATCCCAGTCTCGATCCGCATAAAACAATAGATACTTTCGGAGATACCTGTAGTGCACCTTTATAGTCACCCAGTTACGTTGTGACATTTGATACACCCAAAGCACTCCTACGGTATCCAGGAGTTACACGCTCTCATGGTCGAAGGAAGAGATACTTGACATTGGCAAAGCTCTAGCAAATGAACTACACGATCTTTTGTGCTAGTCTTAGGATTGGGTCTTGTCCATCACATCATTCTCCTAATGATGTGATCCCGTTATCAACGACATCCAATGTCCATAGCCAGGAAACCATGACTATCTGTTGATCACAACGAGCTAGTCAACTAGAGGCTCACTAGGGACATATTGTGGTCTATGTATTAACACGTGTATTACGATTTCCGGATAATACAGTTATAGCATGAATAAAAGACAATTATCATGAACAAGGAAATATAATAATAACACTTTTATTATTGCCTCTAGGGCATATTTCCAACACTTTTCGTCTCTGTTGGCCGCTTCGATGCCCAGCTCGTAGAGCTGCAAGAACTCCGCGGGGTCGGCAGTGCCGTCGTAGCGATGAGGCAAGTCTGGCTTGAACTTGCCTGTCCAGGCGACACTGCGTAGCTCGGTGGTGAAGGCGCGGCAGCCTGCGGTGGCCACGGGAGCCCTTTGCTGACGCGGGGCTTGGTCCTGGGGATTCCCGCACGCCGCCGGCAGAGGCAGCGCGGGGTCTTGACGCGGTGGAGCTAGGATGCGCTCATGGGGTGCTGGTGTAGGGAGCACGCGAGCACCTTCTTGGGGACGAGGGATTTCTTGGCAGCTCCTTTCTTATCGCGCGGGCACTGGACGCGGTGGGTCTCGTCCAGGGGCCGCACGCCTTGGAGCCAAGGCGCCTTCTTGGGGAGGAGGTGGCGGAGGCACCTCCTGAGTTACATCACCCGCGCAGGACGGAGGGTGAGGCAACGAGAGGGACGGCGCAGGGGAGCCCCCTGCAGCGCTGACGAGCTTGGTGATGCGAACGAGCCACTCCTCGTAGAGGTCGTCGATGGGACGGTAGTGCAGGAGCCTCACGTGCCAGGAGCAACGCGGCGTGCGCGTCCGTGGGAGCACGAGGGCATGCGACGACAAACCAGCTGGAGTCAGCAACGGAGTGGTGGTGCGGCCTTCCCGCCGCACCGAGGGATGCAGCGATGACACCTGCTGCTCGTTTCCCGCTGGGCAGGTGGAGGCGTGGGCGGCAGGCGACGGGGAACGACGTGGAGGCCCACCAACGGGAGCCGTCTGGGCGACGTGGGCAGCAAGAGCACCCCGATGCTTGGCGCGAGGTCAGCGAGCGTTAGCCATGGATGTGAAGATTGATCGAGCACGGAACAACAGAAGAAAGATTCTGGCGCACCGCTACTTGGCGTGCCAAATGTCAGATATCGGGTTCTGGCAAACCCTTAAGGTTCGAACTCTGGGGTGCGCGCGAAGATCTTCCCCCTACAGATCCACGTTCCAACGCCTCGCTGAGAATCAAAGCTAAACGATGAACAACACAAGGGACACAAGATTTATACTGGTTCAGACCACCGTTGTGGTGTAATACCCTACTGTAGTGTGTGGCGTGGTGGATTGCCTCAGGGGCCGATGATGAACAGTACAAGGGAAGAACAGCCTCGCGAGAGGTGTTCTTGTGGTGGTGGTTTGCCTGAGAAGGATTCGTTCCGCTCTCGATGGCTTTAGCTCAGATCCTGATGATATGATCCTCTACTGTGGTGGCTAGCCCTATTTATAGAGGCACTGGTCCTCTTCCCAAATATTGAGCGGGAAGGGTGCCAACAACGACCATTTTGAAGGGGAACATCTAGTACAAGTTATCCTAACTAAAGTTGGTCTCCGGCTACCAAAGGCACTGGCGATGACGCCGTCTTGGGCTCCACGGTGACCTCTGTCCTGCCGCTCTGCTGGTCTTGGTCTCGTTGCACCGAAACGGTAACCTTTGCTTGATGCCTCGGTAGTCCACGCCTGTGCTTGCCCCCTTTGCACCAAAGAGGAAACAAGGACACCGCGCAGGCCGGCGCCCGCCTGGCGCCCGCCTAGTCTCGACCGTCATGGCTTGCGTCACAAGCACCTCGTAGGTACCCCTGCCTTGATCTCTCCGCCTCCTCGGCAGCCTGCCTGGTGAGGCCGCTCCTGAGGAAGACTTTCGTCGTCCGCCCCGCCAGGCTTGGCCCCTCGCGAGGGTCTTGAGCTTGAGTTGATGAAGATGGGCCATAATGGGCCACCACTTGAGCCACGCCGCAGGCCGCAGGCAGGCAAGTCTAGGGACCCCCATTCCCAGAACGCCGACAGCTGCCATGCATGACGATGAAATGTGTATTGAGGTTTCTCCAGTTTACCGTATGAAGGATGAACCATGGCTCCTGCCAGGGTCAGCATTGAAGGCTGGCCACTGGAGGGCAGCAGCTGATTCTTATGGAGGTCGAAGGGGTTGCCTACAATGAGGCCTATCCGACCCAGGATTTTTTTGTCGTTCGTAAAGCCTACAGTAACGAATTTGACTAGGTTGCTCTTGAGGAAGTTCTTAAAATCCAGACATTCAACGTCGGCATGGCATATGTGGTAGACCAAGCATAAGTCATGCACACAAATCTGGATCACGGCGGGCTTCTTCCTCTCTTCCTCCTTTAGATATTTCTCTCGTCCCAAGACTGTGGTGTACTCAACATCTAGCCCAGCGACACACTCATCATCTGAGTTTTCGAACATGCGTCTGAAGCGAGAAAGGCATCCTTTCACCTTCGCGGAAGAACGGGTGTAAATTACATCAAACTCATCACCGGTGATGGTTCTAACCTTGTGCTCACCACCGATCATGGAGATTTGGGACGCCATGGATTTGGGAGGAGGGTTAGGATTAGTGGAACTGCCATAATGTGAAAGGATGGGACGACTAGGAGCGAACCGCCGTAATATTAAAGGACGTGCGGGGACGAGTAGGAGCGAACTGCCAGCATGCGAACGGTAGGGTAGTGGCTTTCCATTCTCCCATGATACGGGCTTCCGAGAGCCCTTGGATCTGAGATCGAACGGTTGCATGACGTGATTCTAGACCTATGGGTGAATATCCTATCCTGGAGGGTTATTTTGCAAATTTTCAGCAACTTAGCATGTGACCGTTCGATCTCAGATCCATGGGCTGCCAGCAGCCCGTATCATGGTCGCGCCTACCACGACCGTCACGTCGCTTGCGCAGTCACGCCCTTGGAGATTTAACACGGTGCGTTAGGCTATCTGATGTTGGCATGTCATCACTTAGTCACTCATACTACAACAAGGTTAGCTATAAGGTTGGCTATAAGTGTATTTATTTATTTTACTTTTCTCTATCTCTTTCTTCGTACTCTCTCCGTCCCATAATATAAGAACGTTTTTAACACTAGTGTAGTACCAAAAACGTACTTATATTATGGGATAGAGGGAGTAGTATTTATTGCATTTGCCAAGGAGTGACCTCTTCGAATGAAATGGTGCTTAGATGAGGTGCTAAGGGCATTAAATGGCTTAGCAATCAAGTTCCTTATTCATAGGTGCTTATTACTACCTCCATCCGGGTTTATTAGGCCCCCTTGTATTTTGAGTCAAACTTTGACTGTTCATAAGACTAATAAAATATAGAATATGTGCTCCAAAAAATATATTCGTTCGACTTGTATTTGAAGGAGCTTTCTGACAGTATAATTTTTGAAGGAGCTTTCCAACAGTCAAATTTTAGCCCAAAATAAGAGGGGGCCTAATAAACCCGAACAAAGGTAGTAGTAGTTTTTTGTTGCTAAGTTTGCTTCATTTAATTAACTATAGACTCAAAATTTTCTTTTCACCTAGGTACACATGCTTAGCACCGTTTCTTCCTTGGGTCACCAAACTAATCTCTGTCTTCTTAATTAACTTGCCACATCAGACTTTATGCCTTTGTGGCAAGCTTAGCACCCGTAGGAGCAAGTAAGCACAATAGTGCGCTTTACATGGCATTTTTGCATATGTGGAGGAAAGAGAGGCAAAAAAAGTGGAGTAGTGGGCTCTCATGCAAAAGCCAGCCTCTACTACATGATGGAGCATTGGGAGAGGCACCTGTATGGAGGTGGTCAGGAATCAGGAGACTCACGCCGGTCATAGCGCCATAGTTAAAATGATAATGGCAAGTCAAATCACGGGGCCCCACCTGTCCAGCAGTAACTCGCTGTCAAATCACACAGCCCTACGTTTGCAGCAGCCTACTCCCTCATCTTCTCGCGTCTCTGTCAAACCGACTAGGCGGAACTGCCCCGCCTACCACGCAGGAAAAGCCCCACCCTCGACTTTTAAATAGTACAGTATACTCCCTCCGTCTAGGTGACCAAGGTGGAGAGGAAAATGAGAGAACTTAATGTTTATTTGCTAAGGCTGGTTGTAACGGTAGTATCATAGCTATATCATGCATGCCAACTAGGCAATTTTGATGAGGTGTCATAGAATGAAATGAACAAAGAGAGAGTTGAGTATCATATCATGATACCGTATCATAATAAATGCTATGCTACTATGTGTCATATGTGGCAATAAATAAAGTACTACATGATACTAATATATGATACTAAGCATTATTAATATCATTGTGTGCAACGAACAGACCACTGCATGTCATGTTTTATAGTCTCAAGTCATTAAAAGCGTACAAGCCCCACATCTCTTATTGGTTGATTCCTCTATTTATGTCAAAAAATAAGAAACAACGTGAGAGTTAATGCACCGCGCCTACGTGTTTACTATTTGGTTTTGTAAGATGACTTACTCACCTAGACGAAGGGAGTATTCGATTTGACAGTGGGCGGCGCAGTTCCCGATACGGCTTTAATGCAGACGAGGGAGTAGCTAGCGGTTCCCGAAATGTTGAACGGCCAATGCATCCTCCTTAATTAATGCATGAGGGAAGTAATGGGAGGAGGTCCGGGAAAAGAGGTTGCACGATGTGAATGCAATGCAGTTTGCCCTCATTGCCCTCATATAAAGGCTCCCCTCCATTCCAATGCATCTACCACATCGTACGCACCTAAGCATTTGCCTAAGCACCTACACTAAGCGCAAAGAGCTCACTCCAGACCCATGGTGACGATGCGCGTGAGTGGCCAGCGGCTGTGCCATATGGTCCATGATGCCAGCCTGCGGCATGGCACCGAGGATCATTTCCAGACGGTGTTGTAGACCGGCTGGTGGATGGCCATCGTCGACGCCAACTACCACTCTTAGTTGGACCAGATGATCGTTGCCACCAGCAACAAGTTCACCGTCCTCAAGAAGCTCATGGACGACATCGCCATACTCCTCTAGCCCGCGCGCCCGGGCTCCTCATTGCCTGCCACCCTAATCGGCCTCCATGGCCAGAACCTCTTTCAAGCATTGGTAGCGCTGCGACTGCCCGCCGACACCACGAAGAATGTCCACCTGGAGGTCGCGCTCACCGCGAGGCGCCTCGCCTTGCAAGAATTCGTCGACCTACACATCCACGTGTATGAGCAAATCGTGTACATAGGTATCTACAAGGTCAGTGAGGACGCTACGACGTTGGCCTTCCTAAACCGGCTGGAAGCCTTGGATGCCTTTGCTGAGAAGCACCTCGACCTCGCCACAAAAATTGCCGCTCCTTAGCCGCCGGTCGGTGGCCCGGCGCACTAAGTTGAGGAAGAGGAGGTCGTACGTTCATGGATCCATCTTTCTTCTTGCCTTCTATAACCACCACTGCGATCGCATCATCGTGGCCTTAATTCTTATTGTGCTGTTGCATTTTCGTTCCAGTCAATACTGACATGTGCGATCCCTTTGCTTACTTATATGCATCACTGTAACTAGTACTCCATCTGTCAATTTATAAGTTGTGCCTACCTTTTCCATCAACTTCGTGCAACGTGCGGGCATCTTGCTAGAAACACTAGAACATGTCGGACCACGTGTGACCAAACCAACGATGCGCCAACCTAGTACTACGTACCCTACTTATCTGGCGGAAATAGCCCCTCCCTAGCGTTTCCAATCGTTATTTCTATCTATCTATCATGCTAAGGAGCGGAACCAAATTTTACAATTTATCCATGTTTCTCTACTCCTACTTTTTCCTTATAAAAGACTCAGTTGGTGATGGTGGTGTGTCTATCATCCATCATTTCTGACCATTAGATCTGCATCTAACGGTTGTGAGGTAAGTTGTGGCATTTTTGCAACAATACCCACTTCTCTGCTCCAATTTGCAGAAAACCCCTTATTATCTTGAAAGCAACCACATCCCTCCCTCACCTCATCAAAACAGCCCGAGAAATATATTTTGAGTGAAAAGCACTCCCTCCGTTCCTAAATATTTGTCTTTCTAGAGATTTCAATAAGTGACTACATACGGAGCAAAATGAGTGAATCTACACTTCAAAATATGTCTATATAATTCGTATGTGATAGTCCATTTGAAATCTCTAAAAAGACAAATATTTAGGTATGGAGGGAGTAATATATTAGGAGTATATCAAAACTAGAGTGATTTCTTTCAAGTTTGTGAACAAGTACTACTATTCTACTACTTTGGATCCGTCGCAACGCACGGGCACATTCCTAGTAAAAGGAAAAGGCCTGCCGCGTTCGCGTCACACCCCCACACGCCCGGGAATCGGGAGTACTCCATGGCCCGTCTGGCACGACACATAGCTTAGGGAAGGCGTGCTGCCTAGCATTTTCACTTTCATGTGGGACCGCTGTTGAGCAAACCGACTATTGGCAAACCGCACCCCGCCCGCCGCCGGGTTGGAAAACAGAAACGAGGGGAAGATCTAGCTGTAGCACGGAAGCCAAGAAATTTGGTGTCAAATGCGGCTCATTGATAGAGTAGGAGCATTCCGTACTAGTACTACTCCTACTAGTACCAATTTTGTACTCCTAATACTATATTACTAGTACTACCACTATACAACTAGTAGGTACGTGCATGGCACAACATTGTAGGAACAAAAAACGGGAAGATCTTGTTTTGGGTGATTTATCTTTTTTTCAGTAAACGTAGTATGAATAATATGATGTGGGGGGCACCCATGAAGATTATGTGGCTTGGTTGCATGGCTACGAAAGGTTAGAGAAAAATAGATAGATAATGTGTTTAGAGTGCACTCCACTAAATAGATATACTTTGGATCCATTGCAACGGACCGTCACATCTATATCTATACCCCCTATATAGTGTGTGAAAAACTTTGAAACTTGGTCATTGGATGAAGCCAATCCGACGGTACAAAGATGGCAAATCCGAGCACGACTGGCCGTTGGATATCATCCACCAGATTCTGCCACATGTATAATCTAGAAGACTCCATGGTTGAACTTAATTCATGACTAACTTTGCCACAACTATGCTTAGGCAAAGTTATTAGTTCTTCAAAATGAGAGCCACAAGTTGGCAAGCCTAAGGGAATCTTGCCACATTTTTTGTGTGTATGTCATGTGGGGCCTTAGTGTGGCTTGCCTAAGGTGTGGCTTGAACCAAACACTCACCTAAGTTAGTCAAACTTGCCTAACCTTACGTGTGGCAATCTTTAGTGGCTGTTTGGTTCCTAGCCACACCTTGCCACACTTTGCTACACCTAACCTTAGGCAAGTTTGACCAAGTTAGGTAGGTGTTTGGTTCTAGCCACACCTATGGCAAAGATTTTCTTTTATGAGCAGTGAGCCCCACATGTCATAGACACAAATAATTGTGTGGCAAGATTCCCTTAGG
Organism: Triticum dicoccoides; assembly: GCF_002162155.2. Lineage (NCBI taxonomy): Eukaryota > Viridiplantae > Streptophyta > Magnoliopsida > Poales > Poaceae > Triticum > Triticum dicoccoides. The sequence goes on from NC_041389.1 coordinate 232,758,493, forward strand.
CAAGCCAAAGTGTGGCTAACAAAGATAGTCACAATTCAAACAACCCTACTAACCAAACAACGCCTAACATTAGGCAAGTTTGGCAACATTGTATGATAAAGTGTGGCATTGCTAGGCCTAAAACCAAACAACCCCTGTGTCTACCGCAAAAAAGTGGCTAACAAAATGGGCACCACAAGTGTGGCAAGATTTGGCAAGAAGTTGAGTCTATGACATGTGGACCATGTAGCTAGAAAAGTGTGGCAAGCCACAAGTGTAGCAATGAACCAAACACATGCCTAAGATATTGTGGCACGCCTAAGCTTAGGCGTGGCAACCTTAGGCTGCAAACCAAACATCTATATATCTATACCCCTATATAGTGTGTGAATAACTTTGAAAGTTGGTCGTTGGATGAAGCCAATCCGACGATACAAAGATGGCAAATCCGAGCACTACTTGTCGTTGGATATGATCTACATTCTACCAGATTTTGCCACATGTAGAATCTAGAAAACTCTTCATGTAGAAGCATAATGCACAAACCACCAGAATCTCATGCGTGCAATGCGTGTGTACCTTACTAGTACTAGTTGGTAGTAGTACGAAACAAATTCCGGTTTTGGCACGAGCTCGTACTGCAGGAGCACCACAAGGCCTGCCACGGGAGTTACATTTCCCTCTCGGGGCCCACGGGACCGAACTTCAGTGGCTTAGTGCCCGTCCTATGAGTCAATGACATGCGGACCTTAAATGCGGCTGGCCCACATCTCATTCTCATGGTGGTGGCGCGGTTCGCGACTCCCTCGTTCGAGATGAACCGGCCAGTGGTGGCGTGGCCGTGGCGAGGGTGCCACAGCTGGGCGCCGGGGCGTTACGAGGTGTAGATGGCCACACCAGCGGGTACTACCTATAGTACAGAAGCACTCCAGCTGAGGATTGATGCCCGGGATGAAATGTGTCACAGCCGCTGGATGAAAATTCGATGGTGCGGGAGTACGGATCGGAGCACAGCACCGGAGCAGGAAAACCGCGTCCAATCGGTTGTGTTTGTGGTAGAAAGTTGATGGTCCCCGCAGTTCAGTTGGACCGCATGTCATGCACACAAAGGCAGAGGAGCGGTGGGGCCGAGAGGGATGAGGCGCACATCGGGGGGATGAGGATCCCCTGACGCGAACAATCCTACCATTCTGTCACTAACATGTGGGACCGCCAAGCATGGGTCCCACCTGTCAGCGAAGGAAAGTTAGGGCAAGGCAGTGATGGCCAGTCGGGGGACGTCGTGCCGTGGGTTGGAGCGGCGTCGTGGGAATCGCGTGTGGGTGTGGCAGTGGTAGAAACAAGAAACGTGATGGTCGTCGTGGTTCAACTTCCATGGACAAGCTGTCGTGCCTGCTAACACATGTATATCAAAAGTAGAGTGTTTATATTTCAAGCACGTGAACAAGTATTATTCCACTCCCTCCGTCCCAAAATAAGTGTCACAACGTTGGTACAACTTTGTATTAGAGTTATTATAAAGTCAAGACACTTATTTTGGGACGGAGGGAGTACTACTTTGGATCCATTGCAACGTACGGGCTAGCACATTGGTAGTAGTAGTGTATATATCTATCTCTAGAGGCCTCCCTCGTTCATCCTTTTCTCTCACAAGATAAACTACTCATACAAATGCATCTTGATGTTCCGTGGAACACACGAGGATGTTTCCTTGGGGGTCTCTCCAGCGCCGCGTGGCCGTAGTTGCAAGTTGACGCCGCTTGAGATGCCGACGTTGAGGGGCACTCGGATTTCCTCCGATGAGTAGGTAAGATGAGTTTGATCACGTAGTAAATGCATTCTAAAGACTACTTCCGTGTCGATTTCCTAATTCTCCCCCTGCCCACTGTTTCACAAGTTAGGCTTGGTGCGAGTGGAGATTGGCTTGCATATGTACGGGAGGGTACCAACATCATTTTGCACAACATTTACAATGGTGACACCGTTCCCATAGAACCTTTGTCCAACATTGGGATCAGCCATGCAATGGGCCACCGCATGAATTGGTACGATGGAACCACGGTGATATTGAATAAGATAGCATGAACCTTGCACATGGCGGTCAAAGGCGGACCATGCTGTATGCGGCCGATTTGTTGTCGTACGAGTATGAAGACGCTGTGATCCTTTCTAACCGCATCTTCGCGGTGACAAACCAGAGGAGTTATTTCATATGGGACACATCCTACGATATACTCCCTCTCTCCCAGTTTATTTGTTTTGAATCTTTTCGTTTTATAAGTTTCAAATTCAAATTTAGAGCTCCCCATCATATGTTGAGATTACAATGTCCATTAAAACGTTGCGTGCATGTATAGTAAAGAAACAAATCTCGAGTTTGGCATGAGTTCGTGCAGCGGTAGCACCACAAGGCCTGGCGCAGGAGTTACATTTCCCTCTCAGGGCCGTCGGGACTAAGCTTCAGCGCTTTACTACACCTGCCTTTGAGTCAATAACATGTGGAACCGATAGGTGACTGGTCCACATGTAATGCTCCCAAAGGCAGAGGGGCAATGGGGCTGAGATGGGTGAGCCGCAGGTCGGGAGACGTGTGATGTCATGGGTTCGACCGGTGTCATGGGAATCGCGTGTGGCTGTGGTAGAAACTTGATGCTCGCCGCATTTTAGGTGGCCCACATGTCATGCACACAAAGACAAAGGGGCGGTGCGGCTGAGAGGGGTGAGGCACATGTCGGGGGACGTGGTGCCGTGGGTTGGAGCGGCGTCATGGGAATCGCAAGTGGCAGTGGATGAAACATGATGGTCGTCGTAGTTGAACTTCCATGGACAAGCTGTCATGTCTACGGACACATGCACTACATACCGATCACTAGAAGGAGTAGCAGAGAAAGCTATATATGCGGATAAATAGTTCGTTATAGTCAAGCAGACCCATGCTACTACTTTGTTCCAAAGACATGCACACCATCGAAATAGTCCATCTATATCAATATACACCGAGAGGGAATAATTTTTTTCACAAGAGAGGAAATAGTTCATCCATCCATAATGCCATCCTGCTGGCGCAGCCTTTTCTTCTTCTTCTTCTTCTTCTTCTTCTTCTTCTTCTTCTTCTTCTTCTTCCTCTTCTTCTTCTTCTTCTTCTTCTTCTTGTTCTCATTTTCTGTGGGAGACGGCTTTGCAACAAGCTCTTTGGACCTTGCAGCTATCTCGAAACTCACACGGGCATTGAGGGCAACATATTTTATCCGCTCGTACATCAAGGGATACTTCTCCCATCCAGACGACCTTAATGCCACCATCTCGTCACCCTTCTGAAGATTTGTACCGAGCACAAAATTTTCTACGTCGAATAGGGATGGTGTCTGTTGATCACAATCTTCTACAAGAATTTTGATTCCGGTTTGTAGGTCAGCGATGCTTTTCAAATCAAGGTCGTATGGCTCCAGCTTCTGTTTGTCCCCTTTGATGGATGCCCCATAGAAGTATACGTACTCCCGAGACAAGAAATCGTGAAGCTCACCTGGTATGGAGGGCGAGTGTATGATGTGGTACACCAAAACATCATCTTCGAGGCACAGCTGAAGGACGGCGGTGCGTTGGATCCTCCCAGTGGCACGCTCTGTGTACTCTGCGTCGAGACCGATGTCCCTCGTCTCTACCTTTTTGAGGGAGCTGGATACATTGTTGATCCACTGCCAAACAACCCTTGGGTGGACGGTGACTGTGACAACTATGCTCAACGAGCCTTCGACGAGGACATGTTGGACGCTAAAAAACCTGCATCTCGATCTCTTTCGCCATTTGGAACCGCTGGAACGGAGGGCTATGGCTTGGAGAATTAGGATTAGATGGATAGTCTAACTGAAGTAGTAGATGATTATTTAAAGAGGTTAAAACAATGAAAATCGGTTCCCGATGGAGAAGTAAATGGGAGAAGTGGCATGCAGGCAGTTGATTAGATGGCTAGGTAGACTAAATGAAAAGGCTATGCAGGTAGACTGATGAGTCGTACCTATTCGTGTACGTGCCCATCCTTCCTGATAGGTGGGACCTATGCAAACAGATAAAAAATGCGTCGTAGCTGGTTCAGATGGATATTGGCGCGTGAGTGGGAGACACAACATTCTCTGGTTAAGGAATACTCCTCCATTTAGGTCAGTAAGTCACCTTATGAAAATCAGGTTTTCCCAAAACCTTTAGGCGTGGAGCATTAACTTCCTGCTCGATCCCCTCCCAGCCTCGTTAGCCAGCGTTCTCTTCCTCTGCTGCCGCATTCTACCTTTCCATTTTTCCTCTTCACAAGTGTGTAACGATCTGCATGCCGTCCTTGATGCACCAGAACGACCACTACATGCATCGCGGCAGGGCGTTGATTGGGCCTGCTTGGAGAGCTGAAAAGGCATCCTTATAACTACGTATTAAATGTTGATTTTGCTTCCATTTGTAACAGTGCCGTGGTTGGAAGTTTTGCTCGTCCCGGTTCTCTTTCTCGTCCAATCTACAGCCACCTAGGTTGCGCTCACCTAGACGGAGGGAGTACACAGTTATCCTCATCAAAGGCCCATCTTCGCGCTTCCGCATGCACGAGAATTTGGTTCTGCTCGCAATATGGATGATACCTAAAGGATGAAGTGAACAGGCATGCTAGCATGGGAGACCTATTTCCTCTATACAATACTGGAGTACTCATGTTCCTAGTAGTAGTAGTAGTAGTAGTACAACTGTGGTACACTTGATGGTCAAAATGCTATTCATCTGGTCCTCATAGTGAAGTGACAACACCCTGCGCCTGACACTAGTCCAGGCGGCGTGTTTGGGTTACCAAAGTCAGCCTCACCCTGTGCACTGTGTAGTCTGTCACCGCCGATGTACAGCACATTGGCGCCTCACCTCGCCTATATCTCCTTCTCCGTCTTTGTCTCCATCTCACTGTGCCCCCGTGTAACGTCACCTCACTCGCCTCCCCAGTACCACTATTCCCTCGCCAGCCGCTCCAGCACCGACAGCCTTCTCCCCCGTAAATCAAGCCCCCCAAAACCCCCACCTTCCAGACTCCACCATGGCCAAACGCGAACCGTGCAGCATCCACATGAGCCGCGATTGGAGAAATCTCCCCAGTGACATCCTCGACCTCTGTTGTTCTTGTATGGATATGTTGAGCACCCTGCGGCTGGCTGCATGCTCGAGGGACATGCACACGGCCATCATCGAAGCGAGGCCTAAGCTTTTCAATACACCCTTCTTGTTGCTATCTGGTCTTGCGAGATTGGCTCACCATGATAGGGAGGCATACATGATGCCCCTCGACTTCAATCCGATCTCCATTAGCTGAAACTTCTTTGCAGGTATGTAGTGGGTCGCCGTACATCATTTCCCTCGACTTCGATCCGATCACCATCGCCCGAAACTTCTTGGTAGATATGTACTGGGTCGGCATGAACTCCCACTAGATCGCTGCCTTCAGAGAAGACGGTAAAAAATTGGTGCTCGTGAACTTCCAGACCTCCCATGAGATTATCCTTCCTCCATTGGATTATATAGAGTTTTACCATCGCGGTCGAAGTCATCTAGATTACCACGTCGGTTGGATGGACCTTGTTTTGCAGAAGATTGTAATATGCCAAGTGCCCACACGACATGCGAATTACGCAGACTTCAAGCTAATTGGCTTGCTCGACCGCGGACTCTCCTATCTTTACGCCGGTGCCTTCTTTAGCTGGAGACAACTCAGCTCACAGTGGATCATCGTCAAAGCTGATACACACTTCTGTGATGCTATTGAACACAATGGCGTCATCTACGCGATCGACAAAGCAGATGGCATGACGTATTGCTGGGACGGCGCATGTAAGTTGTTTCTGTCTCATGTTAATGATGACGCCATGACACTATTTGAACTTTTTGTGATGATTGGCATATCCCTGTTTGAGCAGAATTTGAGTAGAGCTATGGCAGTGTATTAGAGAAACCGTAAATCAGCTATATTTGGAATAAGTTAATTCATGCAATTGTGACCATGTCATTACAGCCAATTTGTACCCCTGAATAATCAGACGGTTAGGAATATATAGATATTATCCTTATTTTACAGTAATCTATATACTACTACTAAATATGAGTGTGTATCAATGGCCATGTTAGTTTCCTCATTTTCATGATGTAGAAACATGCACCACACTGTTGGTTTCATCTAACCATACATTAGGGAAGTAAATGTGCATATGGAGAACTCTATACCATGTGTACATACCTATATTCGCCCTTCAGCAATCAATGGCTAGAATAATATCCTCACAAAAAATTTGCCCACAGAACACGAGTATATAACAATGCATGGTCTATTAGTTACCTTGAAGAATTTTTTTTGTGAGGACAGAACATGATTACATAACATGCATGACATGGTAGTTTCCTATGAAGAATCGATTGCGAGATAACATGAGTATAACCATGCATGGCACTTATATATTTTCGAACCCAGTATACATTTCCCTGTATTTTCCTCCCAGTTCCAACAGGGACATATCAATGTTGTTTCTTGCATTATCCTACTCATAGTCTGAACAATGCTAATTTACATTAACAATGCCTGTCCTTTTTGATATGATGCAGTGTCCCTACAGTTACCGCCCTTTGTAATCACACCACCTTTGCCAAAAACAGGGAAGCACAACTGGTTCTTCGCTCGATCAGATGACGGCAAAAGACTGATGATAATTCGGACACATGAGCCGGAAAAGTTATATTGCAAAAACCCCACTGTATACAAGCACCATGAAATATGTGAGTATCCGGACAGTGGTTGTTACGTCTATGAGTAGGACACCAGCTTGTTGGGTCCTTCAGGATTTTTTAGTTGCAGGCGGGTAAACAGCCTTGGTTCACACTCTCTGTTTCTCAGACTCAATTATCCGATTAACCAGGGGATTACAGTTGGCAAGGACCTTGATGGCAGAGAGGCTATGTTTGCTATGGAAAACTATGTCTACACGGCGAGCCCTAGGAGTTCGGGAGCAAACTCCCCTGATTGTCAACGATACAACCTGCAGCCAAAAGAAGGTGAGAATGACAAAGGCATCCGGATCAACTTTGATCCTTGGATGTCTCAATTACGACAGGTAGTGATGTGGTTCAAGCCTTCAGGTTGATAGGTAATTCGGCTATTGCATCGAAAGGGTGGAGTACTGGTGTCTCCGGATCACTGGTCGCTGAAGCGGTGCTGCAAATTATGATGTTGTTGGATCATCTCTTCGAATGACTTTGTTGTCTTTGCTGCTGGTTCTGGATGGGTAGTTCTTTATTTTATTATGCATATTCCTTGTCATTTGGTCGTCCTCGTCTATGTCATTCTCGTCTTGATCACGAGAGTCTGAGCGCTGCAGATGGGTGCATTTTCGTGGTGTAGCAAGACTTCTTATGAACTATCATGTCTTGCTGTTTATGTCAGTAGTAGTCACTAGTCAGTGTTTGAATGTTGTATATATCATTGTTTCGAACAGTTTATTGTCTCGAACTACTGGTGGGCTAAATGAGGGCATCACCATTCTCCAGTGTTCAGAGTATATCTCCTATTTTCAAGTTATATAATTTGAGCACATTGTCTTTTCTGATGAAGTCATGTACCTAGGGTAGGGTCATGGACCTGTCCAAGGTACCCTCCCCAAGGACATCTTTAGAAGAAGCTGCCTTCCAGTCGACCAAGAGGGATTCCACTCGACGGACTCGAAGACAGTCGACCATGAAGACTCACTCGACCACCAGAAGGTCAAGAGCCACTCTGTAACCAAACGGTCTGTAATTAAGTAGTCTTTATGGACATGATGACACTTTATGTAGGACGTTACCAGTAACACCCATCTTTTATGTACTTTAAACCCTGCATAACTAAGGGCCGGAGGGGTCTGGCAGACACTATATAAGCCACCCCTTTCTCAGTGTAAAGGGTTCGCACCTCTGTAACCTACACACACATAATCCAGTCGACCGCCTCCGGGCTCCGAGACGTAGGGCTGTTACTTCCTCCGAGAAGGGCCTGAACTCGTAAACCCCTTGTCTGTACAACTGCTCCATAGCTAGGATCTTGCCTCTCCATACCTACCCCCATTCTACTGTCAGACTTAGAACCACGACAGTTGGCGTCCACCGTGGGGCAGGTGTCTTAGCAATTTTTGGAGAAATTGCATTTGTTCCGATTACCTTCATCATGGTTTCTGGCGGACTTCTGGTCGAGGGCCGCGAGATCCGTCTCGGCGCGCTCACTTTCATCACCGACGACTCCGCTTGGCTCCAGGAGGCTCCACTCGACATCGACGCGCTCCCCGTCCGCGGTGCGACGCATTTTCGGGCGTGTGTCCTCGGCGTCCTGCTGCGGCAACCGTCGACTCCATATCGGTCGACTCTTGTGTCGTCCTCCCTCCCTATCTCCCGTCAGCGCAAGCGCTCTGGTCGGTCGAGGCTTCAGCGGTGGGTGAGACACGCAGTGGCTCGCCAATCGGCCACCACCCAAGTCGCGGCAATCGAGCCCGACGAATCTCTCTACGGCCTGTTCGATCTGTCGACTGGCTCCGTAGAGACTGCATCCGAGTGCGACAGCAGTGATCCGGCGGCGGAGGTTCTGATGGTCAACGGGCCTCGTAGCCCTCCTGGCTTCCCCCGCACCGACAGGATAGACGATGGAGGCGACCCCACGCAGGCCCACGAGGAATATCAGCCCGAGCCGCTCACTTCCCTGCAGAGGGAAGATCTTCGTCGCCGGAACATGGATGCCCTGCATACTCCCATCGCAGGAGAAACTCCCGAGGCTCGCACCTTGGAGGAGGCATGTTTAGCCAACTTGGCTGAACGCACTCGACTAGAGAACCTCCAGCGAGCACTCGACGAACGCGCGCGGCAACGAGTACCGGACTCCAGTCGACGTCAACTCTTTCCGCAACCAACTCAGGTATATCGAACCCCGATTCAGAATCTAGCAGCTGCAGCCCGTATAGCAGAGTCAATTCAGCCCTCTCAATCGGAGGCTAGCAGAGGCTTGATGCAGATCAGGGATTTTCTCTGAGCAGCAGGAGATCAGAATTCAGTTGTGTCACAGTCACGCAACATGATTCATAGCTGATCCGTCGCTGCGAATACAGTTCAGTCGGCTCATAGCCCAAGATCGCCTCTGCGGCGTGAGGGATGCAAGGGTCGACGTGACCAATATGATGACCGACTCGACCGTGATGATTGGCATCGAGTGACCACTCCTCCCCCAAGGGGTGGGTCTTACACTCATCGGCAGCAAGATGATAGGCACCAGCGCAGTGCTGGGCGACGAGCTCCGGTCGACCCCAGCGAACCAGGTTTTGACGCGAGATCCATCATCGTGCAAGGTTTGGTCGATTGGAGCAGAGCTCATCGAGGTGGCCATGACAGAGATGTGCCCACTAGCAGTCGAGTTCATGTTTCAGGTCCAAAATGTTTTAGCAGAGCCATCAGAGCCGCAGTGATACCCCCCAACTTCAGGTTGGCGACTCGGGTAAGTAAGTTCACTGGTGAGTCTAAGCCTGAAACCTGGCTTGAAGACTACCGAGTGGCGGTTTAGATTGGCGGTGTTAATGATGAGGTGGCCATGAAACATTTACCACTCATGTTGGAAGGTTCGGCCAGGGCGTGGTTGAATCAGTTAGCTCCTAGCAGCATTTACACTTGGGAAGATCTTTCCCGAGTGTTCGTCAGGACATTCGAAGGAACTTGCAAGCGACCAGCTGGATTGACAGAGCTGCAAGTCTGCGTACAGAAGTCGAATGAAACCCTGAGAGATTACATACAGAGATGGATCACTTTGTATCATACAGTGGAGAACGTGTCTGATCATTAGGCAGTCTTCGCCTTCAAGGATGGCGTCAAGAACAGAGAGTTAAGTTTGAAGTTTGGTCGGACCGGAGATATGACCCTAAGTCGAATGATGGAAATCGCCACCAAGTATGCCAATGGTGAAGAATAGGATCGACTCCGAAGTGGCAAGTACAAGCCGAGTCAGTCGAAAAAAGGAAATTCCAGTCGGAAACAGAAGCGAAAAGCCGAGCCAGCGGCTCCTGGAGAAGCTCTGGCCGTGACTGAGGGCAAATTCAAGGGGAAGCCCAAAGAATCCAGGAACCCCAAGAAGGTGAAGGATAAGGAAGGAAATGACGTGATGGATATGCCGTGTCACATCCACACGAAGAAAGACGAAGAGGGTAACTTCATCTACCCGAAACATACCACTCGCCAGTGCCGGCTCTTGATCCAGCAGTTTCAAGGAAAACAGCCCAAGGACAAGGAAAAGGAGTCGGACAAGGCTGAGGACAAGGAGGACAGTGAGGGAGGATACCCTCACGTCATTTCCACCCTGATGACTTTTGCTGATGTAGAAAGCAAAAGTCGACTGAAGGTTATCAACCGTGAGGTAAATATGGTCGCCCCGGCGACGCCAAGCTATCTGAGATGGTCTCAAACTCCCATTACATTCGACCAGTCCGATCATCCGACTCATATAGCCACCCCTGGGAGGCAAGCTTTGGAGGTCGACCCGGTCGTTGAAGGTACTCGACTGACGAAGGTGCTGATGGATGGGGGTAGTGGACTGAACATATTGTATGCGGAGACGCTAAAAGGAATGGGCATTTCGATGTCCAGAGTCAGCACCAGCAACATGAGCTTTCATGGAGTTATACCTGGAAAGAAGGCTGAGTCACTCGGCCAAATAGCTCTAGACGTGGTGTTCGGTGACTCGAAGCATTTCCGCAAAGAGAGGCTGACATTTGAAGTCGTGGATTTTCAGAGTGCTTACCACGCTATTTTGGGGAGACCAGCTTATGCACGGTTCATGGCTCGACCATGTTACGTGTACCTCAAACTGAAGATGCTCGGCCCCAAGGGCGTGATCACTATCACTGGCAATCGGAAGAAGGCAGAAGAGTGTTTTCAGAAAGGTCGAAGATTGCCGATTCCCAGATAACAGTGGTAGAGCTAGAGGAATACAAGAAAAATGCAGATCCGAGTGATTTGTTGCGGGCCAAGAAGCCTGCCACAGAATCAGCATTTCAGTCATCTGGTGAGACAAAGCCCGTTCACATTCACCCGACCGACCCCGGCGCAGCTCCGACTCGTATTTCCACAACACTCGACTGTAAATAGGAAGAAGTGCTCATCCAGTTCCTCCGTTAGAACTGGGACATCTTTGCATGGAAGCCTGCTGACATGCCGGGTGTTCCCAGGGGGGCTGGCTGAGCATCGCCTTAGAGTCGACTCAAAAGCAAAACCTATCAAAGAACATCTTCGAAGGTCCGCCGTCCAGAAGAGAAAAGCCATTGGCGAGGAGGTGGCTCGACTCCTAGCAGCAGAGTTTATCCGAGAGATATACCACTCCGAGTGGCTCGCCAATGTCGTCATGGTCCCCAAGAAGGACAAGTCACTTCGCATGTGCATAGATTTCAAACATATCAATCGGGCCTGCCCGAAAGATCATTTTCCTCTCCCTCGCATTGACCAAATTGTGGACTCAACTGCGGGATGTGAGAGATTGTCTTTTTTAGACGCCTATTCCGGGTACCATCAGATCCGTCTGTATGGACCCGATGAGATCAAAACAGCTTTCATCACTCCGTTCGGGTGCTTCTGCTATGTCACCATGCCATTTGGTCTCAAGAATGCCGGAGCCACATTCATGAGGATGATTCAAAAGTGTTTACTCACTCAAATTAGTTGGAATGTGGAAGCGTACATGGATGATATCGTCGTCAAGTCACGAAAGGGTTCCGACCTATTGACTGACCTCGCCGAAACATTTGCCAATCTCCGGAAGTATGATATCAAGCTTAATCCATCAAAGTGCACATTCGGAGTTCCTGGTGGAAAGTTACTCGGTTTTCTCGTTTCAGAACGAGGAATCGACGCTAACCCAGAAAAAATTGGCACCATACTCCGAATGAAATGCCCTGTGCATGTGCATGATGTCCATAAACATACTGGATGCTTGGCCGCGTTAAGTCGATTCATCTCTTGCCTCGGTGAAAAGGCATTGCCTCTTTACCGACTGATGAAGAAGGCAGACAAGTTCGAGTGGACTCCAGAAGCTGATGCAGCGTTTGCCGAGCTAAAAGCTCTGCTCTCCACCCAGCCGGTTCTTGCTGCTCCAATCAGCAAAGAGCCTCTGTTGCTTTACATTGCAGCCACAGGACAAGTCGTCAGTACGGTGCTTACGGTCGAGCGGGAAGAAGAAGGGAAAGCCTTCAAAGTTCAGCGCCCAGTGTATTATCTCTCTGAAGTTTTGACTCCATCGAAGCAAAGATATCCTCATTATCAGAAGCTTGTGTATGGGATCTACATGACCACGAAGAAGGTTGCTCATTATTTCTCTGATCATTCCATTACAGTCGTCAGCGAGCCCCACTTTCAGAGATTCTGCACAACAGAGATACAACTGGTCGAGTGGCAAAATGGGCGATTGAACTCCTTCCCCTTGATATCAAGTTTGAGGCAAAGAAAGCCATTAAGTCCCAAGCGATAGCAGATTTCCTCGCCGAGTGGATTGAACAACAGCAGCCGACTCAAGTTCACTCGAAGCATTGGACCATGTTCTTTGATGGCTCTAAGATGTTAAATGGTTCCGGTGCTGGAGTAGTTTTGGTTTTCCCCCTAGGAGATAAGCTCAGATATGTACTCCAGATCCACTTTGATTCCTCCAATAATGAAGCGGAATATGAAGCACTTTTATATGGGTTGCGCATGGCCATTTCACTCGGCGTCCGTCGCCTTATGGTTTATGGCGACTCAGATTTGGTGGTCAATCAGGTGATGAAGGAGTGGGACGTTAGAAGCCCAGCCATGACTGGATACTGCAATGTAGTGAGGAAGCTTGAAAAGAAATTCGAAGGATTAGAGCTCCACCATATACCCCGACTGAAGAATCAAGCGGCTGATGATTTGGCGAAGATAGGTTCCAAGAGAGAAGCCATCCCCAGTGATGTGTTCTTGGAGCATATCCATACTCCATCAGTCAAAGAAGACCCTTTTACCGAAGAAGCTCCGCAGCCCAAGAGTATCACAGATCCGAGTGGTCGACCTGATCATGGAAGCTTGAGTGATCACTCCCGATTGGACAGTACCGTATATCGCGTATATCTTGAGGAAAGAGCCCCCGGAGGACGAAGAAGAGGCTCGACAGATCATCCGCCGATCTAAAGCCTTTACTGTGATAAAGGGACATACGTACAGAGAAAGCGCGACTGGAGTTGGTCAGAAATGCATAACGCCAGAGGAAGGTCGAATAATCCTTGACGACATCCACTCGGGGACCTGTGGCCATCATGCATCCTCTCGGACCATCGTGGCCAAAGCATACCGAGCCGGATTTTATTGGCCAAGAGCGAATGAAATAGCAAAGGAGATAGTCAACAAGTGTGAGGGATGTCAATTTTACTCCAATATGTCACACAAGCCCGCATCAGCTTTAAAGACCATACCACACGTCTGGCCCTTCGTAGTGTGGGGGTTGGATATGGTTGGACCCTTGAGAATAGGCAGAAGCGGTTTCACACATGTGCTGGTAGCAGTCGACAAGTTCACCAAGTGGATCGAGGCTAAACCCATCAAGAACCTTGATGCCGTTACTACTGTCAGCTTCATCAGAGAATTGATATTCAGATATGGAGTCCCGCATAGCATCATCACTGACAACGGGTCAAACTTCGATTCAGAGGAATTCAGGGCGTTCTGCACATCTCAGGGCACACGAGTCGACTACGCTTCAGTCGCCCATCCTCAGTCGAATGGACAGGCAGAGCGGGCCAATGGCTTGATTCTCGAAGGGTTGAAGCCCCGACTGATGCGTGATCTCAAGCATGCGGCTGGAGCATGGGTCGACGAACTTCCCTCGGTGCTTTGGGGGTTAAGGACCACGCCTAACCGGTCGACTGGGAGAACTCCGTTCTTCTTGGTCTACGGAGCTAAAGCGGTCTTGCCAAGTGACCTGCTCCACAATGCTCCTCGAGTCGAGCTCTACACCGAAGCTGAAGCAGAACAAGCACGGCAGGATGCAGTCGACCTTCTAGAGGGAGAAAGGGAGATGGCTCTGATCCGATCGACCATTTACCAACAAGACTTGCGTCGCTTCCACGCCAAAAACGAGAAGAGTCGAGCCTTCTAGGAAGGAGATTTGGTTCTCCGAGTGGATCAGCAGAAACCACACAAGCTTGCTCCTTCTTGGGAAGGTCCCTTCATCGTCACCAAGGTTCTCCACAACGGAGCGTATCGTCTTTACAACGTCGAGCACAACATCGACGAGCCCCGAGCTTGGAACGCGGAGCTGCTCCGTCCCTTTTAAACTTAAGTATCCATTCGGAAATGTAATAAAAGTACTTCTGTAGTTCATTTTTCACAAGACAATAGTGTTATAATTTTCCTAGTGATTGTTGTCGCTTTTACATGTTCAAATAAAATTTCCCCTCAGTGGGTGGCTTAGCTGCGAATCCGTTTCGCCTAAGTTTGTAAAAAAATCCTTGCCGAGTGGTGAGCCAGCCTCCCACACGGAGGCTTAGCTGCGAATCTGTTTCGCCTAAGTACTTTAAATCCTACTGAGTGGAGAGCCAGCCTCCCACTCGGGGGCTTAGCTGCAGTCCAAGTACTCGCCTAAGTTTCAGTAAAATCCTACCGAGTGGCGAGCCAGCCTCCCACTCGGGGGCTTAGCTGCAGTCCAAGTACTCGCCTAAGTTTCAATAAAATCCTACCGAGTGGCGAGCCAGCCTCCCACTCGGGGGCTTAGCTGCAGTCCAAGAACTCGCCTAAGTTTCAATAAAATCCTACCGAGTGACGAGTTAGCCTCCCACTCGGAGGCTTAGCTGCAGCATAACGCTCGCCTAAGTACAAGTATAACGTGCGCTCCGCAAGGTAGATGAGGTGCAGGTCGACTGCTACCCTCCTCTTCCGAGCTACGCCACAAGTACAACGTGCGTTCCGCAAGGTAGACGAGGTGCAGTTCGACTGCTACCCTCCTCTTCCGAGCTACGCCACAAGTACAACGTTCGCTCCACAAGGTAGACGAGGTGCAGGTCGACTACTACCCTCCTCTTTCGAGCTACGCCATAAGTACAACGTGCACTCCGCAAGGTAGACGAGGTGCAGGTCGACTGCTACCCTCCTCTTCCGAGCTACACCACAAGTACAATGTGTTCTCCGCAAGGAGGACGAGGCACAGGTCGACTGCTACTCCTCCTTCTAAGCTACGCCATAAGTATAATGTATGCTCGGCAAGGAAGATAAGGTACAGGTCGATTAATACCCTCTTCTTCAGAGGCACACCGCAAAAATCCTACCGAGTGGAGAGCAGACCTCCCACTCGGGGGCTTAGCTGCAGCCCAGTGCTCGCCTAAGTTTTTGAAAATCCTACCGAGTGGAGAGCAGACCTCCCACTCGGGGGCTTAGCTGCAGCCCAGTGCTCGCCTAAGTTTTTGAAAATCCTACCGAGTGGAGAGCAGACCTCCCACTCGGGGGCTTAGCTGCAGCCCAGTGCTCGCCTAAGTTTTTGAAAATCCTACCGAGTGGAGAGCACACCTCCCACTCGGGGGCTTAGCTACAGCCCAGTGCTCGCCTAAGTATTTGAAAATCCTACCGAGTGGAGAGCAGACCTCTCATTCGGGGGGTTAGCTGCAGCTCAGTGCTCGCCTAAGTTTTTGAAAATCCTACCGAGTGGAGAGCAGACCTCTCACTCGGAGGCTTAGCTGCAACTCAGTGCTCGCCTAAGTTTTTGAAAATCCTACTGAGTGTAGAGCAGACCGCTCACTCGGGGGCATAGCTGCAGCCCAGTGCTCGCCTAAGTGTGTTGGGGAACAAGTTGATTGCAATAAGCGCTTCGCCTTAGCCTGCAAAAGACACCTCAAACCAAATGCAAACATATTCAACGTCGAATCCAAGTTCGGATAACATCTAATGGAACCTAAAGTGCTCGGGCGCTAAGCCCGTTAAGGTTTATCGGTTACAAAAATCACTCGGCATACCGAGGCAAATTTAAAGTATCAAGCTCAGAAGTTTTTTACCCCTCCTGCGGAGGGCTGGAAGGCGCAATGAACTCATCCAGGTCGATTCCATCTGCAATCCGAGTGGCAGCAGCGATGAAGGTCTCCATGAAAGATCGGAAATCATGCTTCTTGGTATTGGCCACCCTGAGGGCTGCCAGCTTGTCCTCTCGAGCCTCCTTGCAGTGAACACGGGCCAGAGACAGAGCAACATCCGCACCGCACCTGGCAGCAGACTTCTTCCATTCTTGCACTCGACTTGGAACCTCGTTCAGTCGAGTCATCAGAGACTCAAGGTCGTTCTGAAGCGTCTCTCTTGGCCAGAGTGTTGTGTCGATGCGGGAAGTTGCGACCTTCAGCCTTGCGAGATAGTCGACAACACCAGCAACGCAAGATTCAAGACGGAGCACATTCATGCCGACTTCATCTTTCACAGGAGAGTTGATGGGATCCAGGTTTATTTCCAATCGACCAGTCTCCTCTTCAAAGTTCTGGCAGAACTCTGCAAACACAACCCCAGAGTCAAGACAACAGTCGGATGGAGAAATCATAGTTAAGATATTTATTTGATGCAAAGGATTACCTTCAAGCATGAGGAATAGCTTCTTGGCGAGTCCTCCCAGATAAGCCTCCAGATCATTCTTCTTTCCCACTAACTCACTGGCCTTGTCAGTCAGGGCAATCTTGTCACCCTTCAGTCGACTGACCTCCTTGTTGGCCGCATCGAGAGCAGCTTTCAGATTAGTATTTTCCTCTTCAAGCTTGGTGACTGAAGCCAGCTTCTCATCCGCAAGCTTGGTCTTCTCTAAAGCCGTTTTCTGCATCTCGGCCAAGTCAAGGTCTTTCTTCTTCAGGGCATCCCTCAGCTTGTCTGCAAAGTTACAGTGAGATCAGATTCTGAAACGGACGAGAGACAAAGACAGTCGTCGAGGGTCTCACCAAACATACCTTTTGCTTCCTCCTTCGCCTTCGTTAAGTTCTCCTGGACCAGTTTTAGATCAAGCTCGAGCTAGATGTGCTTGTTCTCCAACTCAGTGTAACGAGCCGCAAGTTCGCAGGATTTCTGCGAAGAACCAATCGACAGATGTCAAAGACAATTCACTTCCGAGTGACTAAGGAAAAATCATAGCGTTTCTAAGACTACGGCCGAATATAAATATTCGACCATAGTCTCGGGGACTACACCCAGTGGGTGCACTCAGCGTGCCCCCACTAGTTTTATCAGTTAGAGTCGACCAGTCGACCAACACCAAAAAAACGGGAGGCGTTTGTAGTCGACTGCCAGCAGTCAATCACAGTCTCGGGGATTACACCCAGTGGGTGCACTCAGCGTGCCCCCACCGGTCTATGAATCCATTCGACCTAATCGAGTAAGGAAAAAGCTTAAGACATAAAGACTATAGTCGACTGCCAGCAGTCCACCATAGCCTTGGGGACTACACCCAGTGGGTGCACTCAGCATGCCCCCACTAATCCGGAATTTCAATCGACGCACCCAATGGGTGTATGACAGACACTAAGATTTTCGGAAAGAAAGGTTTTCAGATATCATATCCTAACAGAACAGGCGGTGACCGACTGACCTGAACATTACTCTGAAGAGCTGAACTGGCATCGTAAGCTGCCTAGCTGGCTTCTCGGATTGCCTTCACTTGCTCCATCATTACCCCTGCCTGGCGTATTGCTTCTTTAGCAGCACTGGCTTGGTCCTCCGGGACGTGGTGGGTCGAGAAAAGTGAAGGCTGAGCAGCACTCGACGACGAAGGGCGAGCACTCGTCAACGGCACCGCAAAGGATACGGTAGGCCGAGTGACGTTGTCCCCCTCCACGACCAACGTCTCGGGTGCTGGCACGTCCTGAGTCGTCTTGCCAGCAGACGCTTTCCTGTTCCTCCTCTGCCTCAGTGGTTCCTCGTTGTCGTCGTCAGGAAGGTCAATAACAACGTTAGATGAAGCTGCAGAAAAGAATCAAAATTAGAGACAAGAAGCCAATCGACTGAAGACGGAGCTACAAGAGTCATACCAGGTTTTGAAGTAACAACATCTTCCATCTCGTGATCCTCAGCCCTGGCCGAGGTATCAGATGTAGCAGCACTGCAGTTCCAGAAGTCAGTCGATTAGCTCATGAGTCGACCAAAAATAAGTTCATGCGAAACGGGAAAGCTCAAGTTACACCATTACCCTGAGATGGTGGGGATCAGCATCTTCATCTTCGGCAAGACCTTCGCCGGCTTCGACGGCGCCACTCGAGATTGCTTCGGAGCCTTCTCAGTCGGCACCGGAGAAGTCGTCCGAGGACGCTTGGTCGACTGCGCGACGGTCGCGACCCCCTTACCACGCTCGGCTGCGGGATCATGGACAAGCTTCAATCGTCTTTCCGAGCGAGGAGGTGCAACTTCCTCCTCCTCCTCCTCCTCCTCTTCCTCCTCGCCAGAGTCACCATCCTCATCATCGTCATCAGCATCCGAATCCCACTCCTCCGGGCTTTCACCCCCACTTCCTTCCTCCTCCTCAGTCGGCGCTTGCGCTCCATTGGGCATCAAGTACAACTCAGTGGTGGCCTGACAAACAACAAAACAAGACAAAGGCCAATCGACCAATTTGTAGTGAAGCAGAATGAATAAAGCAAGATTACAATCGGGAATAAGTGGTCATACCGTGTCTAGTGTGTAGGTATGGTCGAGTGGTGGAATCCTCCTAGCCCCTCGAGGGTTGTCCTTATTCCCTGTGATGGCAGCCATCCACCTCTCCAGTGTGGCGTCTTTGACCGCTTCCGGATGGACCCAAGTGGTGTCTTCGGTACCACAGTACAGCCACATCGGGTGGCCTCGGTACTGAAGTGGTTGGATGCACCGTCGAAGGAATACCTCTAGAAGGTCCATACCTGTCACTCCGTCCCGGACGAGCTAGACCACGCGCTCCATCAACATTTTTACCTGAGCCTTCTCCTCAGGGAGCACTTTCAGAGAAGAGGGTTTTTTCACTCGGTCCATGGAGAACGGAGGTAGACCAGTCGACTGCCCCGGCATCGACTCGTCCTGGCAGTTGAACCAGGTTGATTGCCACCCTCTAACCGACTCAGGAAGGGTCATGGCCGGAAAAGTACTCTTACTCCTCATCTCAATCCCATGACCCCCGCACATCTGGATAACCTTAGTCCTCTCATCATCAGTACTCGCCTTTTTCACCGTCTGTGAGCGACAGGTGAATATGTGCTTAAAGAGACCCCAGTGCGGTCGACAACCTAGGAAGTTCTCGCACATGGACACGAAAGCAGCAAGATAGGCAATGGAATTGGGAGTGAAATGGTGGAGTTGCGCCCCAAAAAAGTTCAGAAACCCTTGGAAGAAAACACTCGACAGCAGAGAGAATCCACGATCTACATGAGTGGCTAGGAGAACGCACTCACCCTCCTGCGACTGCGGTTGCCACTCGGCCCCCGGGAGTCTTGCTGACCCGTCAGAGATCGGTCCCTCATTGGCCAGGTCGTTGAGATCCGCCTCGGTGATGGTCGAGCGGATCCAATGCCCTTGGACCCAACCTTGCGGCAGGTGGGACCTCGACGAAGATCCACCCCGACTGGACGCTCTTCCCTTTGCTTTCCCCGTCGCCGTCGCCTTCTTCGCACGCTCCAAGGCCGCCGTTTTCTCCTTCACCATTGTTGCTGGCGAAGTACGCGAGGAGTGGATGGGCGGAGGCGAGAGCAGGCGCAGCGGGCGTAGATGAAGAGGGCAGAGAGGGGAATGAGGAAGCACTGTTCAAAAACCCTCGCCCGACGCCTTATATAAGGACGCTTCCGAGTGGCTGACAAGTAGGCCCAGGCGGTCCTGTCCCATCCCAAAATAGTCGCGCACGCGTGATACGTGGCGAAAAAGGCGGCACGGAAATCGAGGCGTCTACGCCTTATCCCATCCGAGTACTGCGATCCGGCCCGCTTCGCGCGCTTCCCAAAATTCGGATCCCACAAAATCCGCTAACAGCAGATCAACATGTCAGACGGTGGATTTCCTGCGATCCGTCGATCGGAAGTTCACCAAGTTCAAAAGTTCACTCGACAGAAGAAAAGAATGGATCAAGGCGACTGAAAGAAAAGTCGTTACCATCATTAAGAAAGGTCATTGATCCAAGATGAGGCATGCTCAGAACACAAAAACAGGTCGGAAAGATTGCCAACTCCTTCCTCACTCAAACCTCGATCCATTCGGGGGCAAATGATGAAGTCATGTACCTAGGGTAGGGTCATGGACCTGTCCAAGGTACCCTCCCCAAGGACATCTTTAGAAGAAGCTGCCTTCCAGTCGACCAAGAGGGATTCCACTCGACGGACTCGAAGACAGTCGACCATGAAGAGTCACTCGACCACCAGAAGGTCAAGAGCCACTCTATAACCAAATGGTCTATAATTAAGTAGTCTTTATGGCCACGATGACACTTTATGTAGGATGTTACCAGTAACGCCCATCTTTTATGTACTTTAAACCCTGCATAACTGAGGGCCGGAGGGGTCTGGCAGACACTATATAAGCCACACCCCTCCTCAGTGTAAAGGGTTCGCACCTCTGTAACCTACACACACATAATCCAGTCGACCGCCTCCGGGATCCGAGACGTAGGGCTGTTACTTCCTCCGAGAAGGGCCTGAAGTCGTAAACCCCTTGTCTGTACAACTGCTCCATAGCTAGGATCTTGCCTCTCCATACCTACCCCCCATTCTATTGTCAGTCTTAGAACCACAACATTTTCCATTATGTACACTTGTTTGGGCCAGTGAGGTGTCGTTGAATATGGGCCGAGTAGTAACGTAATGCAAAACAGGTCAATTATGACTCTCAGGCCAGGCTCTCAAAAGATCCTCAAAAAAAAGGCCGGGTTCTCCAAAAAACAAAGAATAAGGACTCTTAGGCCGACATGTGGGCGCCACAGGTGTTTTCGTGCACTTGCGCGCCGAGAGCATATTGGCACGTGCTCGAAATTCATGCTACCTTTTCATCCCCAATCTCCCGCCATCTATTACTACTCCATTTCCCCCAAATCCCCCTCCTGTACTCCCTATACTCAAGCTCACTATCATGTCACCGGTCAACGTAGATCTCCGAGCCAGAGATCCCGAGGTCCGTCCTACCTTCGGTCGTTGCATGCTGTCGCTCAATAGTGGCATGGCGGCGCTTGACGACCAGTTTGCCGGCAAAGTGCTGATGGTAACCATGAACGGCGACCGACCTCCCGTATCGCCGGACGACCTTGTCAAATCTCTTGGCATTGCGCACGGCATCCAAATAAGTCACTTGCTCATTCATAATTTCTTCGTCAGGTTCCGGACAACTTTCGACTGCAGTCGTGTGTTCGAATCTTCGCGGCGTTTGTTCTGTGATGGCGCGCTGGTGAGCTTTGATCTGTGGCACCCAGGATGTGGCTCGGTGCCCTCAGAGCTTGATTTTTTAACAAAGCTTACCTTCCACGGCATACCTCAACGTGCTTGGAATAGCGAGTCCATGAATGAGCTTATCAACGACCTTGGAGGTGAGCTTGTAAGTATGTTTGTTCCTCCAGACAGCTGGGCTCTGACGGTTATGGCATGGATGAGGAAGTCGTCCACCATACCGAAGGTGATTGCTGTTGGGGTACCGGTGCAAGAACCAGGGTTGTACTATTTGTTGCCACCAAGGCCACCGCGGACCACGTTAGGGATGTACCTATATCGAGTGTTCGTGCATGTCGAAGAAGTGGTCAATCCATCAATCGAAGTCCTGCCGCCGCCGCTGGTGCCAAGGTTCGTCGACGACATACATTATAGGAGTGAACGTCAGACTTTCCCCGTGTTGCTCGGAACGATGGATGCCAAAGGGCTTACTCCATCGCGCGGCGGAGGCCACTGCTTCTTTGGGAGAAGAGGCAATGCTGGCTGCCTGGATGTGCTCTAATTTGAGGTAACAACTGAATCTTGTCAGAAACTAGTTAAATCCGAGCTATGGGTGTGAAGCACTGATATGCCAGTACATTTGATTATGACCTATTCTAATTTTGTACCTGAACTTTTTTAGAAAGGGTTGTACGTCAACTTAATGTGCTAGCAGAACTTATTGTGTTGTATGTCTGTTTTGTTTGCACAACATTCAAGATATTTCCCCGTCATTGATAAAGACGATGAACCGTTACGTACGTCTTCATTGGTTTCAACATAGCCCTACCCGTAGCGATCTACTACTTCCATCCTGATTGTGTCGCCTGTGTGAAATTTTTGTATGCAAGTTTAGTGTGCTATGATGTTCTATATGATTGTGTCAACTATATAAGTTTTTACTGAGCATCAGCAATGCATATGGCTGAAAGATGTATTTACGAGCATCGACCGATGGGTCTCTCTCTCTATCTCTCTCTCTCTCTCTCTCTCTCTCTCTCTCACACACACACACACGCAAACACACGCACACACGCACACACGCACAAGTGGGACTCGTTGAATTATTTATTTGCTCGTTACAACTTTTAATTAGGTTCCACTGTAATCTAACTTTTTTCTTAAGTTATTAATTGAGCTCAGTGACTTCAAAAAGTTGTACAGAAGCCTTGTTTGGGCCTTTTCGGCGTCACTGAATGTGGGTTGAGTAGCCATGTAGCTTGTACTGCACTACACAGGCATTTTTTTCAACATCAGCAATGCAACTGGGCCGACAGTTGTACACAATATCCGGGTCAACTTGTTATTCTCCGCCCCGTTGGGCTGCAAACTTTCCTAGGAGGTATGCATCAGGCTTAACAAGAAAATGGACTTTAAGAAATAATAAATGGGATGTAATTATAATAACTGGGCAGTAACTATGCACCAAACACGTAATTAGTTTAAAAAATATATTATTTTTGGAATTTGAAAATTTTAATTTCATTACTTATTGCGCGCACAATATTCCGTTGGATTTTAGCGTAATCAACCTTTATTTTGAAATTTTATTTAACCTGACTAGAAATTTCGGATAAAAATATTTCAGATCCCATCAAAATGTGGGAATTTCTTTTGAATTCTGCTTTGAGCGGTTGTTTGAAATTATTAATCGTTGTCCTAGCTAGAAGTTGGGTTGTACTTTTATCAAACTGTAAATGGGCTGTAGTAAATTCCATTAGAATTAAAAAATGGGATGTACATTCTTACAAATCGCAAATGGGCTATATGTTCTCTGTCAAATCCGAGCTGTGGGCCTACTAAGTTGACACGTACCAAGGGCTTTGTCAACTTAGTCAATATAAATGATTCTAGCTATAGTGACCGTACGATGTCCATCCAACGACCGTAGTGCTTTTTCAACCTCTGGTCTTCTTGCTCTAGCCCCCCAAAGCAGCGCCGGTCGTGCCGCGTGCTCCTGCCTCCCGTGGCCGGCTGTGATGCCGCGGAGGCCTCACCGCCCCGTACTACTCCCACCGCTGGCCAGGCCATCCCTCCACTCACCCACACCACCTGTTATTCTGCGGCGACGGCAGCCTTACACCGCAGCCGAACCAGTAAACCCTCGTACTCCCCTCCGTGCGGGCTTCCACTATTGCGTCTTCCCCGGCTCCGCGTTGTCCCCTTCCTAAGCTTCGCCGTCGTCCACCGCCCTGGTGCTCTTGGCGCGGCGTGGTCAACGTGGTCAACGACTGACTTCCATCGGAAGAGTACTGTACGTGGAGAGGCTGACGGCTGGGTCCACGACGGCCGCAAGGAAGTGCCTCCTTATTACGCGGAAAATAATTATTCCTCCACCTAATAGCAGGGACCCACCAGACAGGCCACCTTATTTCGCAAAAAAACGTTTCCCCCTGACTGCAGGGACCCACCGGACGGGCCACTATATTTCACGAAAAAACGTTCCCCTTGCTGTCAGCTCGGACCCACCGGAAGTGCCTCCTTATTACGCACAAAAAAATGAATACTCCCCCTGCTAGCTGGGACCCACCTTGGTGGGAGGCTGACTTGTGGGCCTACTAAGTTGACGGGGCCGGAGGGCTTTGTCAACTTATTCAATATGAACGATTCTAGCTCCAGTGACCGTACGATGTCCATCCAACGGTCGTTGTGCTGCTTCAACCTCTGGTCTTCTTGCTCCAGCCGCCCAAAGCAGCGCCAGTCGTGCCACATGCTCCTGTCTCCCATGGCCGGCTGTGCTGCCGCGGAGGCCTCACCGCTGGCCAGGCCCTGCCGCGACGGCAGCCTCACACCGCAGCCGAACCAGTGAATCCTCGTACTCCTCTCCGCGTGGGCTTCCACTGCCGTGTCTTCCTCGGCTCCGCGTCGTCCCCTTCCTAGTCCTCGCCGTTGTCCATCGCCCTAGTGCTCTCCGCGCGGCATTGTCAACGTGGTCAAGGAACGAATTCCATCGGAAGAGTACTGTACATGGAGAGGCTGACAGCTGGGTCCACGGCGGCTGCAAGGAAGTGCCTCCTTATTACGCGCAAAATAATTATTCCTCCACCTGATAGCAGGGACCCACCGGACAGGACACCGTATTTCGCAAAAAAACATTTCCCCCTGACTGCTGGGACCCACCAGCTACACCTTCGGACGCAAGGAAGTGCGTCTGGGCAAAAAAAATGATTCGCCCCCTGACTGCTAGGACTCACCAGCTACATCTTCGCACGGAAGGAAGTGCCTGACAGTCGGGACCCACCTGGTCGAAGCATACGTAGCGTTGTCATTCTGGTCGCGAATGTGTACATACATACTGGTCGATGTAGAGGCGCGTGCGTGTCGTAGTAGAGGCACACACGTGTCGTAGTAGAGGCGCACACATAGCATGTAAACATACGTACAACGGCCAGGTTACAAGAAAGAAAATACGGCCACAAATATACATACGGGCGGGGTCCCGAACGCCTACTCACGCATACGTACGGCCAAGGCTCATGTACATGGCTGGGTCGGAACAGAGAAACAGCGCCGTCGTCGTGTTCATGGTGAGCCAACTGGCTGAGTCGGAATGGAATACATCGTCGTGTTCATCGGGAGGGCTTGGATGGAACAGGCGATGGAAACGAGGCCTGGCGTATCGCAGAACGGAGGAAACAGCCTTGTGTTCGACCGGCCACGTTCGAAACAGGATCCTGTTCATCGGGAGGGGTCTGGCGTACCGCCAAACGGAGGAAACAGACTTGTGTTGGACCTCCTACGGTCGAAACGGGGACCTGTTGATCGGGAGGGGTGTGGCGTACCGCAAAACGGAGGAAACGGACTTGTGTTGGAGCGCTACGGTCGAAACGGGGGACCTGTTCATCGGGAGGGGTGTGGCATACCGCAAAACGGGACTCCACGGGATACTGTTCATCTCCATCGTCGACCTCCTCCATCCTCCACGGGCTACTATTCATCCACCGTCGACCTCCTCCAGCCTCCACCTGCGACTGTTCATCCACGGGCTCCTGTTTTCATCCATCCTTCACCGCGCGCTACTCCACCGGCTACTATTCAACCACCCTTCTCCACGAGCTCCTGTTCAACCACCCCTCCACGGGCTACTATTCATCCACCCCTCCACCGTCTACTGTTCATCCAGCCCTCCACGGGGTCGTCCTGTTCATCCAGCCCTCCACGGGGTCCTGTTCTTCCAGCCCCAACCGACTCGAGCGATCGGGGTCCTGTTCATCTAGAGGCAACGCCATGGGGTCCTGTTCATCCACCTCCACCGCTCACTGTTCATCCACCCCCCCAGAACGCTCACTGTTCATCCAACCCCCCCCCCAGAATGCTCACTGTTCATCCAGAGGCAGCATCATTGGCTTCAGTTAGCAGCAGTAGCGAAGGAATCGCTCCATCGGGTTCTGTTAACAGCCATTGATCGGTCGCTCGGGTTCAGTAACGCGTAGCCTGCAGTGCAATCGCTCGGGTTCAGTTAGAGCCAACGCCTCGCACACACGCGCGTACCTGTACGAGAGAAACGCGCATCGCTCCGCCCTCGACCTCCCACCGTAACCGGCAACTCCCCAAAATTTTCCTCCCCCTTCCTTCTACCATGGTTTTTTCTGTCATGGACGGCCCAAAGAATGTCATGCAGCTGCGTCTCCGGCCCGCCCAGGACGAAAAACCCATTTTCTGTCATGATTTTTTGTCATAGAAGTAGGAGCCCACCACATCTATGATGATACCGTGTTTTGTGACAGTTATCGTCATTGAAGTGTCATAAGTATGACAGAAAAAGTTTTCATTCGGCCCAAAATGTCACGGATGTGTCTCTTTTTGTAGTGTTGATGTGAGAATATCTCCTTTTTGGCTTCTCGACAACCAACATATTCTATTCCACCTATAGTGCTATATCCATGGCTCATACTCATGTATTGCATGAAAGTTGAAAAGGTTTGAGAACATAAAAAACATGAAACAATTGCTTGGCTTGTCATCGGGGTTGTGCATGATTTGAATATTTTGTGTGGTGAAGATGGAGCATAGCCAAACTATATGATTTTGTAGGATAACTTTCTTTGGAAATGTTATTTTGAAAAGACATGATTGTTTTATTAGTATGCTTGAAGTATTATTGTTTTTTATGTCAAATGATAGACTATTGCTTTGAATCACTCATGTCTTAATATTCATGCCATGATTAGATTATGTGATCAAGATTATGCTAGGTAGCATTCCACATAATTTTTTTTATCATTTACCTATTCGAGGACCAGCAGGAATTAAGCTTGGGGATGCTAATATTTCTCCGTCATATCTATAATTTTTTATTGTTTAATGCCAATATTCTACAACTTTTACATACTTTTGGCAACAATTTATATGATTTTCTTGGACTAACATACTGACCCAGTGCCCAGTGCCAGTTCCTGTTTGTTGCTTGTTTTTTGTTTCACAGGAAATTTATATCAAACGGAGTCCAAACGGGATAAAAACTTAAGAAGATTTTTTTTGGAATATATGTGAAATTTGGGAAGTGGAATCACCGCGAGATGATGGCCGAGGGGCCCACAAGGGTGAGGGGCGCCCCCCAGGGGGTAGGGCGCGCCCTGGGCCCTTGTGGCCAGTCTGTAAGGCAATTGGTTCCCTTCTTTCGCCGCAAGAAAGCTAATATCCAGGTAAAAATCGTGTTAAAATTTTAGCACGGAGTTACGGATGTCCAGGAATTTAAGAAATGGTGAAAGGGTAGAATCTGGGACCACAGAAACAGAAGGAAACAGAGAGAGAGATCCTATCTCGGAGGGGCTCTCGCCCCTACGCTGCCATGGAGGCCATGGACCAGAGGGGAAAACCTTCTCCCATCTAGGGGTGAAGGTCAAGGAAGAAGAAGAAGGAGGGGGGCTCTCTCCCCCCTCTCTCTTGGTGGCGCCGGAACGCCGCCGGGGCCATCATCGTGACGTCGATCAACACCAACAACTTCGGCGCCATGATCACCAACTCTCCCCCCTCTATGCAGTGGTGTAACACCGCTTCTCCCCGCTGTAATCTCTACTTGAACATGGTGCACAACACTATATATTATTTCCCAAGGATGTATGGCTATCCTATGATTTTTGAGTAGATCCGTTTTGTCCTATGGGTTGATTGATGACCGTGATCGGTTTGAGTTGCATGTCTTATTATTGGTGCTGTCCTATGGTGTTCTCTGTGTCGTGCAACCGTGAGGGATCCCCGCTGTAGGGTTTGCAATATGTTCATGGTTTGCTTATGGTCTGCGTTGCGTGAGTGATAGAAACACAAACACGGATAAGTGGGTCATGGCGTATGGGAATAAAGGGGACTTGATACTTTAATGCTATGGTTGGGTTTTACCTTAATGATATTTAGTAGTTGCGGATGCTTTCTAGAGTTCCAATTATAAGTGCATATGATCCAAGAAGAGAAAGTATGTTAGCTTATGCCTCTCCCTCCTATAAAATTGCAATAATGATTACCGGTCTAGTTATCGATTGCCTAGGGACAAATAACTTTATCATGACAAAAAGCTCTGTACTAAAACCAACTTAGTTGCATATTTATCTAAAAAAGCCCCTAGTTTTTATTTACTTGCTCTTTATTATCTTGCAATCCTATCCTTTCACACCTACAAAGTACTTCTAGTTTCATACTTGTTCTAGGTAAAGCGAATGTTAAGTGGGCGTAGAGTTGTATCGGTGGTCGATAGAACTTGAAGGGAATACATATCCTACCTTTAGCTCCTCGTTGGGTTCGACACTCTTATTTATCGAGAAAGGCTACAACTGATCCCTATACTTGTGGGTTATCATGACCTTTTTCTGGCACCGTTGCCGGGGAGCAATAGCGTGGGGTGAATATTCTCGTGTGTGCTTGTTTGCTTTAACACTAGTAGTTTTTATTTTCTGTTCTAAGTTGTTTTCTATCTTTAGGTATGGGTAGGAAACCTAAAATACCAAAAAAATTAGTTGTACCTACTAAACCAAGAGCTGAAGAACCACCCAAAATTTATCATACTACTGAAGCTTTCTACCTAGATAATCTTCGATCCCTATGTGCTCGTGTTGAAACCCCAACTAGCTTAGTTGAGGACAAATCTTTAGATGAGCATGCTTGTTATGTGCGACACCGCTTATCCCAAAAAGGGAAACTTTTACTCGATCAAATTCATCATTTGCAATGCTATGCTTGGAATTTATGTGAAATATATGATTTTACTTGTTGTTCTGAAGGCCCAAAGAAACACTTTCCCTACCAATGTGAGTTTAGTGATAATGGAATCGTATCTTCATATGCTAAGGGTGTTTATAATTACTATATGTTCAACTAATTAAAGAATTTTTTGCTTTTAAGGGTGCTTATGACATTGCTTCTTTGATTAAAAAGTATGATGCCACCCTTTACAAATCTGAAAATTTTGCCATACATAATTATTGTTATGATAATTATGCTTCTAGTGCCTATGTTAAACCATATATTGAGGACTCCTCTGTTGTCTAAGAAGAGAATAACATTTTGCAGGAGTCTATGGAAGAAGAAATTGATGAAACTGTGAGCTCATTGGATGAAAGAGATGATGAGGAGAGCGAAGAACAAAAGGAGGAAGATCGGATTAGCTACCCATGCCCACCTTCTAATGAGAGTAACCCTCCAACTCATACATTGTTTAATGTCCCTTCGTTCGTACCGAAGGATGAATGCTTTGATAATTGCTATGATCCTGTTGATTCATTTGAAATATCCCTTTTTGAAGAACTTGATAATTGCTATGCTTGTGGCCAAGATGCTAATAGGAATTAAGCATAGGGAGATGAACTTGCAGTAGTTCCTTCTGTTAAGAATGAAATTGTTGCTATTTCACCCACACATGATAGTCCTATTATCTTTTTGAATTCTCATAACTACACTATGTCGGACAAGTTTGTTCTTATTAAGGATTATATTGATGGGTTGCCTTTTACGGTTGCACATGATAATTTTGATGAATGGAATATGCATGTGCTTGTTGCTCCTAGTTGCAATTATTATGAGATAGGAACTATAACTCCACCTCTCTATGTTTCCAACACGATAAAATTGCAAGGAACTACTAATCCTATGTATTAGCCTTTACTTGTTGTGCATGAATTGTACTTGTATGACATGCCAATGCATAGGAAGAGAGTTAGACTTCGTCATTGCATGATTATGTTGCTTTGTGCTCACTACTAAATGAAAATCATTGCTTATTAAAATTGGCTTTGATATACCTTGGGATCCGGGTGGATCCACTACTTGAGCACTTTATGCCTAGCTTAATGGCTTTAAAGAAAGTGCTGCTAGGGAGACAACCCGAAAGTTTTAGAGAGTCATGTATTTCTCTTGAGTGCTTTTATAAAGTTTAAAAACAAAAAAATATAGAGGGGAACTTAAAACTTCACAAAAGAGAAGTGATTGGAAGTTATGCATTGGAGAAGTGAGGGTCGACCTTGAACACTTGTGTTCATGCTCATGGAAACAATGTAGAATTTTTCATGAAGATTCTCACAAAAATAATTATCCCCTTGTACAATTCCATTGTATTATAAAAATAATGTGCCAAGATTTTCCTTTAGGGTTATTAGATCGCTTGGTTGGTTTGTGCGGTGCAAAAACAGAAACTTTGGCTGTAGTGCGTGATTTTACATTTTTTTACTAGAAAGCCAAATGCTTCTAAAACATTTTGCAACGTACTTCTATACAAATTGTTTATTTTTCCTATTTTTAAGAATTTTTAGATTTAGATAAGTATGGTGAATGTTGATATTACTACAAACCCTCTTGTTTAAGAAAGATTCTGTTTTTGTTGCATTGTTTTGCTTGTTTTGATGAAACTGTCGATTGTATCGGCGGTATAAGACATGGAAAAGTTATATTATAGTAGCTACAATGCAAAAATAAAATATGAATGAGTTTGCAACAATACTTGAAGTGGTGATTTGCTTTATTATACTAACGGATATGACGAGGGTTTTGTTAAGTTTTGTGTGATTGAAGTTTTCAAGTTTTGGGTGAGATCACGATGGATGAAGTAATAAGGAGTGGCAAGAGCCTAAGCTTGGGGATGCCTGAGGCACCCCAGGGTAATATTCAAGGACTACCAAGCAACTAAGCTTGGGGATACCATGGAAGGCACCCCAGGGTAATATTCTAACGATCATCGGTAATTTTACTTGGAGCTATATTTTTATTAGTCACATGATATGCGTAAATCTTGGAGCGTCGTGTGCTTTTTATTTTTCCATTTTGTTTATTCACCATGCTGGTATGAGATAGTCCTTGGTTGATTTATAGAATGATCTTTGCACTTCACTTATATCTTCTGAGTATGGCTTTATAGAATGCTTCATGTGCTTCACTTATATCATTTGAAGTTTGGATTGCCTATTTCCCTACACATAGAAAACCACCATTTGTAGAATGCTCTTTTGCTTCAGTTATATTTGTTAGAGCATGGTCATATATTTTTTAGAAATAATTAAAATCTCTTGCTTCACTTATATCTATTTACAGAGTCAACAGGAATTGGTCGTTCAGATGGTTAGTCATAAAATCCTACATAAAGTTGTAGATCACTAAATATGATATGTTTGATTCCTTGCAATAGTTTTGCGATATAAAGATGGTGATATTAGAGTCATGCTAGTGGGTAATTGTGGATTGTAGAAATACTTGTGTTAAAGTTTGTGATTCCCGTAGCATGCACGTATGGTGAACCGTTATGTAACGAAGTTGGAGCATGAGGTATTTATTGATTGTCTTCCTTATGAGTGGCGGTCGGGAACGAGTGATGGTCTTTTCCTACCAATCTATCCCCCTAGGAGCATGCGCGTAGTACTTTGTTTTGTTGAATAATAGATTTTTTGCAATAAGTATGTTAGTTCTTTATGACTAATGTTGAGTCCATGGATTATAAGCACTCCCCCCCTCCCATCTTTGCTAGCCTCTCTTGTACCGGCAACTTTCGCCGGTACCATAGACCCACTACCTTCCTCAAAACAGCCACCATACCTACCTATTATGGCATTTTCGTAGCTATTCCGAGATATATTGCCATGCAACTTTCCACCGTTCTGTTTGTTTTGACACGTTTCATCATTGTCATATTGCTTTGCATAATCATGTAGTTGACATTTTATTCGTGGCAAAGACACCGTTAATAATTATTTCATACATGTCGCTCTTGATTCATTGCACATCCCGGTACACCACCGGAGGCATTCATATAGAGTCATATTTTGTTCTAAGTACCGAGTTGTAATTTTCCAGTTGTAAGTAAATAAAAGTGTGATGATCTTCATTATTAGAGCATTGTCCCATGTGTGGAAATAAAAAAATAGAAAAACAAAGAGGGCCCAAAAAACAAAAAAAGAGAGAAAAATAGAGAAGGGGCAATGCTACTATCATTTTTCCACACTTGTGCTTCAAAGCAGCACCATGATCTTCATTATAGAGAGTCTCTTGAGTTATCACTTTCATATACTAGTGGGAATTTTTCATTATAGAACTTGGCTTGTATATTCCAACGATGGGATTCCTCAAATTGCCCTAGGGCTTCATGATCAATCAAGTTGGATGCACACCCACTTAGTTTATTTTTGAGCTTTCATAAACTTATAGCTCTAGTGAATCCGTGTCGGTGTACAAAAGTAGGGGCCCTGCTTTTGACCCCTTTACTTGTGCACGGGCAGTCAGAGCCTCCTGCCACGGCCACGCATAACATGGCAGGAAAGGGAAGCCGGAGAGAAGCCGAAGGCACAAGACAAACAAAGCCACGATAAGGACCAAGACCACTAAGATCAGATGGGCGGAGCAGGTTTCCTCGGCAAGGACCCTTGCCGGGCAGCCTCAGCGGCCCCGGCAAGACCCTTGCCGGGGGATCCCGCCCCCACCAGCCGAGCGCGCCACCCTTGAGCCCACCAATGGTAGACAAATGCGTTAGGACAGGGCTCGGGAGGCACCTCCGTGGTGGCATGCAGATCTTTGTGAAGAAATAAAATGCTCAAGATCAAATGAGGATAGGAAGGCAACTGTCCTCACCGAAGAAACCCACAAGACCCCCGGCAAGATCCTTGCTGGGGACGCCAGCGCGCCACGGCAAGACCCTTGCCGGGCCACCCGGCAAGACCCTTGCCGGGCCACCCGGCAAGACCCTTGCCGGACCACCCGGCAAGACCCTCGCCAAGCACACTGGCAGGGCCATTGCCATGCCCGCGCTAGCCAAGTCTTCGCCGCCATTCGCATGCAGCTGCCGACCCGACCAGCTGGGTAGGCGCCTGCGTGGCAACATGCAGCCCTTCGTGGAGGCTCCGCCACCGCACCACCTCAGCTGCCTGCCTGCCTACATGGCACCGCATGCATCGCTGGCCAGGGCGCGTGTCGAAGCAAGGAGGAGCGGCGATGGACGGGGCGGGCCTCGCCCCCGTCCCCAATAAAGCGAAGGGACACCTAAGCCTCACATTAAATGCGCTTTGTCCTGTAATAACCAGCGATAAGCTCGCGTCACTGTAGCACTTTCCACCTCCTGTGTGCCACTATGGCAGCCCCTTTCACCTATAAAAGGAGGCCCATGGCATACGGGGAAAGGATTCGGCTCTTTCGAACCTCACAACACCTGGAGCTAGTTCAAGAGCTCAAGAATACCAAATACATCCACCAAAGCAGGATCGTAGGGTTTTGCACATCTTTGCGGCCCAAACCTGGGTAAATCCCCTTTGTGTTGTCTACTAGTCCCGCTCTTCTCACGATCCCCGCACCCCGCAACCGTAGAAGGGATTCCAATGATCCCATAGGTGTCGTTCCCCACCGACATCTTTGGCGCGCCAGGTAGGGGGCGCGCGATTGTGAGAATCTAGCCTAGCAGTCGACCTAGTTGTTCTTCATCGCCATGGCTCCTAAGAAGAAGATGAGGAAAAGACAACATTCATCACCCCATGTGGTACGTTTTGCTTTTTACGAATGCCTTTCGGGTTGAAGAGTGCTGGCTCAACCTTTGCAAGAGTGGTCCAAATTGGTTTTGAGCCCCAGCTACATAGAAATATGGAAGCTTATATGGATGACATAGCAGTCAAAACCAAGGACAAAGCAACACTTTGTGCAAGATCTGGAGGAAACATTTGGGAACCTGCGCAAGATCAACCTCAAATTGAACCCTGAGAAGTGTGTCTTCAATGTCTCATCCGGCAAGCTTCTCGGGTTCTTTGTATACCAGCACGGGATTGAAGCAAACCCAGATAAGATCAAGGCCATCGAGCAGATTGAGGCACCCAAACAAATCAAGGACGTGCGTCGGCTCACTGGTTGCGTTGCCGCCATGAGCCGGTTCATCTCCAAGCCCGCGGAGCATGCCCTTCCTTTTTTCGAGATCTTGAAGAAGGCAGAGCTAGTGGAGTGGACCCCAGAGGCCGAGGCAGCACTGCAAGATTTGAAGAGATACCTCTCCTCTACCCCAGTGTTGGTCGCGCCCAAACCACAAGAACCGTTGCTGCTTTATCTAGCGGCAACAAATCAGCTGGTTAGCGCCGCACTAGTGGCGCAGAGAGAGGTCGACGAGAAGGCAGAGGCAGCGGCAGAGCCAATAGATGGCAAGCCGAAACCCTCTCCGGTAGGGCTCGATCCCGGCAAGATTGAGTCCCTAGCAGGGGCTAGCGCCAGCACGACAGGACCCACGCAACCGGGTGAAGAGGCACATAAGAAGAAACTGGTGCAGCACCCAGTGTACTTCGTCAGCTCCCTCTTGCTGGAGGCTAGGTCGAGGTACTCAGGTGTGCAAAAGCCGCTCCTCGGCCTCCTTATGGCTTCGAGGAAGTTGTGCCATTACTTCCAAGCGCACGAAATCATGGTGGTCACCTGCCTCCCATTGCAACGGATACGACACAACCCAGATGCGACGGGGAGGATTGTAGAATGGGCCCTGGAGCTGTCAAGTTTCGCTTTGAAGTTTGAAATTACCTCGATGATTCAGAGCAGAGTCTTGGTAGAGTTTGTTGCGGAATGGACCTCGACGCCCGACCAAGAGGTACAGGAGACCACTCTCCCCGTCAAGGGAACGAGCCGCAACTGGATCATGCACTTTGATGGTGTGCTACTTTTCGCACCCACCGGAGAGCACCTCAAGTATGTAATCCAGATGAACTTTCCCCGGGAGATGTCAACCAACAACACCCCCGAGTATGAGGGTTTGCTTGCCGGTCTCAGGATCGCGGCAGACCTCAGAGTTAAGAAGCTCATCGTCAGGGGCGACTCACAGCTCGTTGTCAGGCAGATCAACAAAGATTATCAAAGCCCGTTGATGGAAGCTTACGTAGATGAGGTGAGGAAACTGGAGGAGCGCTTTGACGGTATACAAGCGGAGCATGTCCCTCAGGCGGAGAACGACATCCCCGACTACCTGTCAAAGCGCGCTGCCCTCAAGCTACCTGTGGAACCAGGTACTTTTGTGCTTCAGTTAAACCCACCATCTGTTGAGCCGTCGACCGGGCAGAACAAGCAGAGGAAGATAGGCCCCGGCAAGTACTTCCCCATCGAGCTCCCGGGAGCCGCCAGCGAAGATGTTGCCGTGGATGCCGATCCTGCCGCAGGGCAACCGACTCCGGCAGGACCTCAGGTCATGGCCGTGGAGGCGGCCGCTCCCGTGGCAGAAGAGATGCCTTTGGTCCTTGTCGTCGAGCCACAGGCTCCGGCATGGGCGCAGCACACCGTCTAATTCCTTCAAAAAGGAGAGCTTCATGAGGAGCAGGAAGAGGCAGAAAGAGTAGCCCGCCGGTCTACCCTATACCAATTCATTGATAACGTATTGTACAGAAGAAGACCGAATGGGGTGAAATTAATGTGTATCTCCCAGGAGGAAGGACTAAATCTGTTGGTAGAGATACATGGGGGCATATGTGGCTCCCACATAGGGTCGAGGGCCCTTGCTGGCAAGGCTTTACGGCAAGGTTTCTTCTGGCCCATTGCCCTCCAGGATGCGACGGCACTAGTAACCAAGTGTGAAGCGTGCCAGTTCCATTTGAAGAAGCTCCATCAACCAGCTCAAGCCCCGCAAACTATCCCTTCTCTCCTGGCCCTTCTCGGTCTGGGTGCTCGACATCTTGGGCCCTTTCCCCCGTGCTGTCGGGGGCTTTGAGTACTTGTACATCGCAATCAACAAGTTCACAAAGTGGCCGGAAGTGGAAGTAGTGAGGAAGGTGACAGCGCAATTAGCCATCAAGTTCTTCAAGGGACTAGTGTGCCGTTTTGGGGTGCCCAACAGGATCATCACCGACAATGGCACACAGTTCACAAGCCACGCCTTCATGCAATACATTGAGTATGTCGGCAGTAGGGTTTGTTTTGCTTCTGTGGCACACCCACGGAGCAACGACCAAGCGGAGAAAGCAAATGCTGAAGTCCTACGAGGCCTAAGGAGGAAGACTTTTGACAGGCTGCGCAAAAGCTGGAGGCGCTGGATTGATGAGTTGCCGGCGGTTCTTTGGTCGATCAGAACGACGCCAAATCGAGCCACCGGCCAGACACCCTTTGCCCTGGTTTACGGGGCATAAGAAGTTCTCCCCACGGAACTCATATACGGGTCACCTCGAGTGCTCTCTTATGATGAGCTTGAGCAAGAGTGGTTGAGGCAAGATGACGCGACGCTCCTTGAGGAAGATCATCTCCGGGCGGCTGTAAGAGCAGCAAGCCTTGCGCCGCTACCATAGCCGCAAGGTTCGCGCCCGGAGCTTTGAGGAAGGCCACCTTGTTCTTCGGCATGTTTAGTCGGCTAAGAATTCCAACAAGTTGCTGCTGAAGTGGGAAGGCCCTTATCGGGTAACACGAGTCACCAAGCCCGTTGCTGTCCGGCTGGAGACCGAAGAGGCCTTTCCAGTGAGCAACTCCTGGAACATCAAGCATCTTTGCAAGTTTTACCCATAAGGCGCAGCCGCTGGGCCTCCCGGCAGGCCACCCTTTTGTACAAGCTTTGCCGGCAAAGCATGTAACCCTTTGTAGAAAGCCAGGCGCAGACCCTGTGCATAAATAAACGAAGCGTTGGCGCCCTAAGTTATAGCATGCATGCTAGGTTGAGTCTCTTCCTTGGTTAGGGTTGATAGTGCTTAGCAGCAGCTAACCCCTAGCTTAGAGGTCGAGTGTGCGTCTCTCTATTCTTCTCTGTCTTCCTTGGTTCACAAGACACACAAATATCCTTGCCGAGCTATTTTGGGAGAAAAGGGGACGAACCAGCATCCGAGCCCTGGCAAGCCAAAGTTGCCGGGGGCTACAAGAGCCAGGATCCATCCGCGGCAAGCCAAGGTTGCCGAGGGGCTGCAGATCTAGATAAGTCTTCTATCCTCTATCATGCATTTCGTTATGGACTGAGGTATGTGAAACCTCATTTTATCCTTAGGCTACCATGCTCCCTCCATTCCGGACCCTGGGACTCGTCTCCTGGGACCGAGTTTGGTCGTAGTCGCGGCAGCAAGGAAATGAAATGAGGGGCCTCAGCCCACCGCATCCCTGCCTCCGCCAAGGGCGTGAGAAAGGTCAAGCGAAGTGGGGGGACGACAAGGCATGTTGCCGGGCGAAAAAACGTTTATCTTAAAGATGACAAGGATTCACTCCTTGTCGTGGGTTCCACCCGCGAACGAAAAACCCGGCAAACATCCCTTTTCATTAAAAAACATCCCATACAGGTACAGTCCGTACGAAATGAAAAACATGAACAAGGGGATTACAAGTTCTAAAGTTAACAAAGGCCCGAAGGCTTACAAGACTAAAAAGATATAAGGTGCCCGTAATCCCTTTCTTGTCCCTCTCCTCAGGAAATGGAACAAGAAAGCAGAAGGGTAAAAGGGGCGCCTAGGCGAGCTACGAGTGGCAGAAGACACCAAGAGAACATATTGGTGGCCGTCCAAGGGCTGGATGGTGATGGCGGCGCCGGAGGCAGATCTCGAAGACAAGGCGGAAGGACGTCAATACGCGACGAAGGCTTTGGTGCCCGCGGTCTCCGACTTGATGGCCTTGCCGCCCGCCCTGTTCCTCTTCTGCAGCCTCCCAACACCAGCCGCCCAAGGAGACGACCCCGAGAAGTTCAAGGAGCCGGCGACACGGATGATGGGGGTGCCGGTGCCGCTCGGAGCGGCGCCCGACACCTAGTCAGACCCGTCATCCTGCCGCCCGCTTCCCTCGTCGTCGCTGCCATTGTCTTCCTCGCCACTCTCGCTTGAGGAGGAATCTTCATCATCGGAGGAGCTCTCCATGCAGCACCTCATGCGAGTCCCGAAGTGCCCGAAGATCTTGATGGAGAGGAGGCCACCCTCCATTAGTTTGAAATGAAGAGTGAGCCCATCCGTCAAGCTGTGGAGGCAAGTGAAGGTCTTCCATCCTCGGCGAAGATACATGACGTGAGGAGCGGGGAACTCGACGTTGGCCCATGTGCCGCAGTTCCCACAACCCCTCATGTGCAGCCGCAACGCCTGCGGTGGATCCAGCTCCATCTCCCGCGCAAATGGAGTCGGGAGGTGAAGGCAACGGCGCGGTGGCTGGCGCAGCCTGACGAAGAATTCACAGGGGTTGTCCTCGGCGTGGCCCTCCATCTGGGGAAGGGCTGCTGGCGGGGGCGAGGCCGATCTGCCACCCTGCCCTCCTCTCCCTCGAGCACCACGACGGCCTCGACCTCGCCCCCTCCCCCTTCCTCTAGCGGCCGGCTCCGCCACTATGAGCTCTTGGGGAGGGGCGATGCGCTGTTTGGCCGAAACCCTCGCCGCCACCGATGATGCGTCGCCATGCCCCCTCGCCATGGCAGAAGAAGAAAGGAAACAGGAATGAGGAGAGGCAGATGGTGAAGATTTGAGAGGCACCGTTTCTCCCAAACCCCTCTTTATAAAGGGGCGAGGGCGAGGCTCGGCCGCCCCCTCTCAGCCAATCCGGCTCGTTGAATTGACAGCAAGCGGGGCCGTCGACCGCCCTCCCCGCTCCATTGAAGGTGCGTGGGAATTGACCCGCGTGCTCACGACTTCCCATGTCCCATGCACCTGTCATTCGCTCTACATTATGCATGCAGCGAACGTGGCACAAGGGGCGGGCGCAGAACGACGCGTGGAACGGCAGTTCCCAAGCGAGGGCAGTAAATGGGTGGCGGCCCTGCGGTCTCGAAGAGACACGCAAGCCGCCTCTTTACTGTCCACCACAAGGTGACGCCAACATGCTTCCGTCATGCACGCACGCACGATCCCCACGGTAAACGCAGCAGACGGAACAGTGGCCACGGTAAAAATCTGCCCCAACTGCCCGCGCACTGTTCTGGGACTGGCCCAACAACGTGCTGCGCTTATGTGTGGCCCAGACACGGGGGCTCCTGTCGGTGTACAAAAGTAGGGGCCCTGCTTTTGACCCCTTTACTTGTGCACGGGCAGTCAGAGCCTCCCTCCACGGCCACGCATAACAGGACAGGAAAGGGAAGCCGGAGAGAAGCTGAAGGTGCAAGACAAACAAAGCCACGACAAGGACCAAGACCACAAAGATCAGATGGGCGGAGCAGGTTTCCCCGGCAAGGACCCTTGCCTGGGCAGCCTCAGCGGCCCCGGCAAGACCCTTGCCGGGGGAGCCCGCCCCCACCAGCCGAGCGAGCCACCCTTGAGCCCACCAAAGCTAGACAAACGCGTCAGGACAGGACTCAGGCGGCACCTTCGTGGTGGCATGCAGACCTTTGTGAAGACATAAAATGCTCAAGATCAAATGAGGATAGGAAGGCAACTGTCCTCACCGAACAAACCCAGAAGACCCCCGGCAAGATCGTTGCGGGGGACGCCAACGCGCCACGGCAAAACCCTTGCCGGGCCACCCGGGAAGACCCTTGCCGGACCACCCGGCAAGACCCTCGCCAAGCGCACTGGCAGGGCCACTGCCAGGCCCGTGCCAGCCAAGTCTTCGCCGCTGTTCGCATGTAGCTGCCGACCCGACCAGCTGGGCAGGCGCCTGCATGGCAACATGCAGCCCTTTGTGGAGGCCCCGCCACGGCGCCACCTCTGCCGCCTGCCTACCTACATGGCCCCGCATGCATCGCTGGCCAGGGCGCGTGTCGAAGCAAGGAGGAGCGGCGACGGACGGGGCGGGCCTCGCCCCCATCCCCAATAAAGCAAAGGGACACCTAAGCCTCGCATTCAATGCACTTTGTCCTGTAATAACCAGCGATAAGCTCGCGACGCTGTAGCACTTTCCACCTCATGTGTGCCACTGTGGCAGGCCCTTTCACCTATAAAAGGAGGCCCATGGCATACGGGGAAAGGATTCGGCTCTTTCGAACCTCACAGCACTTGGAGCTAGTTCGAGAGCTCAAGAACACCAAATACATCCACCAAAGCAGGATCGTAGGGTTTTACGCATCTTTGCGACCCAAACCTACGTAAATCCCCTTTGTTTTGTCTACCAGTCCCGCTCTTCTCACGATCACCGCGCCCCACAACCGTAGAAGGGATTCCAGTGATCCCATAGGTGTCGTTCCCCACCGACAATCCGTTGCATGGCAATCCCTACTCACTCACATTGATATATATTGATGGGCATCTCCATAGCCCGTTGATACGCCTAGTTGATGTGAGACTATCTCCTTATTTTTGTCTTCTCCACAACCACCATATTCTATTCCACCTATAGTGCTATATTCATGGCTCACGCTCATGTATTGCGTGAAAGTTGAAAAGGTTTGAGAACATCAAAAGTATGAAACGGTTGCTTGGATTGTCATCAGGGTTGTGCATGATTTGAATATTTTGTGTGGTGAAGATGGAGCATAGCCAGACTATATGATTTTGTAGGGATAGCTTTCTTTGGCCATGTTATTTTGAAAAGACATGATTGTTTTATTAGTATGCTAGAAGTATTATTATTTTTTATGTCAAATGATAGACTATTGCTTTGAATCACTCATGTCTTAATATTCATGCCATGATTAGATTACGTGATCAAGATTATGCTAGGTCGCATTACACATCAAAAATTACTTTTTTTATAATTTACCTACTCGAGGACGAGCAGGAATTAAACTTGTGGGTTATCAGCGATTGGCTCGCAACGACGAGAACGCGGCGCCACCACTATTGGTACTATCAGGAGTCGAGCGACGTCGTGGTCTGCCTCGTCTCTATACCAGGATTGCTTCGGAAGCCATGGCGCGAGCTCAACTCCTGCAATCCCGCCAGCGGCTGATCAAATGGATGAGTGGAGAGCCACCATCCAGTGTTTGATCGGTTTTGCTGATGTCGAAGGATCACAACGGGTGGGTCGGCCACAGCGTCCGCAAGCAGAAACGACAGAACGAGCTGCTGACTGGTACGTCTCCAATGTTTCTATAATTTCTTATTGTTCCATGCTATTATATTATCTGTTTTGGATGTTTTATACGCATTATTATGCTATTTTATATTATTTTCGGGACTAACTTATTAACCTAGAGCCCTGTGCCAGTTTATGTTTTTTCATTGTTTTGAGTTTTGTGGAAAAGGAATACCAACGGAGTCCAAATGGAATAAAACCTTCGCGATGATTTTTCTTGGACCAGAAGACACCCCAGAGACATGGAGATCAAGTCAGAAAAGCCACGAGGCGGCCACAAGGGGGGAAGGTGCGCCCAGGGGGTAGGGCACGCCCCCTGCCTTGTGGGCCCCTCATAACTCCCCTGACCTAATTCTTGGTCCTATATATTCACAAATATTCCCAAACCACTAGAAGTATCCACGGAAACACTTTTCCACCACCGCAACCTTTTGTACCCGTGAGATCCATCTTGGGGCCTTTTCCAGCATCCTGCCAGAGGTGGATTCGATCATGGAGGGCTTCTACATCAACTCTTTGCCCTTCAATGAAGCATGAGTAGTTTACCACAGACCTATGGGTGTATAGCTAGTAGCTAGATGGCTTCTTCTCTCTCTTTGATTCTCAATACCATGTTCTCCTCGACGTTCTTGGGCACGCCCTCCCCCCTTGTGGTCCCTTTGTGACTCCCCCGACCTAATTCTTGGTCCTATATATTCACAAATATTCCCAAACCACTAGAAGTATCCACGAAAACACTGTTCCACCGCCGCAACCTTCTGTGCCCGTGAGATCCATCTTGGGGCCTTTTCCAGCATCCTGCTGGAGGGGGATTCGATCACGAAAGGCTTCTACATCAACTCTATTACCCTTCCGATGAAGCGTGAGTAGTTTACCATGGACCTATGGGTCCATAGCTAGTAGCTAGATGGCTTCTTCTCTCTCTTTTATTCTCAATACCATGTTCTCCTCGTTATTCTGGGAGATATA
Organism: Triticum dicoccoides; assembly: GCF_002162155.2. Taxonomy (NCBI): domain Eukaryota; kingdom Viridiplantae; phylum Streptophyta; class Magnoliopsida; order Poales; family Poaceae; genus Triticum; species Triticum dicoccoides. The sequence continues at coordinate 232,800,174 of NC_041389.1, forward strand.
TCCGATGTAATCTTCTTTTGCAGTGTGTTTGTCGAGATCCAATGATTTGAGGATTTATGATCAACTTATCTATGAATATTATTTGAATCTTCTATAAATTCTTTTATGCATGATTTGATATCTTTTTAATTCTCTTTGAACTATCGGTTTGGCCAACTAGATTGGTTTTTCTTGCAATGGGAGAAGTGCTTAGCTTTGGGTTCAATCTTGCGGTGTCCTTTCACGGTGACAGTAGGGGCAGCAAGGCACGTATTGTATTGTTGCCATCAAGGATAAAAAGATGGGTTGACATCATATTGCTTGTGTTTATTCCTCTACATCATGTCATCTTACTTAATGTGTTACTCTGTTCTTCATGAACTTAATACTCTCGATGCAGGCAGGAGTCGATCGATGTGTGGAGTAATATTAGTAGATGTAGAATCATTTCAGTCTACTTGACACGGATGTGATGCCTATATTTCACAATCATTGGCTTAGATATGCATAACTTTGCACTTTTTTATCAATTGCTCGACAGTAATTTGTTCACCCACCGTATTATTTGCTATATTGAGAGAAGCCTCTAGTGAAACCTATGGCCCCAGGGTCTATTTTCCATCATATAAGTTTCCGATCTACTATTTTGCAATCTTTTACTTTCCGATCTATAAACCAAAAATACCAAAAATATTTACTTTATAGTTTTTTTACTTTCATCTATCTCTATCAGATCTCACTTTTGCAAGTAACCATGAAGGGATTGACAACCCCTTTATTACATTGGGTGCAAGTTGTTTGATTGTTTGTGTAGGTATTGGTGTTTTGGGCGTTGTCTCCTGCTGGATTGATACCTTGGTTCTCTAACTGAGGGAAAGACTTATATCAACTTTGCTGCATCACCCTTTCCTCTTCAAGGGAAAAACCAATGCAAGCTCAAGAAGTAGCACTGACCTGTTGAGGGGGCCACTCCAACTGTGCAATTCCCTCCACGACAGCCAGCACAGAGGCTGCAACTAGCACCACGCGACCAGGATCCCGACGAGGCATCAATGGCTTAATCTGCTCCTCTAGCCTGTCGAGATCAGCAGCAGGTCCTAGAAGATCGATGGAGGTAAGATGCGTGCGTCACTATAAAGCGGCACCGTGAAACCCGCCGCCAATCTGACAAGCGCAATGGCCCAGACGTCGACGAACCCGCGCCCAGTGAAGGCAGATACTTGCCTTTTGAGGTTGGGTGCCCTGCCTTCACTCGCGAGCTAGGACAAGTCCATTGGCCATCTGCCTGCATTTTCAAACAAGAAATACTAGAAAAGTATGATGGAAGCCTGAACCCAGCAGAGTTCCTAAGCATCTACACAATTGTTGTTCAAGCCGCCGAAGGAAGAGATGGCAAGGTGTTCGCCAAGTATTTCCCTTTGGCACTCAAGCCAAACGTGAGGTCATCGCTGATGCACCTTTTGGAGAATTCCATTTCGTCCTGGGCTGTGCTATGCAATGAGTTTGTTGATGCCTTCACGGGCGGGCACCAAGAACCAGGATGGCCCAGCGACTTGCAACTCGTTCCGAAGAAGGAAGGTGAAAGTTTGCCGAAGTACATGCAGATGTTTAGCCAGGTGCGCAGGAACATTCCAGATTTCCACCCGATAGTTGTAATTGCCACATTCCAGTCAAACATGCGCAATAGGAGGATACGCTCCAATATGAACATCCAGTTGACCAAGACTATGAATGAGCTATACACCTTGACGAATAAGTGCGCCCGCACAGCGGAAGGAAGGCGACTCCTCGGAGAAGAGGACGACATCAAAGTTGACTCACAAGATGACGACGATGCCACTTACCGGAAGAGGAAGAATAAAAAGCGCAACAAGAAGCGTAAAGAGAAGGCAGTACTGGCTGTTGCGGATTCTAGCACCACTAGTACCGCCAATAAAGCCAATACTGAAGCCCCCGGCAAGGAAGTTGCCACGTGCACTGATTGTCGGGAGGCGGCGGCAGCCAAAAAGCCGGGAAGACAGATGGGGCCATGATCTCCAAGAGTGTCATCAGGATGAGCAACTCATCGAAAAGCAGAAAGCTGATTATGAGAAGCGCGACAAGGAGAGAGACAAAGAAGGTGTTGGCGGGAAGGGCCGAGGCAGCAGAGGAGGCCGCCGCGGCAAGACTCCCCAGCAGCATGAAAAGCCTGCTAGAGGTCGGGAAAAAATGGAAGGTGATGATGAAACTGATGAAGGGGATGACGAGGAAACTAGTGATCAAGGGTTCTAGAAAGCAACTAAGGCCCTGTGCATTGATGGAGGCGCATCTTTGCACTCCTCTCACTAATACGTCTCCAACGTATCTATATTTTTGATTGTTCCATGCTATTATATTATCTGTTTTGGATGTTTTATATGCATTAATATGATGTTTTATATGCATTAATATGGTGTCAGTTCCTATTTTGTCCTTGTTTTTGAGTTTCGTAGAAAAGGAATACCAACGGAGTCCAAACGGAATAAAACCTTCATGATGATTTTTCTTGGACTAGAAGACAACCAGGAGACTTGGAGATGAAGTCAGAGGAGCCACGAGGCGTCCACAAGGACGGAGGGCGTGCCCAGGGGGTAGGGCGCACCTGAGGGAGTCCTGGATTAGGGGGTCCTTGGATAGCCGGACTATATACTTTGGCCCCACTGTTGGACTATGAAGATACAAGATTGAAGACTTCGTCCCGTGTCCGGGTGGGACTCTCCTTTGCGTGGAAGGCAAGCTTGGCAATCCGGATATGTAGATCTCCTTCTCTGTAACCAACTCTGTGTAACCCTAGCCCCCTCCAGTGTCTATATAAACCGGAGGATTTAGTCCGTAGGACAACAACAATCATAATCATAGGCTAGTTTCTAGGGTTTAGCCTCTACGATCTCGTGGTAGATCAACTCTTGTAATACTCATATCTTCAGGATCAATCAAGCAGGAATTAGGGTATTACCTCCATAGAGAGGGCCTGAACCTGGGTAAACAGTGTGTCCCCCGCCTCCTTTTACCATTAGCCTTAGACGTACAGTTCGGGACCCCCTACCCAAGATCCGCTGGTTTTGACACCGACATTGGTGCTTTCATTGAGAGTTCCACTATGTCGTCACGATAAGGCTTGATGGCTCCTTCAATCATCTGCAACGATGCAATCATGTGTGAGCTTTTTCTCCTTGGACAAATCTTTGTATTCGGCGGCTTCATATTGCGAGCCAACTCGCTTGGCCATCTGGAGCAGATCGATAGCTACGCTCCTGGCCATCAGGTCAGGTTTGTAAGCTTGAACTATACTACCGACATCCGCGGAGACTTGATCTTCGATGGATTCGGGCCCATGACAGGTGCACTGAACAATCATGACGAGCATGACTTAGATCTGCCATCAGACGATGTTTAGGAGATCACACCTGCGGCTGCCCCGGCCCTCAATCCGGAGAAGATCGTGCCATCCGAGGACGGGTGGATGGACCCCGCCACGGAGGGCGCACACTCAGCGGATATAGAGCCGAACACAGAATTCACCTCCTATGAGGCCTGAGTCATTGGACCCTCGGACTCGTCTCCGACCACAGGCTCCAAACCACGTACATCCGTGCCTATCAAATCTAATTGGGCACCGATCATGGAGTTTACCTCCGCGGATATCTTTCAGCAGTCGCCCTTGGGCGACGTGCTAAATTCATTAAAGTCTCTCTCCCTGTCAGGAGACTCTTGGCCGAACTATGTCCGGCTTGAGTGGGAAGCGGATGACGGAGAAATTCGTTGCCCACCCACCACCCACTTGGTAGCCACTGTCGATGACCTGACCGACATGCTTGATTTTGACTCCGAAGACATGGACAATATGGATGACGATACTGGAGAGGAACAGGAACCACCGCCCACACGGCGCTGAACGGCCACCTCATCATATGATATATACATGGTGGACACCCCCAAAGAAAGCGATGGCAATGAGGCAACGGAGGATAATCCCCTTGAGAAGCAATCTAAACCCCGATGACATAGGCGCTCCTCTAAGCCCCACCAAAGCAAAAATAGCAATCCGATGGTGCCAAAGACGAAAATAATGCCGCCCAGCCAGGCTTCGAGCGGGCCGAGCAGGAGGATGGGCAAGCTAGCCCTAAGGAACAGGCAACGAATGAAGAAGCAAAGGATGACAATTACATGCCCCTCTCTGAAGACGAAGTAAGCCTTGGCGATGAAGAATTCATCATGCCTGAGGATCCCGTCAAGCAGGAGCACTTCAAGCGCCGGCTTATAGCCACTGCAAAAAGCCTAAAGAGAAAGCAGCAGCAGCTTCAAGCTGATCAAGATCTGCTAACTGATAGATGGACTGAGGTCCTGGCAGCCAAGGAATATGGACTCGAGTGCCCAACCAAAACTTACCCAAACCGTAGGTTGCTACCTCAACTCGAGGAGGAGGCATTAAAGCCTACACTACCAGCAGCGTTTCAGCCCAAAGTCCAGCCCGCACACCACCATCAAACAAGCAAAAACACGAAGGCCCGAGGCTCCACGCAGGACCTGCGAGACATGTTGGAAAACAAAGCAGGACAATGAAGATCAATCTACGGATCACGAGGGCCCGCCCCAACGCGTGACGATGGCCGTCACGCCGGATATAGTAAAAACAAATCCGGTCGGGCCGAATATAACAGACCGGACACATTTGAACTACTTGGTGATGTAGCCCGACATAGAGGCACCGCACACACCCTATGCTTCACTGATGAAGTAATGATCATGAATTCCTAGACGGGTTTAAACCAGTGAACATTGAATCATATGATGGTACAATAGACCCTGCGGTATGGATTGAAGATTACCTCCTCCACATTCACATGGCCCGTGGTGATGATCTACATGCCATCAAGTACCTCCCACTAAAACTAAAAGGACCGGCTCGGCATTGGCTGAATAGCCTGCCGGCAAACTCCATAGGCAGTTGGGAGAACTTGGAAGACGCATTGCTTGACAACTTCCAGGGCACTTATGTGCGACCACCGGATGCTGATGACTTAAGTCACATAACCCAATAGCCCGGAGAGTCAGCCAGGAAATTCTGGACTCGGTTCCTAACTAAAAAGAACCAAATTGTCGACTGTCCGGATGCCAAAGACTTAGCGGCCTTTTAGCATAACATCCGCGATGAGTGGCTCGCCCGACACCTCGGCCATGAGAAGCCAAAGTCCAGGGCAGCCCTCACGACACTCATGACCCGCTTTTGTGCGGGCAAGGACAGCTGGCTGGCTCGTAGCAACAGGACATCAAGAAATCCTGGCACCTCAGATGCCATAGATAGCAACGGCAAGCCACGACACAACAGACATAAGCGTCGCAACAATGGCGACAACGCCAAAGACACGGCAGTCAATGCTGGATTCAGTGGCTCTATGTTCGGTCATCGGGAAAAGCCATTCAAAAGAAACAATTTGGGTCCGTCCATTCTAGACCGCATACTCGATCGCTCGTGTCAAATTCACGGCACCCCCGATAAACCTGCCAACCACACCAACAGAGAATACTGGGTGTTCAAACAGGCTGGCAAGTTGAATGCCGAAAACAAGGAAAAAGTGCTGCATAGCGATGACGACGAGGAGCCCTGGCCGCCGAACACATGAGGAAGGAAGAAATTTCCTCCCCATGTGAAAACGGTGAACATGATATACGCAACCCATATTCCCAAGCGGGAACAGAAGCGTGCACTAAGCGACGTCTATGCGATGGAGCCAGTCGCCCCAAAGTTTAACCCATGGTCTTCTTGTCCGATCACCTTCGATCACAGGGACCATCCTACCAGTATCCGTCATGGCGGTTCGGCCGCATTGGTCCTCGACCCCATCATTGACGGATTCCATCTCGCACGAGTCCTTATGGACGGTGGCAGCAGCCTGAACCTGCTCTATCAGGATACAGTGCGCAAAATGGGCATCGACCCCTCAAGGATCAAACCCACAAAAACCACCTTTAAAGGTGTCATACCAGGTGTATAGGCCTATTGCACGGGCTCAATCACACTGGAAGTGGTCTTCGGATCTCAGGACAACTTCCGAAGCGAGGAGTTAATCTTCGATATCATCCCCTTCCGGAGTGGCTATCACGCACTGCTCGGATGAACCGCATTTGCCGGATTCAATGCGGTACCGCATTATGCATACCTCAAGCTCAAAATGCCAGAACCTCGTGAGGTTATAAAAGTTAATGGAAACACAGAGCGCTCTCTCCGTACGGAGGAGCCCACTGTGGCCCTCGCAGCAGAAGTACAAAGAAGCCTTCTTAGGCAGACCGCCAATTCAGCGATAAAGCCCCCGGACACCTTCAAGCGAGTCCGGAGTACCCTGCAACAGGATCTTCCAGCACGTCCAGAGCTCGCCTAGCAATTCGGCCTCCGTCCTAGTCCCAGTCAAGCGGCAAAATTTGTGCCGCGCGTACATAATTACGCACTCAAAATACCATGGGCATAGGCGGAGGCACGACTATGACACGGTCCAAAATGCGGCTCAACCGCCTCAGGATCTGTATATCTTCACACCTTTTCTTTTTAGGTCCCTATTTTTGGGAGGCTCTTTCAATAGCCCGACTATCGGACCCATAACGGGATGGAAACACCAAGGAGACAAGAAGCTTTGGCGTACAAGGGAATCCCCAGGTGGTCCCTATTTTATATACCCACACGCAGCTCGCCCTTGGTTAAGGACATGTCAAATAGTCCTATTTTGCTTATCGCACCACCTGTACACATACGCCTTGATGTATTATTCAAATAACAATGGAAAATAATGTACATCGTTAGCTTACTATTACATTTCGTTATCCTTTTCCTTTACTGCTTATTTATTGCAAATTGCACTCGTACATTTTGGTATGTCCAGCTCGTCAGGGGCTTTAGTGTACCCCATAACACGGCAGGAAAAGTCCTAACACTTTCGACAGTGTGGCACCCCAAACTTATAGCATTATATGCATCAGCTCCGAATCATGTCTTGGGTCAATAGTTGGGTTTGCCCGGCTCCCATGTTTTGGTGCCTTACGTTCCCCTATATCGGCTAAGGTAGCACAGGGAGAACTACTGCCATTGTGTCCCGGTTCTTCCGGACGAGCACCTCAGTAGAGAAAGCCGAAAACTGACTGTCATGATGCAGCGAGAGCTGGTCGCTGTTCGAGAGGTCTCAAATCCTTAAAGATTTTTTCCGCTTCAGGCGAGGAATCGGCCTTGTCCGATTTAGGTGTGTATAGCGCCCCGAGTTCGGCCTTCCGAATACTAGGGGCTTCGCCGAAATTTAAAATTTTAGACTTCTATGGCTAAGTGAGAGTGATATAGCCGCATAGTCCGATTGCCTTGTTCGCTGCCCTAAACACCTCCTTAAAGGACCAAAATTTTGGATAAAGAGTGTTTAGATTTACCCCGAACACCCCAGTACTAGTTACATGGGGGCAGAAGCCGACGATTGGCCAACTCTCAAATTGTATAAACAGCCGCACAAAAGGTAATATTTTAAATCAACAAGCGTTGTATAACGCACATGAACTCATTTTCATCTTATAAGATCACATGAGTACATTCATTCAAATATTACACCCTTGGCACATTCCTCCGCCACAAGGCGGGCGCCCTTCATGACACCGTCATAATACTTTTCGGGGTCGCGGTGCTCCTTGCCCTTCGGTGGCCCCTCCGTCACCAGCTTCTCGGCGTCCATCTTCGCCAAGTGCACTTTCGCGCGGGCGAAGGCCTTGCGTGCACCCTCAATGCAGACCGATCAGTTTATGACTTCGAGCCGCGGACAGGCAGACACAAGGCGCTTCACCTGGCCGAAGTAGTTGCTGGGCAGGGGCTCGGTGGGCCACATCCGGACTATGAGGCCCTTCATGGCCAGTTCGGCCGCCTTGTGAAGTTTGACCAGTTGCTTCAGCTGGTCGCTCAAGTTCATCAGATGTTCAGCCCCAATATACTGGGACCAGAACAACTTCTTAGTCGAGCTCCCTTCTTTAGCTCGGTAGAACTCCGCGGCATCAGATATGCTGCGCGGCAGATCTGCGAATGCTCCTGGAGAGCTCCAAATTCGGGTAAGTAAATGGAAATTCTCCTTTACATGCTTGCTTTGCATACTGAATGCCTTACCTGCCGCAATCTTCTTGTCCGCCTCAATCTCCTGGAGGTCCTTTTGGGCTTAATCCTTGGCATCTTGTGCGCTCTTAAGGGCCTTCGCAAGCTCGGACTCTTGCGTCTTGGAGTCACGCTCCAAGGACTCATATTTTTTGACAAAATCCTGGAGCTCTTGGTGGACCTCGCCGACTCGGGCCTCTTGCTTCTCACGCTCGGTGCGCTCCTTGGCCGCTTTGTTTTCGGCCTCGATCAGCGCCTTTTTAAGGGCCGCTATTAAAATTCATAATGCTCCTTTGAGCTCAAACCATTCCTTCTTTACCAATATACAGACAGGGCATTATGTACCTTTGTTCTCCTCGAGCTGCCTCTTCACGAGGCCGAGCTCTCCTTCGGTCTGCTCTAGGTCCCGCTTCAGTCCGAAGACCTCCGCAGTACGGGCGGCAGCGGCCAGCAGCGACGCCTGCTAATTCACATAGACACATTCTGTTAGACTCCTGTGGACGTAATTTGATCCTCTGTTCGGCCTTTCTTTCTAAACACCAAACAGAGCATCACGGGCTACTGTCTATACTGTGATATTTTATTATAATTTTATTATTTACCTCGAAGCTTGTTAGGAGGCTGATGCAAGCTTCGGTCAATCCGCTTTTGGTGGACCGAACCTTCTCAATCACGCACTCATGACGATGCCATGCTCTTCGTCAATGGAAGTGCCGTGAAGCGCTTCCAGCAGGTTGTCCGATGCCTCTGGACGGACAGAGGTCATCGGCACAGGCTTCTCGCCCTCCTTAGTGAGGGGCTGCCTACCCGAATCCGGAACCACTGGAGGTTCCAGCGCAGTATCTGCCTGGGAGCCAGACTTGCTGCGGCCCCCATCATCAGAGTCCATGGGTGTCTTCCCCCATGTGCCCGGCGTCTGGGATTTCGCCTTGGGACATCTCTAGAATTGTCTCCCCCTGGTCCAGTATCCTCTGAAACAACACCTCGGTGTCGTCCACGGGCTGGGGAGTGGTGGCCGTCGGGAGTGAATCACTGTTCATCACCGACTGGCTCAAAGACCCATCCGAGGAGGATACGCTCATGTGGGCTTGGATGAACTGTCCAATCACATTTAACATAATAAGAAGCAATAAAGCAAAACATACCGGAAGCATTATAGTGCTCGGATACTTACGACTCCGCTAGGGGCTTGTCCCTAGGCAACCACTCCTCGTCGCTGTAGGCGGCTGTTGTGGAGTGGTCCGGAGGGAGGGTCCTTCCCTTCTTGGACCCTTCAGCCTCCCCAGATGGGGCGGCCTTCCTTTTCTTCTCCCCCCCCCCCCGGTGAGGGCTTTCCTCTTCCTCCTCCTCGTTTTCATTGGAGGAGCGCGCCTTGGTGTCTTTTGACGATGAGTCCGATACAACTTTGCGTCGGAGATCTTTCCTGGTCCCTGTTGGGGATATAACTACTGAGTGTAAACTGGCCAGGAGGGCTCGGTTCACCCTCGACTATGTTGAAGCCCATGACGATCCAGAAGATGGCACTTTACTAATGAAAGCTTAGAGGCCCGGAGCCCAAAGGCGGATTAGGGCCCATAGTGGTAAACCGCCATAACTATGTAACTTGTAATGTAAGTTAGGAAAGGAGAGACCGAGCTGGACACTATGTATGAGTCAGCCTCGGGGCTCTGTAGACCAGCCGGGCGTCAACCTATGTATATAAAGGGACGACCCGGCGGCGGTTCAGGGACAAGAAACAACAACTCGAGACTCAGGCAAGCATATTTGCTCCCTGGTCATCGAAACCCAATCAATCCCATCACAACTAGACGTAGGCTTTTACCTTCATTGAAGGGGCCGAACTAGTATAAACTCCCGTGTCCCTTGTCCGGTTTAACTACTTCAAGCTAACCCGTGGCGATGGCTCCATGACTAAGTCCTTTCATGAGGACATCTGACGTGTTAATTCCACGACAGTTGGCGCCCACCGTGGGGCTATCGCACGATGGTTTCGAGTTCTTGAAGGGCAGCTTTGAAGGACTCAAGGGGTATGTGGTCGGCCGGATGACCAAGAGTCGTCGCAGCAAGCTCTACATCAACGACGAAGGATGGGGCCACGAGGCCGTCTCAATCGAGTATGGGTACCGGATCCCCTTTGGCGGAATTCATGTTTTCATCGGCAAGAACGATGAACCGGGCCCTGAGCCAAACATCTGCACCGACCTTGTCGAAACGGCTCAGCGTGCGAGTCCAGCCCGGGTTAAGCCCGCCATGAAGCGTGCGTCCGTAGGATGTGTCCATGGGATCGGATCTGAAGAAGGCGAGACGGTTGTTTATTCCGACGGTGAGTCATCCACTAGCGAAACCGAGTCCTTGTACCAGATTCATAGTGGTGTGTTCGAAGGATATTCTGATTGCAACAGTATTCCGGACCTGCGTGAACCGCCAAGTCGGGTTGCTGTTTACATGGCCGGAACACAGCCCACTTTGCAGTCTTCATCTACAGCGGCAAGGAATACCGGATCAGCAGCCGCGGCAGGAGCCCCGGCACGCCGACCGACTCAAGTCCTGTCCGGTTTGATGGATGCCTGGGCGACCTTGTTAACCACGGCAGTCACCCCAGAGACGCGGGATCAGCACAACGCGGATGTTGCGAAGCTGAAGGACCAGATAACACAGGCTAAGGAGGACCTGGCAATTGAGGATGCCAGGCTGGCTGAAGAACGGGCCGCTTTGGATGCCCAATCACAGCAGATACAGGCGCAGAATTATCGACTCATGCTGGATCGGACCGCATCGGAAGATGTAATGCGAAGGAAGTACCGGTCTCGTCTGCCGTCGGTCTACGAAGGACTGATCCTTTTTCAAACACCAGGCGCTGGGCCGAGCAATCCGGCAGCTGCAAACCGGACTGATGCGCCTAGGACAGCTCCGGATCAACTACGGATAATGGAACCACCCCGACGAATAGATAACCCGCCGCAATACGTGTCCACACAGCCGGTTCACTTCTCGAGTCCTCTGGATAACATGATTGCAGCAGCATCGCGCCTGGCAGCCATTCCGATGGAGGGTGATTCACTGGCAGCGATTGAAACGCGACGGGCTAGGGACCTTCTTCAAACCGCTGTGGTGCAGCAGCAGGCTTATTCCTATAGCCGGGATAGAATTCATTGAACCCCTCGTCCGAGCCCAAGCTATAGCAGGCACATAGATGAACCGGAAGTGTCTAGCAGTGCGCGGCATCGTAATGCTCAAGATGTGGTGGATAATGGCAGAGCACGAAGGGAGGCTGCTTTGGGTCGTCATCAACCCGCCCTGGTTCAGCCAGCGGCATCAGTAGACCGAGGCACAGGGCTGGCCTTCAGTTCCTGGGGAGTCCCGTGTCTTATTCCAGCTATCCGTAATGTACGTCTACCCAAGGATTTCAAAGCTCCACGTAAAGTGCCTAATTACACTGCGGATCAGCCACCTGAGGCATGGGTTGAGAGTTATGAGATGGCAATGGAGATGCTAGATGTGGATGAAGCGGCCTGTGCAAAGTACTTCACGATGATGTTGGAAGGGACAGCCCGTACTTGGTTGAAAAATTTACCAGCTAACTCCATCGAGTCATGGGATCAGTTGAAGGCCCGGTTTATAGCCAATTTCAATGACACGTGTAAACAGCCCATGTCCATTGTGGATCTGATGCTTGTGTTCAAGGGGATAACGAGTCAACAACTCATTGGGTACGCCGGGTTTCAGAAGTTTTGCATTTGTCCGACTGGATTAACGTTGGTCAAGCGATCATAACGCTGGAGCGTAACTCCCGGTTTAAGTCACTGAAGATGAAGTTGGGACGGCTCAAGCGCCACTGCAGTGACATGGGAACCCTTATGGCAGCCTTGGTCAAGTATGCCGATTCTGATAATACCAAGGACCCCGATTCTGATGATGAGAAACCGGAGAAGGGAAAGAAGAACGGTGGTGCAAAGGGACAACATCACAACCAAGGAGGCCATGGGAATAATGGTAAGCGCAAGGCAGATAATTCAGATCTTGTGGCTAACACCAATATGCAACGTCGTAAAGGGAAACCGCCCCAGCGCGGTGGAGGGATGAATCTGGAACGTTTGATGAACCAGCCCTGCCCAAAGCATGGAACCAAGGAGGCCCCTTCTACACATCTGTGGAAAGATTGTTATATCATGAAGGAGTTCAAGAATTCCGATGTTTTCCGGTATGATCAGGGTCCGTCGGGCGGTTCAGGTCCAGGTTTTCATGGTGGCGGCGGTTCAAGCTCTGGATTTCAGAATAATCAGGGTAACTAGCATAACCAAGGTCGTAATGGCCAACAGAATAATCAAGGGAATCAGCAGCAATCAGGTTAACAAAGTCACCCCAAGTAGTCGAATGGTGGGCAGTATCATGTGTTCACTACTAGCATGTGTAAGCGAGATCAGAAGCTTCACAAAAGGGCGGTTAATGCTGTTGAACCGGCAGTGCCACATTACTTACGGTGGTCCGAGCAGCCCATTGTGTGGAGTAGAGAGGATCATCCGCCCCGGATTGACAATCCGGGTCAACTAGCTTTGGTGGTGGCACCTCAGGTGGGAGGTTACAAGTTTACCAAAGTCCTGATGGATGGACGGAGCAGTATCAACATCTTGTACTATGAGACTTTTCGTCGCATGGGATTGACAGACAAAAGTCTTAAACCGTCCAACAATGTTTTTCATGGTGTAGTACCACGTAAATCGGCGTATCCTGTTGGCAACATCTCTTTGGAGGCTGTGTTAGGAGATGAGCATGATTCCAGGTCTGAAAAATTGACCTTTGAAGTGGTAAAAATCCAGAGCCCGTATCACACACTGTTTGGACGGCCGGCTTACGCAAAATTCATGGCGAGGCCTTGCTATATCTATTTGCAGCTCAAAATGCCGGGTCACAAGGGGACTATAATGGTACATGGAAGTCGAAAGATCGCTTTCGATTGTGAGGAAGGTGATGCGGCTTACGCCGAGCCAGTTTGTGCTACAGAGGAGCTGAAGTTTTATAAGGACAATGTTGATCCGGCAGACATGACTCCTTTGAAGAAGCCCACCACTGAGCATGACCCGACCCTGAAGTTCAAACCGGCTGATGAGACTAAACTTGTTAACTCTGTTCCTGGCGATTCGTCCAAACAGTTTAGCATCAGCACCATTCTGGATCTAAAATAGGAAAGCACGCTCATCGAGTTCATCCGTGAGAACCGGGACATTTTTGCATGGAAGCCTTCTAACATGCCAGGTGTACCGAGAGAACTCGCTGAGCACACTCTCAATATTGATCCCAAGTTTAAACCGGTCAAGCAATTTCCTCGGCGGTTTAACGAGGAAAGACGCAAGGCCATTGGTGAAGAGGTAGCCCGGCTATTGGCTGCTGGGTTTATCATTGAAGTGTTTCACCCTGAGTGGTTAGCTAATCTGGTGCTCGTACTTAAGAAAAACGGCACTTGGCGTATGTGTGTGGACTACACAGATTTGAACAAGGCTTGTCCGGCAGATCCTTTTGTTCTCCCGCGTATCGATTAGATTATTCATGCGACGACGGGTTGTGAGCGCCTGAGTTTCTTGGATGCCTATTCAGGTTATCATCAGATTAAGTTGGCAGTTAAGGACCAGGAGAAGACAGCCTTCATCACTCCCTTTGGAGCCTTCTACTATGTTTCTATGCCCTTTGGGCTTAAAAGTGCCCAGGCTACTTATCAGTGTTGTGTGCAAAATTTTCTTCACACGCAGATTGGGCGTAATCTTCATGCCTATGTGGATGACATTGTGATAAATCCAAGAAGAAGGAAACCTTGATAGATGACCTCAAGGAAACGTTTGACAATCTTCGGGTTTACAAAATGATGCTTAATCCGGACAAGTGTGTTTTTGGTGTTCCGGCAGGCAAGCTCCTAGGTTTTCTGGTGTCCAACAGAGGCATTGAGGCTAATCCGGAAAAAATCAAAGGGATTAGATCTTTGGCTAAACCGAAGTGTATCAATGATGTTCAGTGTCTGGTGGGTCGAATTGCTGCCCTTAGCCGGTTTATCAGCCATTTGGGAGAGAAAGCGATTCCTTTATATCAGATGTTGAAAAAGACAAACGATTTCGTATGGAGTGATGCAGCTGATGCGGCGTTTGAGGACATACAGAGGCAGTTGGTTGAACCGCCGGTTCTTGCCGCTCCAGTTGACAACGAGCCCTTGTTATTGTACGTGGCTGCTAATGCTCGTGCTGTCAGCGTGGCGATTGTGGTGGAGTGCAAGGAGGCTGGTAAGGAATACTCGGTTCAACGACCGGTTTACTACATCAGTGAAGTGCTTATCGAGTCAAAGCAACGATATCTGCATTAGCAGAAGCTGGTTTATGGGGTTTTTATGGCAAGTCGGAAGCTCAAACATTACTTTCAAGGCCATCCCATCACAGTGGTCAGTTCAGCTCCTTTGGGCGATATAATTCAGAACAGGGAGGCAACTAGCCGGGTTGCAAAGTGGGCCATTGAGCTTGGCCCGCACGGATTGAAGTATATGCCTCGGACATCAATCAAGTCATAGGCACTTGTTGACTTCATCAATGATTGGACCGAGTTACAAGCACGAGAGGACAAACCGGCTAATACATATTGGACCATTCACTTTGATGGATCCAGGCAATTAGAGGGCTCGGGGGCTAGAGTTGTTCTTACTACCCCTCGAGGTGATAAAAATTTTTATGTTCTCTGCTCAATGTTTCCTTGTACTAACAATGCAGCTGAGTACGAGGCCTTACTCCATGGTCTCCGAGTGATAAGGACATGAACTTAAGCCGGGTTCGCTGTTTTGGCGACTCTGATCTGGTGGCTCAGCAAGTTTCTGGTACTTGGGATTCGAAGGACCCACTAATGGCGGCCTACAGATGCGAGGTGGATATTGTGGCAGGTCATTTTAAGGGTTATCAGGTGGAGCACATTGACCGACGCAAAAACAAGGCGACAGATGCTTTAAGCCGGCTGGGATCTCAGGTAAACCAGTACCACCCAATACCTTTTTAGATATCTTGCATAACCCGTCTGTTAAGTTGCCTACAAAGGAGGATTTAGCTGTTCCTGATCCGGAGGCCCAATTGGTGGCCGCTTTACACACTACTCGAGATTGGACGGTTCCATATTTGGCGTATTTAAACCAGGGCGAGTTACCAGATGATGAGGTTTTTGCTAGATAGATAATCTGGCGGTCCAAGTCCATGGTTATTCACAACGGCGAGTTACCCCGTTGCAGCGTTTCAAGCGTTTTTTAACGTTGTATTTCCCCTGAAGAAGGACAAGAGATTCTACGTGAAATCCATGAAGGGGATTGTGGTCACCACGCCGGTTCAAAATCCCTAGTGGCTAAAGCTTTTCGTCATGGGTTCTATTGCCTGACAGCTAATGCTGATGCGGAGGATCTGGTAAAGCGGTGTGACGCTTGTCAGAAATTTTCACGTCGAGCTCATGTTCCGGCTCAGGAGCTACAGATGATTCCTATCACTTGGCCATTTGCCACTTGGGGGCTTGATATGGTGGGACCTTTTAAGCGCTCCCAGGATAAGAAGACCCACCTGTTGGTGGCGGTTGACTAGTTCACTAAATGGGTTGAAGCGGAGCCTGTCAGCAAGTGTGATGCAGCCACGGCGGTTCAATTTCTCAAAAAGATCATTTTCTGTTTTGGGTTTCCACACAGCATCATCACAAATAATGGCACAAACCTTTCTAAAGGTGAGATGGAGGAGTTCTGCCAACGAGAGCACATCTGGCTTGATGTAGCGTCCGTGGCTCATCCCTAGTGCAATGGTCAAGCTGAGAGGGCGAATCAAGAGATCTTGAAGGGCATTAAGCCCAGGCTTATGGTACCTTTGAAATGGACGCCGGGTTGTTGGGTGGAAGAGTTACCATCTGTGTTATGGAGTATAAACACCACCCCAAACCGATCCACAGGTTATACACCTGTCTTCATGGTTTACGGGGCTGAGGCTGTCCTCCCAAGTGATAATCGTCATGACTCGCCCCGGGTTGCCAATTATGTTGAAGCGGACAGAGAGCAAGCACGTCGAGAGGCGTTGGACATTTTAGATGAGAAACGTGGCATGGCTTTGGCTCGGTCGACGGTTTATCAACAGGACCCACGGCGTTATCACAGCCGCCGGGTTAAGACACAAACCTTCAAGATGGCGACTCAGTGCGTTCGCTCATCCAAGATCAGACCGATATGCACAAGTTATCCCCACCTTGGGAAGGTCCCTTTGTGGTCAGCAAAAATCTGCACAACGGATCTTACTACCTCATTGACGTTCGAGAAGACTCATGCAGTTCTGAGGAGGAGACCCGGCGGCCATGGAACATAGCTCTCCTTTGGCCTTACTACACCTGAGCCATAGGTTTTCCTTATGTACATATTATGACAATGTATATATTATGATCAATATAATAAACCGGCATCCTTGCTACAAGCAGGGCCTCTGCCGTTCTTCCAAAATTTCTTGGTTACAAGGGGGCTTCTGCTCTCAAAGCGATGACTCACCTTGTCCATTAAACCGGCTATCATGCCACAATACATCTTGGGAGCTTCACACCCAAGGGTCCAAAGAGAGTCTGGATGTTATACATAGCTCAAACATAGGCACCCATTGAGAATAGCTCACAAAATTACTTGGGGGCTCTTTTGTGCAAAAGCCACAAAGAGTTTGAAAGGACCCTTGTAATTGGGTATCGACCCACGGCTTGGAAGCCTGGTGTATTCACCTAAAACCCCGGGTTAACCTGCCTTCATCAAGTAAGCCACTCCTATCCAGGTAATCCTGGCACGACCCGTCGAACGTTTGACAAGTCAATCTTATACAGACCCTGAAGTTGTCAAAGTTAAAATGACGATTGGTTAGTTGGAGGCCGATCTTAAAAGGCTTTGCAAAATGGTTTAACTCAGTGGTCTGGCAGCCAATGAAAAGCCTCGAAATTTGGGCCTGGCAGCCCTTGAAAAGCCTCGACTACATGATTTCTTATTTTCTTTTTTGCTAAGTTTGCACCTTTTTGAAGTTGTCTTAAACCGGTGTTCTTTGACCCAGTGTGGCTTTTCAGTCATATTGTTAACCCGGTGTTTGTTAACCCGGCTTGGCTCTTAGCTATAAGTTGTCAGACCATCTCATCAAACTGGTGTTTGTTAACCCGGCCTGGCTTTGACTATATGTTGCCAGTATGATCATCTGGTGTTCACTATAACCCGGCATGACTTATTCATCCTCTCATTATAGGATAAGGGTTTTGAAAGCTCAAAAATGTGGGTTTCCAGCTTTATTAAGAGATTCCATATCACAGGTATGAGTTATTTCACATTTATTCCGCTTTGGTTATTAACCAGGCTTTATCTTGGGCACTATGCCCCATCCAGCGGTAAACCTCCAGGACAGCTCTTTTACATGCAGACACAGGGATTGCATAAATATTATAAAGATATATAAGCCAGCATTGAAATCGGCATGGCGGATCAAGCAAAGTATATCATAGTGCACAATGGCAGCAGATCACAGTATTTTAACTAGCCTATTACAAGGCGCTTCAAGGCCCAAAATATGGACTTGTTCTTTCCGCAGATAAAAGTTCATGACACATCAATCAGATTGCCGGATCAGGATTCGTCACCATGTTGACGGGACGTTGATGGATCATCTGGAGTCGGTTCAGCCACCTCGTCTTCATCCAGTAGCTGGAAATCAGTGGTGGTCCAGTCAATCCGGGTTAAAGCCTGAAAGACAGCCTCTTCACTTGTAAGTTCAGCCAGATCAACATCAGGGGCGTAAGTGTGCTTACGGATTGGCGGAATAAGATTTTGCACTTCCGGTATGACAGTGTCAACCCGTTTGTTGTTGGCATCGTAGAAGGACCAGTGAACCGTCAAGTTAGCTTCTTCTGCTAGTTGACTCGCCAGAGGGCGCATCTCCCTTGTCACAGCTTTGAGGGCTTCGTTGTCAAACTCTGCCCCGTTCTCTTGTTCACTGGGGAAGCCCTTGGCAGTATCCACCGGATCAAGGTCAGTTATCCATGCTTTAGCTCGGGTAAGTGCCAACAAAGCGCCAGCCCTGGCAGCAGATCAATTCATCTCTTCTATCTGTGCCGGCATTACGGATAACTTTGCTAGAGTATCGTTGATCAAAGTGGGGGCCGGATTGTTGTATGAAGCTGCACAGATAACTCGTTGAGCACCAGTATATAGTTGTTCAATCAGAGTGTACGCTGCCTTCAGCTTCATCCGCATATCAGAGCCCAGATGAGCAATGCGGCTACCTACAACGGTTCAAGAATTTCATGTTAAACCGGCAAATTACCAACATGGTTATTCAGGAAGTCTTGTCAAAACTACTTACCAAACACTGCAGAAGTCATCGCGTTCACTTGGCGCTTCAACCCAGATAGCTCTTCTGCCACCGGTTTAAGAGCTGATTCAGCGTCTTCGGCTCGCTTCAGCAATGCATTTTTCTCCGTCTCCCAGTTGGCACGCTCCGTCTTGAACCCTTCTTTGAGCTGCTCCATAGCTACCAAAGCGGTTTTCAGTTCATCTTTTGCTTTGGACGTTTCTGTTTGTCGGGTCTTTAGGTTCTCTTGAAGATTGGCGATTTGAGAGCGTTGGTGATTTATATCAGCCTTCCACAGAAAAATGAGGATCATGTCAGTAATTTATTCAAAGTCCCAAGCATATAACAAGTTATACACTTGGCACTTGGGGGCTAATGCAGATTGCTTCTTTACTACTGATTGTTTAAAGTCCCAAGGATCAATACAAGTTTTAATCTTGGCACTAGGGGGCTAATGTGTGTTTGATCCAAAAATATGCAAGGAAAGCCAACAAGATACAATATGGAATATACAAGTCCCGATTCGTCTTCAGAAGACAAATCGACCCTTGGGGGCTACGAAGTCAAAAGTGTTCATCTTAAAGACCCAGTTTACCTTTAAGAGATAAACCGGCCCTTGGGGGCTACAATACAGTGAATGTACAGAAATAAGATGGTGTTTGGAAGGTTACCTCATAATGTTCCTTCATCAGATTCACTAAACCGGCTTCATAATCTCTGCTGGTGTAAAGCCGATTCAGGAATCCGGAATGAAGATCCTAAGCAGAAAGGTTAACATAGTCTGATAAATCGGTCTTCCCCTTCCCCTTGCCCATAGCTGCATATTCATCCTTCGCAGTGTGCTTCGATAAAGCAACTGGATTGCCTGGGGTGGTATAAGCAGTACCAGTGACAACAACATCATTGTCATCCTTGGCTGGGCTCGATGGATTGACTTTGTCTTTGGCTGGGCTTGGCGGTTTGATAACAGGGCTTGGCGGATTGGCAGCAGGGCTTGGCGGATTAGTAGTTGAACCCAGCGGATCAGCAATTGGACTTGGAGGCGTGGCATGTGGCCTTGATGTGTCAACATGTGTTTCCGGATCAGCCTCGGGCAGATTGGCATCAGCAGCTGGATCTTGTGGAGCGGACTCATTCATGACATTATCAGGATCTTCACCAGCATTATCTGGGGTCTTCTCCGGTTCAACATCGTCAGAGGGACCACTGGTCTTGGCTTTCTTTCTCAATCGAGCCTTAGCACTGCAACATCAAAATAAAGATCTGTATTATAAACCGACGCATGAAGAAACAGTTTGAAAAGTAATATACTTACCTAGCGACGGTATTGAGGGGAGGCAGCTGTGTGGTTGATGAACCCCCAGACGAGTTAGAAGACACCTGGTAATTTGGATCAGATGGATTAAGTGGGTATCGGAAGAAACCCTTCAAAGGATAACGTTTTTCGGGAGAGCAAGTAACCTCTGGACGATGCTTCCGGGTTGGTGTACCTGGTAAACCGAAAGAGGTGACTTGCTGGCCACTGTGTCGGGTTGTGCGGCGCCCTTCAGGTTGCTGTTTCTTTAAAGAAAATTTTGGATCCAAATAAGCAAGAGGGAGAGAGTGTTTCACTTTCCGAACTGCACGGCAAAATCTTTGAATCAGCACAAGATCTGAACAGGAGGAGAGACAGATTACCTCAACATGGTCTGCACGACTGACCTCCACATCATCCTGATGATAGTCGTTGTTAATAAGATGTATGAAAAAAGAGCCAAGGGAGTCAAGTTCTACCTCTTGATCCGAATCTTCATCATCTTTGGGCGGATCAGAAGCTTCGCCGGTTTTCTTCTTGGTTGATTTCTTGACAGCTTTACTCTTGGCACGAGGAGCTCTTGTCGGTTTCTCTGAAGCCTTCTTTTTCCAAAAGGAGCTATTCGCCTGGAAAGTTAAACAAAGGATTATTAGAACAATGTTAAAGCGGAGGCGGATCAAGAAAATACAAGGTTAAAAGACTTACTGCTGGGGGTTTGTTGGCGGCGTAAAAAGGAGCCAGCCCGGTTTGACTGCATATGGCGATGGGTTCGTCTAACATCTTCTTTACTAATTCAGTGACTTCGTCATCTGTCACCTCTATCTTAGTAAACCGTTGAGGATCGTTGGAGTTGCCAGTGTACTCATGCGTTAATCGAGAGCGGCAACTTAAGGGTAGGATGTGCCATTTAACCCAGCAGCGAACAAGATCAAGGCCAGATAATCCATTGGCCATGAGAGCCCGGAGCTTGGCGAGTTGAGGGGCATAAGTTTGCCTCTCTTTGGCAGTTAATCATTTAAGTAATGGGTGGCCATTGCTAAGCCGATGAGGGCGGTAACCCGACAAGGGATTATCTTCAGCAGGGGCAGTATTTTGACAGTAGAACCAAGTTTGGTTCCAGTCTTGGGATGACTGTGGTGTGATGCATGTGGGAAATAAACCTCTTTCCTCTTCTGGATTGATACCCTGCCAAGTTCTGTGTTAGGGCCATCAGAAAACTTGGTCCGGCGGTTTAAATGGAAGAAGTCCCGGAACAGCTCGACAGATGGTTCCTCCTGAAGGTAAACTTCACAAAATACTTGAAAGTTGCATATATTTGATACAGAATTTGAGCCGATGTCTTGCGGATGGAGTTGAAAGCTCGCAAGGACATCCCAGAAAAATGTTGATCCGGGAGGGCTGAAGCCCCGGTCTAAGTGCTGCATAAACACAATAAGTTCGCCATCCTGAGGCTCAGGAGGGCACTCAGGGCCAGGAACTCGCCAGTGAAGGACATTTTTTGATGCTAAAGCACCTGTCACTACATATCCATTGATCTGCGTTTCTGTGATCCGGGGCGGAACCCAGTTGCAAGCGGCGAATTGCTTGGTCATCTTGAACAGCAAACGGTAAAGGAAAAATGAAGGCCGGTTTACGATTGACGGTTCAAGAAGTATTAGTTGGTGTTAAACCGGAAAATTTGATCAAGGCGTATGTGCGAGATAAACCGGAAGCTGCTATTCAGATCAAACTGGCGGTTTAAAGCGAGGGCTAATGATAGGTGGCAGATTACTGACTGCTAAAAGTTTAAATCGCCCTTAGGTGGAGGGGACAGAGATAAAAAAATTCTAAGTGTTGGCAAAAACAGGTTCCACACAAGGATGAAATTTATTTGGATCTACCATGCTTCAGTAAAGAAAAATTACTGCGATTTATAATGGTGTTAAGCAAAAATAGAGAAGGTCGTGCGCTCTACAAAGGAAAGGGATGATCTACTAGTACTAAGAATGGATGCAGAGTAACTACCGCACAAGATTTGTGCTACTATTGGATCAAAGCAACCACGACAGAAGGAAAAACGAAGAACTGAGAAGGAAAAATGAAGGACTGTACAGACGAACTCGTGAACCCTAGCACAGATCTAAAGATGCGGGAAAGAGGAAACTTACCAGTGCAGATCTACTGCAGAGGGATGCGGCGAACTCTGGTACGTTTCAGGTTGATGCAACGGCCTTTGTCGATGCAGTTCTCAAGGGTCGATGGCGGCGGCGGAACTTCAGAGCTTGGGCGTCGCGAGGAAGAAGAATGCACGGAAGGGGAAGAAAGAAAAGGACCCTTAGGCTTTATTTATAAGGAGAAAAGGATAAAGGGCAGGCGCAAGAATCGAGGAGCCTGAAGCGGCAGAGAGGGCATGCCTGTCGCCTCGATTTTCAGGATATCATTAAATGAGGGGAATCTTTTTAATCTTTTTTATGCAGAGATGATGTCATGATGGGCCGTTGCTGTGTCTAGAGGATGACCTCACGGCGGTTTAACAAAATTTACAGGAAGTGAACATGGCAGTTTACGAGAATATAAGGAGATGTTCACAAGATTTCTTTGAGTGTTGAAGATTGACATGAACAGGTTCAAATCAATCTGGGGCCTAATGTTGGGGATATAACTATTGGGTGTAAACCGGCCAGGAGGGCCCGGTTCACCCTCGACTATGTTGAAGCCCATGACGATCCAGAAGATGGCACTTTACTAATGAAAGCTTAGAGGCCCGGAGCCCAAAGGCGGATTAGGGCCCATATTGGTAAACCGCCATAACTATGTAACTTGTAATGTAAGTTAGGAAAGGAGAGACTGAGCCGGACACTTTGTATGAGTCAGCCTCGGGGCTCTGTAGACCGGCCGGGCGTCAACCTATGTATATAAAGGGACGACCCGGCGGCGGTTTAGGGACAAGAAACAACAACTCGAGACTCAGTCAAGCATATTTGTTCCCTGGTCATCGAAACCCAATCAATCCCATCACAACTAGACATAGGATTTTACCTTCATTGAAGGGCCGAACTAGTATAAACTCCCATGTCCCTTGTCCGGTTTAACCCCTTCAAGCTAACCCGTCGCGATGGCTCCACGACTAAGTCCTTTCATGAGGACATCTGACGTGTTAATTCCACGACAGTCCCTGCGGCCTTCTTCTTGACCTTCTTCTCCGGCACCTCATAGGGCGCCGGAAACAGCATCTCTGTTAGGAGATCCATTGCTGGATCTTCAGGTAGTGGAGCTGGACAGTCGATCCGCTCCGCTGTCGCCACCCAATCCTGTTAAATTGGTGTGGGGGCTTAGATTCCTCCCACCAATATACTAGGGAAAGGCACATCTTGTAAAATATAGAGAGCTTACCGGATTGGCGGGGCGCTTTGCGCTGAGTCCGCGATCCTCGGTAATGGCAGGAGGTACCTCAGCGGCCTTGAACAACACCTTCCAGACGTCTTTGTGCGTCGTGTCAAAAAGCTCTTGCAGCTGTTGGAAATATGCCCTAGAGGCAATAATAAAATGATTATTATATTTCCTTGTTCATGATAATTGTCTATTATTCATGCTATAATTGTGTTATCCGGAAATCATAATACATGTGTGAATACATAGACCATAACATGTCCCTAGTGAGCCTCTAGTTGACTACCTCATTGATCAACAGATAGTCATGGTTTCCTGACTATGGACATTGGATGTCATTGATAACGGGATCACATCATTAGGAGAATGATGTGATGGACAAGACCCAATCCTAAGCATAGCAGAATATCGTGTAGTTCGTTTGCTAGAGCTTTTCCAATGTCAAGTATCATTTCCTTAGACCATGAGATCGTGTGACTCCCGGATGCCGTAGGAGTGCTTTGGGTGTACCAAACGTCACAACGTAACTGGGTGACTATAAAGGTATACTACAGGTATCCCCGGAAGTATCTGTTGGGTTGACACGGATCGAGACTGGGATTTTGTCACTCCATATGATGGAGAGGTATCTCTGGGCCTGCTCGGTAATGCATCATCATAATGAGCTCAATGTGACCAAGTGTTTGGTCACGGGACATGCATTACGGTACGAGTAAAGTGACTTGCCGGTAACGAGATTGAACGAGGTATTGGGATACCGACGATCGAATCTCGGGCAAGTAACATACCGATTGACAAAGGGAATTGTTACGGGATTACTTGAATCCTCGACATCGTGGTTCATTCGATGAGATCATCGTGGAACATGTGGGAGCCAACATGGGTATTCAGATCCCGCTGTTGGTTATTGGCTGGAGAGCTATATCGGTCATGTCTGTGTGATTCCCGAATCCGTAGGGTCTACACACTTAAGGTTCCGTGACGCTAGGGTTGTAGAGATATTAGTATGCGGTAACCCAAAAGTTGTTCGGAGTCCCGGATGAGATCCCGGACATCACGAGGAGTTCCGGAATGGTCCGGAGGTGAGGATTTGTATATAAGAAGTCCAGTTTCGGCCACCGGGAAAGTTTCGGGGTTCACCGGTATTGTACCGGGACCACCGGAAGGGTCCCGGGGGTCCACCGGGTGGGGCCACCTATCCCGGAGGGCCCCATGGGCTGAAGTGGGAGGGGAACCAGCCCCTGGTGGGCTGGTGCGCCCCCCTTGGGCCTCCCCCTACGCCTAGGGTTGGAAACCCTAGGGGTGGGGGGCGCCCCGCTTGGCTTGGGGGGCAAGTTCCCCCCTTGGCCGCCACCCCACCTTGAGATTCAATCTCTAGGGGACCGGCGCCCCCCCAGGCCCCCTATATAAAGAGGGGGAGGGAGGGCTGCGCACCCCTGCTCCTGGTGCCTCCCTCTCCCTCCGTAACACCTCTCCGTCTCGCTGAGCTTGGCGAAGCCCTGCCGAGATCGTCGCTACTTCCACCACCACGCCGTCGTGCTGCTGGATCTCCATCAACCTCTCCCTTCCCCTTGCTGGATCAAGAAGGAGGAGACGTCTTCCCCAACCGTACGTGTGTTGAACATGGAGGTGCCGTCCGTTCGGCGCTAGGATCATCGGTGATTTGGATCACGACGAGTACGACTCCATCATCCCCGTTCTCTTGAACGCTTCCACTCGCGATCTACAAGGGTATGTGGATGCACTCCTCTCTCTCGTTGCTAGATGACTCCATAGATTGATCTTGGTGATGCATAGACAATTTTTATTTTCTGCTATGTTCTCCAACAGTGGCATCATGAGCTAGGTCTATGCGTAGTTTCTATGCACGAGTAGAACACAATCTTGTTGTGGGCGTAGATGTTGTCAATTTTCTTGCCACTACTAGTCTTATCTTGTTTCCGCGGCATCACGGGATGAAGCGGCCCGGACCAACCTTACACGTATGCTTATGTGAGACAAGTTCCACCGACTGACATGCACTAGTTGCATAAGGTGGCTAGCAGGTGTCTGTCTCTCCAACTTTAGTCGGATCGGATTCGATGAAAAGGGTCCTTATGAAGGGTAAATAGAAATTGGCATATCACGTTGTGGTTTTACGTAGGTAAGAAACGTTCTTGCTAGAACCCTATTGCAGCCACGTAAAAACATGCAACAACAATTAGAGGACGTCTAATTTGTTTTTGCAGCATATGCCTTGTGATGTGATATGGCCAAAAAGGTTGTGATGAATGATATATATGTGATGCATGAGATTGATCATGTTCTTGTAATAGGAATCACGACTTGCATCTCGATGAGTATGACAACCGGCAGGAGCCATAGGAGTTGTCTTAATTATTGTATGACCTGCGTGTCAATGAATAAACACTATGTAATTACTTTACTTTATTGCTAAACCGTTAGCCATAGTAGTAGAAGTAATAGTTGGCGAACAACTTCATGGAGACACGATGATGGAGATCATGATGATGGAGATCATGGTGTCATGCTGCTGACAAAGATGATCATGGCGCCCCAAAGATGGAGATCAAAGGAGCAATATAATATTGGCCATACCATGTCACTATTTGATTGCATGTGATGTTTATCATGTTTTTTGCATCTTATTTGCTTAGAACGACGGTAGTAAATAAGATGATCCCTCACAATAATTTCAAGAAAGTGTTCCCCCTAACTGTGCGCCGTTGCGAAAGTTCATTGTTTCGAAGCACCACGTGATGATCGGGTGTGATAGATTCCAACGTCCACATACAGCGGGTGTAAGACAGATTTACCATGCAATACACTTAGGTTGACTTGACGAGCCTAGCATGTACAGACATGGCTTCGGAACACAAGAGACCGAAAGGTCGAACATGAGTCGTATGGAAGATACGATCAACATGGAGATGTTCACCGATGATGACTAGTCCCTCTCACGTGATGATCGGACAAGGTCTAGTTGAGTCGGATCATGTATCACTTAGATGACTAGAGGGATGTCTAATCTGAGTGGGAGTTCATTAAATAATTTGATTAGATGAACTTAATTATCATGAACTTAGTCTAAAAACCTTTGCAAAATGTATTGTAGATCAAATGGCCCATGCTCATGTCAACCTCAACTTCAACGCATTCCTAGAGAAAACCAAGCTGAAAGATGATGGCAGCAACTATATGGACTGGGTCCGGAACCTGAGGATCATCCTCATAGCTGCCAAGAAAGCATATGTCCTAGAAGCACCGCTAGGTGAAGCACCCATCCTAGAGAACCAAGACGTTATGAACGCTTGGCAGTCGCGTGCTGATGATTACTCCCTCGTTCAATGCGGCATGTTTACAGCTTAGAACCGGGGCTCCAAAAGCGTTTTGAGCAACACGGAGCATATGAGATGTTCGAAGAGATGAAAATAGTTTTCCAAGCTCATGCCCGGGTCAAGAGATATGAAGTCTCCGACAAGTTCTACAGTTGTAAGATGGAGGAAATTAGTTCTGTCAGTGAGCACAAAGTCAAAATGTCTGGGTTGCACAATCGCTGTCCCAGTTGGACATTAACCTCCCGGACGAGGCGGTCATTGACAGAATCCGCAGTCACTCCCACCTAGCTACAAGAGCTTTGTCATGAACTACAATATGCAGGGGATGGTGAAAACTATTCCTGAAGTATTTTCAATGCTGAAATCAGCGGAGGTGGAAATCAAAAAGGAACATCAAGTGTTGACGGTCAATAAAACCACTAGTTTCAAGAAAGGCAAGGGTAAGAGGAACTTCAAGAAGGATGGCAAGGGAGTTGCCACGCCCGATAAGCCAGTTGCCGGGAAGAAGCCAAAGAATGGACCCAAACCTGAGACTGAGTGCTTTTATTGCAAGGGAAGGGGACACTGGAAGCGGAACTGCCCCAAATACTTAGCGGACAAGAAGGCCGGCAACACTAAAGGTATATGTGATATACATGTAATTGATGTGTACCTTACCAGTACTCGTAGTAGCTCCTGGGTATTTGATACCAGTGTGGTTGCTCATATTTGTAACTCAAAACAGGAGCTGCGGAATAAGAGGAGACTGGCAAAGGACGAGGTGACGATGCGCGTCGGGAATGGTTCCAAGGTCGATGTGATCGCTGTCGGCACGCTACCTCTACATTTACCTATGGGATTAGTTTTAAACCTCAATAATTGTTATTTAGTGCCAACTTTGAGCATGAACATTGTATCTGGATCTCATTTAATACGAGATGGCTACTCATTTAAATCCGAGAATAATGGTTGTTCTATTTATATGACAAATATGTTTTATGGTCATGCCCCGCTGGTCAATGGTTTATTCTTATTGAATCTCGAACATGATGTTACACATATTCATAGTGTGAATACCAAAAGATGTAAGATTGATAATGATAGTCCCACATATCTGTGGCGCTGCCGCCTTGGTCACATTGGTGTCAAACGCATGAAGAAGCTCCATACAGATGGACTTTTGGAGTCTCTTGATTTCGAATCATTTGACACGTGCGAACCATGCCTCATGGGTAAAATGACCAAGACTCCATTCTCCGGAACAATGGAGCGAGCAACCAACTTATTGGAAATTATACATACTGATGTGTGCGGTCCAATGAGCATTGAGGCTCGCGGTGGCTATCGTTATGTTCTCACTCTCTCTGATGACTTAAGTAGATATGGGTATGTCTACTTGATGAAACACAAGTCTGAGACCTTTGAAAAGTTCAAGGAATTTCAGAATGAGGTAGAGAATCAACGTGACCAAAAAATAAAGTTCTTATGATCAGATCGTGGAGGAGAATATTTAAGTCACGAATTTGGTACGCTCTTAAGGAAATGTGGAATCGTTTCACAACTCACGCCGCCTAGAACACCTCAGCGTAACGGTGTGTCCGAACGTCCTAATCGCACTCTATTGGATATGGTGCGATCTATGATGTCACTCACCGATTCACCGCTATAATTTTGGGGATACGCTCTAGAGACAGCTACATTCACATTAAATAGGGAACCGTCTAAATCCGTTGAGACGACACCGTATGAATTATGGTTTGGGAAGAAACCTAAGCTGTCGTTTCTAAAAGTTTGGGGATGCGATGCTTATGTCAAGAAACTTCAACCTGAAAAGCTCGAACCCAAGTCGGAAAAATGCGTCTTCATAGGATACCCTAAGGAAACCATTGGGTATACCTTCTACCTCGGATCCAAAGGCAAGATCTTTGTTGCCAAGAACGGGTCCTTTCTGGAGAAAGAGTTTCTCTCGAAAGAAGTAAGTGGGAGGAAACTGGAACTTGATGAAGTACTACCTCTTGAACCGGTAAGTACCGCAGCTCAGGAAGATGTTCCTGTGGTGCCTGCACCGACTAGAGAGGAAATTAATGATGATGATCAAGGTACTTCGGATCAAGTTACTACTGAACTTCGTAGGTCCACGAGGACACGTTCCACACCAGAGTGGTATGGCAACCCTGTCCTGGAAATCATGTTGTTAGACAACGGTGAACCTTCGAACTATGAAGAAGAAATGGCGGGCCCAGATTCCAACAAATGGCTTGAAGCCATGCAATCCGAGATAGGATCCATGTATGAAAACAAAGTGTGGACTTTGACAGACTTGCCCGATGATCGGCGAGCGATAGAAAACAAATGGATCTTTAAGAAGAAGATGGACGCGGATGGTAATGTTACCATCTATAAAGCTTGACTTGTTGCTAAGGGTTATCGACAAGTTCAAGGGGTTGACTACGATGAGACTTTCTCTCCCGTTGCGAAGCTGAAGTCCGTCCGAATCATGTTAGCAATTGCCGCATACTATGATTATGAGATATGGCAAATGGACGTCAAAATGGCATTCCTTAACGGCCATCTTAAGGAAGAACTGTATATGATGCAGCCGGAAGGTTTTGTTGATCCTGAGAATGCTAACAAGGTATGCAAACTCCAGCGATCCATTTATGGGCTGGTGCAAGCATCTCGGAGTTGGAACATTCGCTTTGATGAGATGATCAAAGCGTTTGTGTTTATGCAGACTTATGGAGAAGCCTGCGTTTACAAGAAAGTGAGTGGGAGCTCTGTAGCATTTCTCATATTATATGTAGATGACATACTTTTGATGGGAAATGATATAGAACTTTTGGACAACATTAAGGCCTACTTGAATAAGTGTTTTTCAATGAAGGGCCTTGGAGAAACTGCTTACATATTAGGCATCAAGTTCTATAGGGATAGATCGAGACGCCTCATAGGTTTTTCACAAAGCACATACCTTGATAAGATATTGAAGAAGTTCAATATGGATCAGTCCAAGAAGGGGTTCTTGCATGTGTTGCAAGGTGTGAAATTGGGCTCAGCTCAATGCCCGACCATGGCAGAAGATAGAGAAAAGATGAGTGTCATCCCCTATGCCTCGGCTATAGGGTCTATTATGTATGCCATATGCTGTGTACCAGACCTGATGTAAACCTTGCCGTAAGTTTGGTAGGAAGGTACCAAAGTAATCCCGGCATGGAACACTGGACAGCGGTCAAGAATATCCTGAAGTACCTGAAAAGGACTAAGGATATGTTTCTCGTTTATGGAGGTGACGAAGAGCTCGTCGTAAAGGGTTACGTCGATGCTAGCTTCGACACAGATCTGGATGACTCTAAGACACAAACCGGATACGTGCATATTTTGAATGGAGGGGCAGTAAGCTAGTGTAGTTGCAAGCAAAACGTCGTGGCGGGATCTACATGTGAAGCGGAGTACATGGCAGCCTCAAAGGCAGCGCATGAAGCAATCTGGATGAAAGAGTTCATCACCGACCTAGGAGTCATACCCAATGCGTCGGGGCTGATCACTCTCTTCTGTGACAACACTAGAGCTATTGCCCTGGCCAAGGAGCCCAGGTTTCATAAGAAGACCAGGCACATCAAGCGTCGCTTCAACTCCATTCATGAAAATGTTCAAGATGGAGACATAGATATTTGCAAAGTGCATACGGATCTGAATGTCGCAGATCCGTTGACTAAACCTCTTCCGCGAGCAAAACATGATCAACACCAGAACTCTATGGGTGTTTGATTCATCACAATGTAACTAGATTATTGACTCTAGTGCAAGTGGGAGACTGTTGGAAATATGCCCTAGAGGCAATAATAAAATGATTATTATATTTCCTTGTTCATGATAATTGTCTATTATTCATGCTATAATTGTGTTATCCGGAAATCATAATACATGTGTGAATACATAGACCATAACATGTCCCTAGTGAGCCTGTAGTTGACTAGCTCGTTGATCAACAGATAGTCATGGTTTCCTGACTATGGACATTGTATGTCGTTGATAACGGGATCACATCATTAGGAGAATGATGTGATGGACAAGACCCAATCCTAAGCATAGCACAAGATCGTGTAGTTCGTTTGCTAGAGCTTTCCCAATGTCAAGTATCATTTCCTTAGACCATGAGATCATGTAACTACCGGATGCCGTAGGAGTGCTTTGGGTGTACCAAACGTCACAATGTAACTGGGTGACTATAAAGGTATACTATAGGTATCCCTGAAAGTATCTGTTGGGTTGACATGGATCGAGACTGGGATTTGTCACTTTGTATGACGGAGAGCTATCTCTGGGCCCACTTGGTAATGCATCATCATAATGAGCTCAATGTGACCAAGTGTTTGGTCACGGGATCATGCATTACGGTACGAGTAAAGTGACCGACCAGTAACGAGATTGAACGAGGTATTGGGATACCGACGATCGAATCTCGGGCAAGTAACGTACCGATTGACAAAGGGAATTGTATACGGGATAACTTGAATCCTTGACATCGTGGTTCATTCGATGAGATCATCGTGTAACATGTGGGAGCCAACATGGGTATCCAGATCCCTCTGTTGGTTATTGGCTGGAGAGCTGTCTCGGTCATGTCTGCGTGATTCCCGAACCCATAGGGTCTACACACTTAAGGTTCAGTGACGCTAGGGTTGTAGAGATATTAGTATGCGGTAACCCGAAAGTTGTTTGGAGTCCCGGATGAGATCCCGGACGTCACTAGGAGTTCCAGAATGGTCCAGAGGTGAAGATTTGTATATAGGAAGTCCAGTTTCGGCCACCGGGAAAGTTTCGGGATTCACCGGTATTGTACCGGGACCACCGGAAGGGTCCCACGGGTCCACCGGGTGGGGCCACCTATCCCGGAGGGCCCCATGGGCTGAAGTGGGAGGGTAAGCAACCCCTAGTGGGCTGGTGCGCCCCCCTTGGGCCTCCCCCTACGCCTAGGGTTGGAAACCCTAGTGGTGGGGGGCGCCCCACTTGGCTTGGGGGGCAAGTCCCCCCCTTGGCCGCCGCCCCCCTTGAGATTCAATATCTAGGGGGCCGGCGCCCCCCAGGGCCCCTATATAAAGAGGGGGGAGGGAGGGCTGCGCACCCCTGCTCCTGGCGCCTCCCTCTCCCTCCGTAACACCTCTCCCTCTCGCTGAACTTGGGGAAGCCCTGCCGAGATCGCCGCTACTTCCACCACCACGCCGTCGTGCTGCTGGATCTCCATCAACCTCTCCCTTCCCCTTGCTGGATCAAGAAGTAGGAGACGTCTTCCCCAACCATACATGTGTTGAACATGGAGGTGCCGTCCGTTCGGCGCTAGGATCATCGGTGTTTTGGATTACGACGTGTACGAGTCCATCATCCCCGTTCTGTTGAACACTTCCGCTCGCGATCTACAAGGGTATGTAGATGCACTCCTCTCTCTCATTGCTAGATGACTCCATAGATATATCTTGGTGATGCGTAGAAAAAATTTATTTTCTGCTACGTTCTCTAACAGCAGCGTCTGGTGTTCGGCCAGGTCGAACTCCCACATATTGAATGCCCGTCTTTGACACGGAAGGATCCGGAGGAAGAGCATGACCTGGACCACGTTGACAAGCTTGATTTTCTTTCTTATCATATTTTTGAAACAATACTGGATTCTGGTCAGCTCCGCCGGTGCACCCAAGGCTAAGCCCTTCTCTTTCCAGGAAGTGAACCGCATGGGGATGCCAGATCAAAATTCAGGGGCCACCTCCCAGTTGGCGTCACGCGGCTCGGTGATATAGAAACACCCAGATTGCCACCACTTCACGGTCTCCACATAGGAGCCTTCGAGCTAGGTGACGTAGGGCATCTTGCCCACCATGGCGCCTCCGCACTCTGCTTGCTGGCCGACCACCACCTTCGGCTTCACGTTGAAGGTTTTCAGCCACAGGCCGAAGTGGGGCTTGATGCGGAGGAAGGCCTCGCACACGACGATGAACGCCGAGTTGTTGCGGATGAAATTGGGGGACAAATCATGGAAGTCCAGCCCGTAGTAGAACATGAGCCCGCAGACAAATGGGTGGAGGGGGAATCCCAGTCCGCGGACGAAGTGAGCAAGGGACACAACCCTCTTGTGGGGTTCCGGAGTAGGGACGATCTGCCCTGCGTCCGGGAGCCGGTGCGCGATGTTTGCGGCCAGGTATCCGGCCTCCCGGAGCTTCGTAATGTCCTCCTCCATAATGGAGGAGACCATCCACTTGCCTCCCGCTCTGGACATGTTTGGAATGGCTTTACGGAGAACGTGAGAACTTGGATGCTGGAGCTCGAGCCTGCGAGAATGGATGGGCAGGGGAAGAAGAAGGCGTGGGTAAAAAAGAGGAATCCTTATCCCTTTATAAAGGCGATAGAAACTGTGCGCCTCCCCACTTGCCCCGTAAAATCGCTTATTCCCCAAGCGTCGCGATTGATGGCGCAGTTGGGTTACCCACACCCGTATTGATGAGAATCCCGTGATAAGGGGACACGATCTTTTCTTTGACAAGACGTGACAAGGAAACTGCCTCGCAATATGTGCAACAGCTGGTTGAGAAAAACGGTTCAAATAATGACCGGGCCGAGGCGTGATGTCACGCTATGAAAAGTTGTCAGTAGATTTTATTTGTGGAATATTGTACTCTCTACGGTGGTATGTGGAATTTGTTTTGCAGAGCCGGACACGATCCTTGTGTTCAAAATTCTTCTATGGAGTATTCAGAGAAGGAACCCGCCTTGCAATGCTAAAGACAATCTGCGCGCCGGACTCATCGTCATTGAAGCCTGGTTCAGGGGCTACTGAGGGAGTCCTAGATTAGGGGGTCCTCGGACAGCCGAACTATATACTTTGGTCGGACTGTTGGACTATGAAGATACAAGATTGAAGACTTTGTCCCGTGTCCGGGTGGGACTCTCCTTTGCATGGAAGGCAAGCTTGGCAATCCGGATATGTAGATCTCCTTATCTATAACCGACTCTGTGTAACCCTAGCCCCCTCTGGTGTCTATATAAATTGGAGGATTTAGTCCATAGGACAACAACAAGCATAATCATAGGCTAGCTTCTAGGGTTTAGCCTCTACGATCTCATGGTAGATCAACTCTTGTAATACTCATATCATCAAGATCAATCAAGCAGGAAGTAGGGTATTACCTCCATCGAGAGGGCCCGAACCTGGGTAAACATTGTGTCCCCCGCCTCCTATTACCATCAGGCTTAGACGCACAGTTCGGGACCCCCTACCTGAGATCCACCGGTTTTGACACCGACAGCGCCCCAAACCCTTGTGGGCCTCTCGTGCACCTCCTGACCTAATTCTTTCACTTGTATATACTCATATATCCCAAACCAACAGGGGCATCCACAAAAACACTTTTCCACCGCCACAACCTTCTGTACCCATGAGATCCCATCTAGGGACCTTTTCTGGCACCCTGTCGGAGGGGGATTCGGTCATGGAGAGCTCCTACATCAACTCCATTGCCCTTCCGATGAAGCGTGAGTAGTTTACTTCACACTTACGGGTCCATAACTAGTAGCTAGATGGCTTCTTCTCTCTCTTTGATTCTCAATACCATGTTCTCCTCGATGTTCTTGGAGATCTATTCGATGTAATACTTTTTTGCGCAAATTTGCCGAGATCCGATGAATTGTGGATTTATGATCGGCTTATCTATGAATATTATTTGATTCTCCTCTGAATTCTTATATGCATGATTTGATATCTTTGTAATTCTCTTCGAACTATCTGTTTGGTTTGGCCAACTAGATTGGTTTTTCTTGCAATGGGAGAAGTGCTTAGGTTTGGGTTCAATCTTGCGGTGTCCTTTCCCAGTGACAATAGGTGCAGCGAGACATGTATTGTACTATTGCCATCGAGGATAAAAAGATGAGGTTTTCATCATATTGTTTGAGTTAATTCCTCTACATCATGTCATCTTGCTTAATGCGTTACTCTGTTCTTTATGAACATAATACTCTAGATGCAGAATCATTTTAGTCTACTTGACACGGACGAGATGCCTATATTCAGGATCATTGCCTTAGATATCGTCATTACTTTGCGCTTTTCTATCAACTGCTCGACAGTAATTTGTTCGCGCACCGTATTATTTACTATCTCGAGGGAAGCCTCTAGTGAAACCTATGGCCCCGGGGTCTATTTTCTGTCATATAATCTTCTATTTTCCATCATATAAGTTTCCGATCTACAATATTAGCTTCTGATTTACTCTTTTTGCAATCTTTTACTTTCCAATCTATAAACCAAAAATACCATAAATATTTACTTGACCGTTTATCTATCTCTATCAGATCTCACTTTTGCAAGTAATTGTGAAGGGATTGACAACCCCTTTATCGCGTTGGGTGCAAGTTGTTTGATTGTTTGTGTAGGTATTCGGTGACTTGTGTGTTGTCTCCTACTGGATTGATACCTTGGTTCTCACACTGAGGGAAATACTTAACTCTACTTTGCTACATCACCCTTTCCTCTTCAATGGAAAAACCAACGCAAGCTCAAGAAGTAGCACTCACCGCCAACTCAAACAGTGGTCACGTGAGGTCAATGCCGTGGAGCCAGCAGCAGATTCCCAGAAGCCGCTCAAGTGGTCCCGCACGCCTATCATCTTTGATTAAGAGGATCACCCTGACCACACCACTGCGGTAGGGTGTTTGGCGTTGTTGGTTTGGCCAACAATCCGCAACCTCAAGGTCCCAAAGATGTTAGTTGACAGTGGGGCAGGGTTGAATCTGATTCCCCCAAGGTGATTAGCAAACTTCTGATATCATATGAAGAGCTCAAGATTACTGGCACATTTCAAGAAATCAACCCTGGCAGGAGTCGTCCTAAGGGGAAGATTACGCTGCCGGTGACATTTGGTGGAGAATTAAATTACCAGACCGAGAGAGTTGTATTTCATGTGATCGAGCTGCCCTTGCCGTACAATGGGATTCTTGGTCGTCCAACTCTGGAAAAATTCATGGCGGTATCTCACTATGCCTACAACACACTAAAAATGCTACGGCCAATGGGCGTCATTTCCATCCCATCAAACAAGAAAGATGTAATCATATGCATGGATAAGATGTACCAGGATGCGGTGGCTGCCGAGACCACTGAAGTTGTAGCTCCCGCGAAGGAAAACAAGAAAGGAAAGAAGGCTAGCAAGGATGCTGACAAGGAATCCAGGAAGCGCACCTCTCCGGAGTGCGCCGCACCCGTCGATGATCTGCCGGAGAGTTGCACTAGCAAGAGATCCAAAGTTGCTTTCCCTGCTGTAATAAAGATCCCGGCAAGGCAGGATGGCGCTGATGGTACATTCACCATCAGCTCCACCCTTGATGACAAGTAGGAAAGCACGCTCGTTCCCTTCCTACGGGCGAATGTCAATGTGTTTGCTTGGAAACCTGTGACATCCCCGGTGTTCCTAGGGAGCTAATCGAGCACCACCTTGCTGTTTGCCCTCATGCTCGGCCCGTCAAGCAGAAGGTCAGGAAGTAAGCTTTAGAGTGCAACAATTCATTGCCTAAGAGATCAAGAAACTTGAAGCGGTTGGTTTGGCCAGAGGAGTGTTGAACCCGATGTGGTTGGCGAACCCGGCGGTGGTGCGCAAGGCGAATGGGAAATGGAGGCTTTGCATAGACTTCACATATCTGAACAAGGCATGCCTAAAGGACATTTGCCACGCATCCATCACATTATGGATTCCACTTCCGGATGTGATATGCTTTCCTTCTTGGATGCATACTCCAGATACCATCTGATATTCATGTCCAAGGAGGACCGTTCATAACCCCATGTGGCACGTACTGCTTTGTGCGGATGCCCTTTGGGTTTCGCCGGATCCACTTTGGCAAGAGTAGTGCAAATTGGGTTTGTGCCTCAGTTGCACAGCAATATTGAAGCTTACATGGATGATATAGTGGTCAAAACCAAAGATAAATATACACTTATTCAGGACTTGGAAGAGACCTTTGCAAACCTGCACAAGATCAACTTAAATTTGAACCCTGAGAAATGTGTGTTTGGTGTTCCCTCTGGCAAGCTACTTGGAACCTTTGTGTCTCATCAAGCGATAGAGGCCAACCCCGACATGATCAGAGCAATCGAGCAGATCGAAGCACCAAAGTCAGTCAAGGACATGAGGCATTTAAATGGATGTGTTGCCACGCTGGGTAGGTTCATTTCCAAAGCTGCCGAGCGCACCCTACCGTTCTTCAAAATTCTGAAGAAGGCAGGGCCAATGAAGTTGACCCTGATGGAAGAAGCAGCGCTGTGAGACTTGAAAGTCTATCTTTCCTCTGCTCCCACCTTGGTCGCTCCTAAACCACAAGAGACATTGCTGCTATACTTAGCGGCAACCAATCAAGTGGTTAGAGCATCGTTGGTGGTGCAGTGGGAAGTAGATGTGCCCTCCCCTAAGAAGGAACTAAACCAGTTGCAGCAAGGTTAGCTACAGGACAGGAGAAAGAAGAGCAGGATAACGAAGGCAATCCCAAGACCACAACAAAGAAAAACATAGTGCAACAGCCAATGTACTTCGTTAGCTCCTTGTTGCAGGGGGGCTAGGTCAAGGTACTCTAGAGTGCAAAAGTTGATCTTCGGCCTCATCATGGCCTCAAGGAAATTGCGCCAGTACTTTGAAGCCAACGAGATCACAGTTATCACTCGTTTCCCATTGCAACGCATACTAAGGAACAATGAGGCCACCAGCAGAATAGTTGAATGGGCATTAGAGCTGTCAAGTTTTGGTCTGAGGTATGAGAGTACCTCAACCATTCATTGTAGGGCGCTAGTAGAGTTCATCGCATAACGGACACCTACTCCAGATGAAGAGACACTAGAAACAGTTATCCCAAGAATGGATCATGTATTTCAACGGGGCCTTCTCGTTACAAGGTGCAGGAGCTGGCGTGCTCCTTGTTGTGCCCACTAGAGAACACCTCAAATATGTGATCCAACTGCATTTTTCCCGGGAGAAAACCACCAACAACACTATGGAATATGAAGGGCTCCTTGTCGGGCTCAGAATTGCAACGAAATTGGAAATTAAGAAGTTGATCATTCGTGGTGACTCACGGCTCGTAGTGAGACAAGTAAACAAGGATTACTAGAGTCCATTAATGGAGGCATATGTAGAGGAAGTGAGGAAGCTGGAGGAGCATTTTCATGGATTGCAAACAGAGCACGTGCCACGTGCGGAAAACAACATCTGTCAAAATGCGCTGCACAAAAGCACCCTGTGGAAGCAGGGACTTTTGTTCTCCACCTGACTCAACCCTCAGTATCCCCGACAACGATGGCCAGAAAAAGGAGGAAATTGGACTCCGGCAAGCATCTCCCGGCAGGACTCTCTGAAGTCCCTGATAGAGAGGCTACAGGGAATAATCCACTTCGCTTGGTGAGCAGCACCCTCCCACCGAACTACAAGTTCTTCCGGTTGAGATATGTGCTCCGACGAATGAGGAGGTGCCGTTTGTCCTTGTTGCCGAGCCTCAAGATCCAACTTGGGCACGACACATAGTTCACTACCTCCAAACAAGAGAACTTCTTGAGGAGCAGGAAGAGGCCGAAAGAGTAGCCTGGAGGTCCAGTATGTATCAATTTGTCGATGACACATTATACAGAAGAAGGCCCAATGGTGTGAAATTGAAGTGCATTTGCCGGGAAGAGGGGGGAACTGTTTGTAGAAATACACAAAGGCATGTGCGGCTCCCATATTGGATCAAGAGCGTTGGTTCGAAAAGCTTTCAGGCAAAGTTTCTACTGGCCCACGGCGCTCCAAGATCCTATTGAGCTAGTCACCAGATGCGAAGCCTGCTAGTTCCGCTCCAAGAACATACATCAACCTGCTCAAGCTCTCCAGAGGATCCCTTTGTCATGGCCATTTTCGGTCTGGGGGCTCGACATCTTGGGCCCCTTCCCCTGTGCTACCGGGGGCTTTGAATTCTTGTACGTTGCAATCGACAAGTTTACAAAGTGGCCAGCAGTGGAGCCTATGAGGAAGGTAACCGCACAATCAGCTATAAGTTTTTGAAAGGATTGGTGTGCCATTTTGGAGTACCCGCCTAAGTTATCACTGACAACGGCACCCAATTCACAAGCGGCACCTACATGCAATACGTTCAAACCCTCAAAAGCAAGGTCTCATTCGCCTGTGTTGCTCATTGCAGGAGCAATGGACAGGCTGAGAGGATGAATGTTGAAGTGTTGCGTGGGCTCAAGACATGGACTTCTGATAAGCTACAAAAGTGTGGCAGATGCCGGATCGATGAGCTGCCAGTGGTTCTTTGGTCCCTCCGTACGACACCAAATCAAGCTACTGGCCTAACTCCATTCTCCCTAGTCTATGGGGCAGAAGCAGTGCTCCCCACGGAACTCATATACGTGTCACCTCAAGTATTTTCCTACGATGAAGTAGAGCAAGAGCAGCATTGGCATGACGATGTCGTGCTCCTTTAGGAGAATAGTCTCCGGGCTGCTGTGCGTGCTGCATGCTACCAGCAAGCCCTGTGCCGCTATCATAGCCGCGGGGTTCATGCCCGGAGCCTTGAGGAAGGCAACCTTGTCCTTAGGCATGTTCAGTCCACCAAGGGTACCAACAAGTTGACGCCGAAGTGCGAAGGCCCTTACCGGATAGTACGAGTCACCAGACCTTGCGCAGTCTATCTGGAGACCAAAGATGGCATCAAAATGCAAAACTCATGGAATATTGAGCATCTTCGCAAGTTCTACCGATGTACATGTAACCCTTTGTACAAAGCCAGCCACAGACCCTGAGCACAGATAATAAAACGAAGCGATGGCGCCCTAAAAACTTGCATGCATGATTAGCTTAGCATAAATTTGCCATGATCATTTAGATGGGATCATATGTTGCTATGTTTTCCTCTGCAATAACTACAGGGCTCTTGTCGTGGGCTCGATCCCGAAAAGAAGAGACGGAAACAAGCCTACATATCGATCCCCAACAGGCCAAACATATAAGTTTCTTTTTATCCATAACATGTCTCTGTAAGAAGAAAACTTGTGCATAGAAAAACCATGTCACCTCCAAAACATTTGTGCTCCCATCCCTTGATTCGAACATTATTTTGATCAAGATGGTTGTAGTGGCATTTGACAGAAAAGGTTCGACAAAGGGCCGGTTCCCTTACATAATTTTGAGTCCGGCAGGCCAAGCCCCGCGGCAACGATGGAATGCACATGCAAGATAGCTCACCGAAAAAACTTGTTTACTTAACGGTATAGAGGTGATCCTCCTTTGCATGGATGTAGTACATGCACAAGTACCCGGCAAGCATGTCTTTTTTCATTAATATGCAGATAGACAAGAAGAAACCTTACAGAGTACAACATGGATAGAAGAAATTACATATTTGAGACTAAAATTTGGCAAACGCCTACATCCTTTGAAATATAAGGGTAGATGCCTCGTGATGCCTTTGTTGCCCTCCTTCTCCCAGGGTACATCTCGAGTGCGAAAAGGGCAAAAGAAGCACCTAGGCGGGGTGTATGCGGCAGAAAGCACCAAGAGAGCATCCCCTGGCAACCATCCAGAAGAGGCTGGTGATGATGGTGCCCGGGGGGGAGGGGAAGAGCTGAAAGACAGAGCAGCAAACAGGCAATACGAGACGAAGGTGTCGATGCCATAATACTCTGACCTGACGGCCTTCCACCCGCCTTCCTCGTCTTTGCCAGTCTCTTCCTCGTCACTATTGCTCGGGAGGATGCTGGGCCCCTAGCCCATCACCTTCCCCGGAGAAGTGGCTGATGGTGGTGGCGGTGCGCATGGGGCGCTGGGGGCGCCGCCTCCCACCATGGCGGGTAGGAGGGCACCACTATCTTCAGCATCATCCCTGACCTTGCTAGAGAGGGCAGCGCTGGGATTACTAAAGATCCTGAGCACGGCACCGTAGGCGGGCACCAGAAGCCCTGAAGACTCCGCCAGCGGGTTATCGAACTCCAACAACTTGCGGCAAGGGCGGCACCCCTGCCCCAGACGGCTAGCTCGCATGAAGGGTGCGAACGCTATGCCGTTAAGGAGAAGCGCAGGGCCCTCCATACCAGAGTCGATTCGGCAATCATAGGTGCGCTGCCGCAAACTGCGACCGCCCCAACCTCACCACCGCGTCTCCCACGGCCTCGGACCAGACTCACTCCCCGAGTGCCAACGCTAGCCTTCAGAATCTTCACTCCCGAGCTGAGGCCCGGGGCCAGGCCTCGGCCTCTTTCCCTCAGCATAGTGAAGAAGAAGGCAAGGAAGAAGAGGGAGAAGGTGCGCGGATGAATGCCTTCGTTCCCCCTCACGCGCTTCTACTTCTTGAGCTTGCGTGGGTTTTTTCCTTGAAGAGGAAAGGGTGATGTAGCAAAGTAAATATAAGTATTTCCCTCAGTTTGAGAACCAAGGTATCAATCAAGTAGGAGACAACGCACAAATCACCAATACCTGCATAAACAATCAAACAACTTGCACCCAACGCGATAAAGGGGTTGTCAATCCCTTCACTGTTACTTGCAAAAGTGAGATCTGATAGAGATAGATGAAACTAAACAAACAATAAAGTAAATATTTTTGGGTTTTTGGTTTATAGATCGGAAAGTAAAAGATTGCAAAATAGTAGATCAGAAACTTATATGATGGAAAATAGACCCGGGGGCCATAGGTTTCACTAGAGGCTTCCCTCAAGATAGCAAATAATACGGTGGGTGAATAAATTATTGTCGAGCATTTGATAGAAAAGTGTAAAGTTATGCCGATATCTAAGGTAATGATTATGAAATATAGGCATCACGTCCGTGTCAAGTAGACCGAAACGATTCTGCATCTACTACTATTACTCCACATATCGAATGACTCATGCCTGCATCTAGAGTATTAAGTTCATGAGAGCAGAGTAACACATTAATAATATGACATGATGTAGAGGAATAAATT
This sequence comes from Triticum dicoccoides, assembly GCF_002162155.2. Classification (NCBI taxonomy): domain Eukaryota; kingdom Viridiplantae; phylum Streptophyta; class Magnoliopsida; order Poales; family Poaceae; genus Triticum; species Triticum dicoccoides. The sequence goes on from NC_041389.1 coordinate 232,841,576, forward strand.
CAAGTAATATGACATAAACCCCATCTTGTTATCCTCGACGACAACAATACAATACGTGCCTTGATGCCCCTACTATCACTGGGAAAGGACAACAAAAGATTGAACCCAAAGCTAAGCACTTCTTCCATTGCAAGAAAAACCAATCTAGTTGGCCAAACCAAACCAATAGTTTGAAAAGAATTACAAAGATACCAAATCATGCACAAAAGAATTCAGAGAAGATTCAAATAATATTCATAGATAAGTTGATCATAAATCCGCATTTCACTGGATCTTACCAAACACACCGCAAAAGAAGATTACATCGGATAGATCTCCAAGAACATCGAGGAGAGCATGCTATTGAGAATCAAAGAGAGAGACGAAGCCATCTAGCTACTAGCTATGGACTCGTAGGTCTGTGGTAAACTACTCTCGCTTCATCGGAAGGGAAATAGAGTTGATGTAGAAGCCCTCCATGATAGAATCTCTCTCCGGCAGGATGCAGGAAAGGCCCCTAAATGGGATCTCACGGGAACATAAGGTTGCGGTGGTGGAAAAGTGTTTTCGTGGATACTTCTGGTGGTTTGGGAATATTTGTGAATATACAGGCCGCAGAATTAGGTCAGGGGAGTCATGAGGGGCCCACAAGGCAGGGGCGCGCCCTCCCCCCTTGTGGCAGCCTCGTGGCTCTTCCGACTTGATCTCCAAGTCTCTGGAGTGTCTTCTGGTCCAAGAAAAATCATCGCGAAGGATTTATTCTGTTTGGACTCTGTTTGGTATTGCTTTTCTGCGAAACTTAAAAACAAGGAAAACACAGAAACTCGCACTCGACTCTAGGTTAATAGGTTAGTCCCAAAAATAATATAAAATAGCATATTAATGCATACAAAACATCGCAAATAGATAATATAATAGCATGAAACATTAAAAAATTATAGATACGTTGGAGACGTATCAAGCATCCCCAAGCTTAATTCCTGCTCGTCCTCGAGTAGGTAAATGATAAAAACAGAATTTTTGAAGTGGAATGCTACCTAACATATTTATCCATGTAATTTTTCTTTATTGTGGCATGAATGTTCAGATCCATAAGATTCAAAACAAAAGTTTAATATTGACATAAAAATACTTCAAGCATAGTAACAAGGCAATTATGAATTCTCAAAATACCATGGCCAAGGAAAGCTTATCCCTACAAAATCATATAGTCTGTGCTCCATCTTCATCACACAAAATATCCAAATCATGCACAACCCCGATGACAAGCCAAGCAATTGTTTCATACTTTTGATGTTCTCAAACTTTTCAACTTTCACGCAATGCATAAGCGTGAGCCATGGACATAGCACCATAGGTGGAATAGAATACGGTGGTTGTGGAGAAGACAAAAGAAGGAGATAGTCTCACATCAACTAGGCATATCAACGGGCTATGAAGATGCCCACCAATAGATATCAATGTGAGTGTGTAGGGATTGCCATGCAACGGATGAACTAGAGCTATAAGTTTATGAAAGCTCAAAAAGAAAATAAGTGGGTGTGCATCCAACTTGCTTGCTCTCCAAGACCTTGGGCAATTTGAGGAAGCCCATTGTTGGAATATACAAGCCAAGTTCTATAATGAAACGTTCTCACTAGTATATGAAAGTGATAACATAGGAGACTCTCTATCATGAAGATCATGGTGCTACATTGAAGCACAAGTGCGCGGATAGTAACATTGCCCCTTTTCTCATTTTCTCTCATTTTTTTATTTTTTTTGCTTGGCTTCTTTGGCCTCTATCTTTTTTTCCTTACATTAGGCAATGCTCTAATAATGAAGATCATCACACTTTTTTTACTTACAACTCAAGAATTACAACTCGATACTTAGAAAAAAATATTACTCTATATGAATGCCTCCGGCAGTGTACCGGGGGTGTGCAATGACTCAAGAGTGACATGTATTAAAAATTATGAATGGTGGCTTTGCCACAAATATGATGTCAACTACATGATCATGCAAAGCAATATGACAATGATGGAATGTGTCATAATAAAACTGAACGGTGGAAAGTTGCATGGCAATATATCTCGGAATGGCTATGGAAATACCATAATAGGTAGGTATGGTGGCTGTTTTGAGTAAGATATATGGTGGGTGTATGGTACCGGCGAAAGTTGCACGGTACTAGAGAGGCTAGCAATGGTGGAAGGGTGAGAGTGCGTGTAATCCATGGAATCAACATTAGTCATAAAGAACTCACATACTTATTGCAAAAAACTATTAGTTATTGAAACAAAGTACTACGCGCATGCTCCTAGGGGGATAGATTGGTAGGAAAAGACCATCGCTCGTCCCCGACCGCCACTCATAAGGAAGGCAATCAAAAAAATACCTCATGCTCCAACTTCGTTACATAACGGCTCACCATACATGCATGCTACGGGAATCACAAACCTTAACACAATTATTTCTCCAATTCACAATTACTCACTAGCATGACTCTAATATCACCATCTTTATATCTCAAAACAATCATAAGGAATCAAACTTCCCATAGTATTCAATGCACTTTATATGAAAGTTTTTATTATATCCCTCTTGGATGCCTATCATATTAGGACTAAATTTATAACCAAAGTAAAGACATGCTATTTAGAGACTCTCAAAATAATATAAGTGAAGCATGAGAGTTTAACAATATCTATAAAATAAAACCACCACCGTTCTCTAAAAAGATATAAGTGAAGCACTAGAGCAAAATTGCCTAGATCAAAAGATATAAGTGAAGCACATAGAGTATTCTGATAAATCACGATTCATGCGTGTCCCTCTCAAAAGGTGTGTACATCAAGGATGATTGTGCCAAACTAAAAAGCAAAGACTCATATCGTACAAGATGCTCCAAACAAAACATATATCATGTGGTGAATAAAAATATAGCCTCAACTGAAGTTACTGATACACGAAGACGAAAAAGGTGATGCCTTCTGGGGCATCCCCAAGCTTAGGATCTTGGTTGTCCTTGAATATTACCTTGTGGTGCCTTGGGCATCCCCAAGCTTAGGCTCTTGCCACTCCTTATTCCATAGTCCATCAAATCCTTACCCAAAACTTGAAAACTTCACAACATGTTCATGACCAAGTTTCTTAAAATTCATAACATCGTTCCTAAGGGAGATGATCTTAGCGGGAGGAAAATACTTGGAAATAAAACCATCTTTACACTTGTTCCATGAATCAATACTATTTTTAGGCAAAGATTAAAACTAAGTTTTAGCACGATCTCGAAGTGAGAACGAAAATAGCTTCAATTTAACAATATCATTACCCACATCTTTTTTCTTTTGCGTATCGCACAACTCAACAAAATATTCAGATGGGATGCGGAATCTTCACTAGGAAGGCCGGAAAATTGATCTTTCATAACAAGATTCAGCAAAGCAGCAATAATTTCATAAGATTCCGCACTAGTGGCGGGAGTAATCGGAGTACTAATAAAATCATTGTTATTAGTGTTGGAAAAGTCACACAATTTGGTATTCTCATGAGCCATCATGACAAAGCAAGCAATCCAATACACGAGCACACAAAAAGAAAACGAAGAAGACGAGCGGAAGAAGGGCGAAGAAAGGAAAATCTTTTAGAAAGTCGTTTTAGAATTGGGGGGAGAGGAAAACAAGAGGCAAATGACAAATAATGTAATGCAAGAGATGAGAGTTGGCGTAGATCTCCCCGGCAACACTGCCAGAAATTCTTCCTGCTACTTCTTGAGCTTGTGTTGGTTTTTCCCTTGAAGAGGAAAGGGTGATGCAGCAAAGTAGACATAAGTATTTCCCTCAGTTAGAGAACCAAGGTATCAATCCAGTAGGAGACAACACACAAATCACCGATACCTAAACAATCAAACAACTTTCACTCAACGCGATAAAGGGGTTGTCAATCCCTTCACGGTTACTTGCAAGAGTGAGATCTGATAGATAGAGATGAAACTAAACAAACAATAAAGTAAATATTTTTGGGTTTTTGGTCTATAGATCAGAAAGTAAAAGATTGCAAAATAGTAGATCGAAAACTTATATTATGGACAATAGACCCGGGGGCCATACGTTTCACTAGAGGCTTCTCTCAAGATAGCAAATAATACGATGGGTGAACAAATTATTGTGGAGCAATTTATAGAAAAGTGCAAAGTTATGACGATATCTAAGGCAATGATTATGAAATATAGGCATCACGTCCGTGTCAAGTAGACTGAAACGATTTTTCATCTACTACTATTACTCCACATATCGACCGACTCCTGCCTGCATCTAGAGTATTGAGTTCATGAAAATAGAGTAACACATTAAGTAAGATGACATGTGTCGGATTTAGGGATCCGACAACCCTTGAGTGGTTCGAAATCTTGGGTGCGTGCGGAGATATCAACCTGTCCAGCCTGCCTACTCGCGATCCTCCTAAGCGTAGCGCGTCGAGCTCAAAGAGACACAAAGACACAGAGATTTATACTGGTTCGGGCCACCGTTGTGGTGTAATACCCTAATCCAGTGTGGTGTGGTGGATCGCCTCCAGGGGCTATGGATGAACTAGTACAATGGATGAACAAGCCTCAGGAGGTGAGGGTTCTTGAGCTGGTGTGGTGCTCTCCTTGTTCTGATCTCCGTCCCTTTCTATGGTGGTGGCTAGGTCCTATATATAGTGGCCTTGGTCCTCTTCCCAAATATGAGCAGGAAGGGATTCCACAACGACGGGATTTGAAAGGGGACAAGTAGTACAGTCTATCCTGACAAAAGTAGTCTTCGCCTGCGAAAAGCCTCTGGTCGTGACGCTGTGGTGGGCTCGTTAATGATCTCCGTCCTGCCGTCCCGGCGGTCTTGGTCTTGTTGCACCAGAATGGAAACCTTTGGCTGATTCCTGGGGACTCCGCGCCTATGGCTTGCCTCCTTTGCACCAAAGAGGAAACCTGCGCCCTGCGCCCGCCTGGCCTTGGTCGTCATGGCTCATGTTAGCTGAGCCTCGTGAAGTAGGTTGCATAGAACTCTCCGCCTCTCAGGAGCCCTTCTGAGGAAGCAAACTCCCTCAGGGGCCTTGGCGCTGTTCGCCTCACGAGGCTTGGCCCCTCGCGAGGGTCTCGTAGTGTTGGCGCTGAAGCTGGGCCATACCAGGCCGTCGATGAAGCCACGTGGTGGGACGCAGGCAGGCAGGGCTGGATACCCCCAAATTCAAGACGCCGATAGTAGCCCCGGGCCCAAGGCGCGCTCGGACTTGGCCTCTAGGCGAAGCCAAAGGGCAAGTGCAGAGCACCGCGGGCCCTAACCGCCTGCGGCCTTGATGACGCGTGGCGATTAATTGGACATGGGCGACTCCACTTCCCCACGCTACCTCGGCAACTGCTCGACTTGACTGGTCGATGCGGCATGCAGAAGGTCAGGATGGCGCGAGGTCGTGGAGGCCGGCGGTTAGCTTCCCTTGGCTATAAATGTGAGGGAGGGGCAGAGCCCCTCGTCCATCTTTCTTTCGTCTTGCTCTCACCTGCTTCTCTCCTCTCCGTCTTGCTCCCATGGCGTCGCCGAAAAGGTTTTCAGCGGCCGAGAAGGGGAAGACCTCCACGGAGGGGCTGACCTCTCCTCCCCCCAAGAGGGTCCGGGGCCGTCCCTGCAAGCACCCTGCGGTCCCTCCGGCAGCGTCCAGGGGGCGCGAGCGCGTGCCCCCCAGAGGTAGCGTTGCTCTAGGCACCCACGATGGCACCTCTTCCCGCGGTGGGGGCCACCGGCTTCGGAGCATCCCCCATGATGAAGGGAGGCGCGTCGTGATCGTGCGCCTGCCTTGGCCGCGCTTTTCCTCGCTGGAGGTGCTCCCTGAATTTGTTGTGTGGTCGGAGAGCCCGGCTGGCACCTCGCTCCGGCTCCCATGCTTCTTCTCCAGTGAGCTTCCTTCTTCAGGGCTTGATGGCCTCTAGCTGCAGGCTGACGGGTGCTGCAGCAGAGCGTCATGGGTTGGTACCAAGGTCTCCGCCTCTGGCAGCATGGTGCTGGCCCGCGGCTGGCAGACCTTCTCGCGCGCGTGGCCTAGGCGGAAGGAGCACCCTCCACTTCAAGTACGACGGCCTGGTGACCCTCTATTTGAGGGTGTTCAGGGGGACGGCCACCGCGTGGGGTGCTGCCCGAAGGACAGCAACGACGATGATGGTGGCTACGGCAACCTTGGCCTTGGCAACGTGCGCTCCTCCTCCCGTGACGGCAGCTCTTCCTCGGACGAGAGCTCGAACAGCGGTGGCTACGACCGGCCTCCGCGTCGTCATTCTCATGTCGAGGACGCCGGTGGTTCGTCCTGCCGCAGCGCTCTAGTGAAGCTGGAGAGGAGCCCGACGTGAAGCTGGGGGCTAGAGAACTTGGAGTCAAGGCCGGTGGCCCTAGATCTCCTATGGAAGAACTGGTGGAGCGTCAGGCTACCTTGAGGCGCTGCTTGAGGATGCGGTGCTGGTGCCAAGCTTGTACGCCATCGGGCCCTCTTTGTTTAGCTTTTGCTTTCTCCTGCAACCCAAAAAAAAGAAGAATGTACCTTGCGGGGGCGTGTAATGAATGGTTGCTGCTATGCCTTTTTATGTTATAATTGCCGTCTTGATGCTGTGTTGTAGTGTTTGCAATTTGAGTGGGTTAAGGTAGGAAGGCTTTGCTTGGTATGTGCAGTCGTCCTCCGCCTCATCAGAACCTGACCTTAGGTACCTGAGAAGGCCCCCAGGAGATACGCCATGTGACCTCAGGAGGTACACCTTACACCCTCAGGAGCCGTGGCAGGGCAGAGCTATCCTTTGAAGGAAGAGAAAATTTGTCGAGCGACTTGCTCCCCCTTACGCGAGCCCCTGCCATAGGAATTTGGACCTGATGCACTGCGTCGTGTTGCCCGGGGGGCACGCACATGAGGGGTGCTGGCGCCAGTGGACTCGATCGAGGGCTCCTCGCAAGGATGAAGACAAAATAATGGGGTTCGGCGCGGTGTGTGCGCGCAAAGGCAAGCCCTAGGCGCACACACCTACCTAGCCCCACGCGTGAGGAGCACGAGGAGAAGTGGCGGGCGACTGTCACCTCTCTTACATCCTTAGACCAAAACAACTTACGAGAAAACACAACTAGAGGAACCAGCGTTCGAGAATACCAAATTCATTGAAAGACTACTAAAAAATTGCAAGCAACTTCAGAAAGCAAATGAACAGCCGCGCCCAGCACCTAATCTAGTCTTCTCACCAGCACGGAGCTAAATGCTGCCACTAGGACGTTGGAGGGAGCCCCCATGAGGCACCAGGGCGACTCTCAGGAGACTCCGGGGCGTGTACAGCCCCACTCATTATTACGTGAGAGTGTCACGAGCGGAGAACTTCACAGGACGGAGCCTTGCTTCATAGGCGAGAGCCTTTCTTTCGGGGTAGAACTTCAAGAGGTGCTGGATGTTCCAGGTGTTCTGGATGGGGACCCCGTCCTGTGTCTCCAGGCGCGCGGCGCCAGGCCCAGAGACATGGGCAATCCTAAATGGGCCCTCCCACATGGGAGAGAGCTTATGCAGCACCTCCCTGGAGAGCACCCGCCTCTGGACGAGATTGCCCGCCTCTAATGTCCTGGAATGGACGCTGCGGCAGTGGTACCACCGCAGCGCCTGCTGGTACCTCGCTGCTCGGAGCGAGGCTTGATGGCGGCATTCCTCCTCCAGCACGAGATCCATCCTCCGCGTGGCATCTTGCCGCGTTTCATCGAACGCCAGGACCCGCGTGGAGCGATGCTTGACCTCGTGAGGGAGAATGTCACAGCCCTAGAATAATGTTTGTAAATAGTGGCTTTGCATCCATGCATCATGTCTAAATTTCTGAAACTTGAATTGAGGAATTTTGAAAGCCTCAAAAACTTAATTAAAAGAAGGGCAAAGAACCCTAGAAATCTCATTCTTTCTTCCAAGATGTCCTTTTGCAATGTTTGAGAATTTTGGCAAGAGCTATATATCAAACCAAAATTTAGGAACATTTTTAAGGTATTATTTTGGGACTTTGAATTTAAATCAATACTATATTTGAATTTGAACTTATATTCAAATATATACTGAATATCTGTTCAAATAACTGAAACAATTTTATACGCTTTGGTACAATTCCATTGTGCTAAATAAAATGTTCAGGGGAATTTTGTCACTATTTTTGAATTTGTTTTATTTAGAAACAGTGGCAAAAGGAAGTAAATTAAACAAAACAGAAGAAAAATTAAAAAAGAGCAGAGGCCTACCTAAGTTACCTGGCGCCACCAACCAGCCCAGCACTGCAGCTGGCCGGCCCAGCCCACAACCGCCTCCTCCCTGTCTTCTTCCTCCCTCGCCAGAAGGACGGAGGCGCATGGTCGTTCCGCGCCGGCCACCTCCTGCTTCTGCCGACGCCCTGGACGACTCCAGACGACGCCAGGCACCCCCCTAGAATACCCTCGACCTCTCCTCGTGCCTCTTCCCTCTCCTCTACTCTCCCCCTTGCGGCCGCCCGAACGAGCCAGAGTGCGCCGAAGAACACCACCGCGGCCACCAGCATCCCCGCGCCCGTCTAGCTAGCCCATAAGCTTCACCTCGGATCCGTGAAGCTCTACGCCGACGCACGCGACGCCGGGTGCCCCGAAGCCACGCCATCACCGCCGTCTTCATCGCCATGCCCGGCGATCGCCGCTGCTCGATTCGCAGCAACGAGGACGTCCCCGAGCTCGCTTACCACCTCATCGTATTCTCTGTGAGCTCCTGCGCCCCCATTCCTTTCTCTCCGTCAACAGATATGGCTGCTAGCTTCGATCCCCGCTGTGCCGAGCTCGCCGTCGCCCTGCCGTGTTGCTGCCGTGCCCACAGCTGCCGCCGTACCTTTTTGAGCCTACCGTTGTGCTCACCGTGCTCCTAGTAGCCGAACGCACGCACCGTCTCATCCCCTAGTGCACCACTACCCCAAGCCCGCAACCCACCGTGCTCCGGCCGCCACCATTTTGGTTGCCGCCGCTGACTCCGTCCACGCCCGCTCGAACCACGACCACCGTTCGATGTGCCTCTCTGCGCTGAGCACGTAGAGCCCAGACCTGCTCGCTCCCGCCGCCGGAAACGGCCGGACGGGCAACGCCGCCGCGTCCTAGTTACGCCAGCGATTAGCCGCCGGTGATAGCCACTCTTAGGGGTTAATCACCCCGCTAACTGAGCCCCTAAGCCACTGACAGCCGAGCCCCGCCAGTTTATTTAAACCCCTAACAAAATTAGTTAGACTTAAGTGAATCCCGGTGGACCCACGCGTCAGTGTTGACTGTGCTGACGTGGCCGTTGACTGGGCCCACACGTTAGTGACTCTAGATAGCACTGTGACACTGACCAGTGGGACCCACTGGTCAGGTTTGACCCGGGGCAGCCCAGTTGACCTGCTGAGGTCAGCATGACCTAATGCTGACGTAGTAAACATTTTCTGGAATTAAAATAAATCACAAATGATTTATAAATTTCTAAAAATTATCTAAACGTATAAAATTCATAGAAATTCAACCGTAACTCCAAATTAAATAAATTATATATGAAAAATGATCAAAAAAATCCAATCTGTCCATCCGTACCATTTTCATGCATGTTAGGGAAACCTAACCTTGCTGTTTAGGTGAAACAAGTTAATGCACTAATATGACCTCTTATTTTGGGTTTGCATTTGAATCCTTGATTCAAATGAACTCAAACCAATCTGTTCTAAGTTGCATTAGCCAAACATACTCATTTTGCCATGTCATTTGCCTGCATCATAATGTTGCATATTGCCATGTATGATTTTGTGTCGATGTGTTCTTCGTGGTAGGTTCTGTCTCCGAGGATATTCACGAGTATCCAACTGAAGGGCAGTATCCCACTACCACTCTATCAGGCAAGCAAAACCCCCTTGTTCATTCCGATACAAACCCACTCTCTCGCTCTGCTCTCTTTTATTGCATTAGGACAACAACGATTCAACTGCTACATGTTGCGGTAGTTGAACCCCTTATCCTTTGCATGACCTGTCATTGCCACAGTAAATAGATGAAACCCACTAGCATGAGTAGGAGTTGTTTGAGCCCTGTTGTGCCTACTCATTCATGCTTGTTTGTCATGCCTGCTACTTCTTAGAGTTGATTTAGGTCTGATTCATCGAGGATGAATTGGAATGTGGTGAACATGTCCTTCTGAGTGTGAGCTAAGTGTGTGAACACGATTTGGTAAAGGTAGCGGTGAGAGGCCATGTAGGAGTACATGGTGGGTTGTCTCATTGAAGCCGTCCTCAGGAACTGAGTTATGTGTTTCTGATCCATGAAACAACTACTACCATGCATTGGGCCCTGAAATATGACCCCGCTTGACTTCTTAATCACACTAGTCTTCTGTCCAAGAGTTGCAAGTAGTTTCTAGTGTTTGTAGTATGCTGGAGGCCATGCGTAGTGCTGACCCTAGGGGTGGGCTTTGATGCGGTAGGCATGTGGCACGGTGTACCGGGCGCCCGTTTGGTGTCTCGGCAACCCTGCACACATCGTTCGGGGACGTATGTGGAAACGTCGGCCGGACTCCCTGCGGATGGAACCTGAATAGGCGATAAACCTCGACTAGATACTTGAGTGTTTAGGTAGGTCATGGTCTACACCCACGTCGGCTTTCGCTTGAAGTCTGCCGAGCACATGTCGTGTGCAGACGCTAAGTGGTGGAAACATGTATGAAGAAGTACACCCCTGCAAGGTTATAATAATCTATTCGAATAGCTGCGTACGCAGTAAAGGACTTCTGGGTTTCCTATAACAGTTCATAGACAAGTGAAAGTGGATACTCTCAAATACGCAAGATAAGCATGAGTGCTATGGATGGCGTTCTCGTAGGGAGACGGGAGCGGCTGCATAGTGGTGTATTGATATGCTGAATATGTGGACTCGTGTGCGCCACCTCAAAAGAGTTACTTGTAGTCATAGTTCAGGATAGCCACCGAGTCAAAGCTGGCTTGCTGCAGTTAAACCCCACCATCCCCTTTGTTGTTAATGATGCATATGTAGTTAGTTCTGATGTAAGTCTTGTTGGGTACATTTGTACTCATGTTTGCCTATTTTATGTTTTGCAAAGAGACTTTAGTCTCACTAGTAGATCCGCTTGGACTTCGACGTTTAGCTTGTTACCTCAGCTACGATCTTGTGCCCTCGGCAAGATCCAGTAGATAGTCAGGCTTCTCAGCCTTTTCCATTTGTAGATGTCTGTACTCAGACATGTTAAACTTCTGTTTGTGTTTGACTTGTATGCTCCGAATGTTGGGTCATGAGACCCATGTTTGTAATATCTCGCTCCTCGGAGCCTATTGAATAAAATACTTAAGTTGTAGAGTCATGTTGTGATGCCATGTTGTACTTGCACATATCGAGCATATTTTGTGTATGTTATTAAAATGCTTGGTATGTGTGGGATCTGACTATCTAGTTGTTTATCCTTGATAGCCTCTCTTACTGGGAAATGTCTCCTAGTGCTTCCACTGAGCCTTTGTAGCTTACTACTGCTCCAGAACACGTAGGCTGGCCGGCATGTGTCCTTCTTCATTCTTGTGTCTGTCCCTTCGGGGAAATGTCACACGGTGTCTACCGGAGTCCTGTTAGCCTGCTACAGCCCGGTTTACCGGAGTCCTGGTAGCCCAGTTGCTATAGCCCGGATTCACTCGCTGATCACCGACACGTTCGTTGCTGGGTCATGTATGCCTACCCCTGTAAGTTAGTGCAACTTTGGGTTCACGACTAGCCATGTCAGCCCGGGCTCCTTGTCATATGGATGCTAGCGACACTATCATATACGTGTGCCAAAAGGCGCAAACGGTCCCGGGCCTGGTAAGGCGACACTCGTGGGAATACCGTGCGTGAGGCCGCAAAGTGATATGAGGTGTTACATGCTAGATCGGTGTGCCATTGAGTTGGGGTCCTGACAGCTTTGAGGAATTTTGAAAGCCTCAAAAACTTAATCAAAAGAAGGGCAAAGAACCCTAGAAATCGCATTCTTTGTTCCAAGATGTGCTTTTGCAATGTTTGAGAATTTTGGCAAGAGCTATATATCAAACCAAAATTTAGGAACATTTTTAAGGAATTATTTTGGGACTTTGAATTTAAATCAATACTATATTTGAATTTGAACTTATATTCAAATATATACTGAATATATGTTCAAATAACTGAAACAATTTTATGTGCTTTGGTATAATTCCATTGTGCTAAATAAAATGTTTAGGGGAATTTTGTCACTGTTTTTGAATTTGTTTTATTTAGAAACAGTGGCAAAAGGAAGTAAATTAAACAAAACAGAAGAAAAATTAAAAAAGAGCAGAGGCCTACCTCATTTACCTGGTGCCACCAACCGGCCCAGCAATGCAGCTGGCCGGCCCAGCCCACGATCGCCTCCTCCCTGTCATCTTCCTCCGTCGGCAGAAGGATGGAGGCGCGTGGGCGCCCCGCTCCGGCCACCTCCTGCTTTGTGCCGACGCCCTGGACGACTCCAGACGACGCCATGCACCCCCTGGAATTCCCTCGACCTCTCCCCGTGCCTTTTCCCTCTCCTCTGCTCTCCCCCTTGTGGCCACTCGAACGAGCCAGAGTGCGCCGACGAACACCACCGCGGCCACCAGCATCCCCGCGCCCGTCCAGCTAGCCCACAAGCTTCGCCTCGGATCTGTGAAGCTCTACGCCGACGCACGCGATGTCGGGTGCCCCGAAGCCATGCCATCACTGCCGTCTTCATCGCCACGGCCGGCGATAGCCACTGCTCGATTCGTGGCAACGAGGACGTCCCCGAGCTCGCTGACCACCTCATCGTATTCTCTGTGAGCTCCTGCATCCCCTTTCCTTTCTCTCCGTCGACGGATATGCTGCTAGCTTTGATCCCTGCTGTGTCGAGCTCGCCGTCGCCCTGCCGTGTTGCTACCATGCCCACAGCTGCCGCCGTACCTTTTTGAGCATGTCGTTGTGCTCACCGTGCTCCCAAGAGCTGAACGCACGCACCATCTCCTCCCCTAGCGCACCACAACCCCAAGCTCGCAACCCACCGTGCTCCGGCCGCCGCCATTTTGGTCGCCGTCGCTGACTCCATCAACCCCCGCTTGAACCACGACCACCATTCGATGTGCCTCTCTGCGCTGAGCACGTAGAGCCTAGACCCACTCGCTCCCGCCGACGGAAATGGCCGGACGGGCAACGCCGCCGCGCCCTGGTTACGCTAGCGATTAGCCGCCGGTGATAGCCACTATTAGAGGTTAATCACCCTGCTAACTGAGCCCCTAAGCCACTGACAGTCGGGCCCCACCAATTTATTTAAACCCCTAACAAAATTAGTTAGACTTAAGTTAATCCCGGTGGACCCACGCGTCAGTGTTGACTGTGCTGACGTGGCCGTTGCCATGGCCCACACGTCAGTGACTCTAGCTAGCACCGTGACACTGACCAGTGGGACCCACTGGTCAGGTTTGACCCGGGACAGCCCTGTTGACCTGCTGAGGTCAGCATGACCTAATGCTGACGTAGTAAACATTTTGTAGAATTAATATAAATCAGAAATGATTTATAAATTTTAGAAAATGATCTAAACGACTAAAATTCATAGAAATTCAACCGTAACTCCAAATTAAATAAATTATATCTGAAAAATGATCAGAAAAATCCAATCTATCCATCTGTACCATTCTCATGCATGTTAGAGCAACCTAACCTTGCTGTTTAGGTGAAACAAGTTAATGCACTAATATGACCTCTTATTTTGGGTTTGCATTTGAATCCTTGATTCAAATGAACTCAAACCAATCTGTTCTAAGTTGCATTAGCCAAACACACTCATTTTGCCATGTCATTTGCATGCATCATAATGTTGCATATTGCCATGTATGGTTGCGTGTCGATGTGTTCTTCGTGGTAGGTTCTGTCTCCGAGGATATTCACGAGTATCCAACTGAGGGGCAGTATCCCACTACCACTCTATCAGGCAAGCAAAACCCCCTTGTTCATTCCGATACAAACCCACTCTCTCGCTCTGCTCTCTTTTATTGCATTAGGACAACAACGATTCAACTATTACATGCTACGGTAGTTGAACCCCTTATCCTCTGCATGACCTGTCATTGCCACAGTAAATAGATGAAAACCCACTAGCATGAGTAGGAGTTGTTTGAGCCCTGTTGTGCCTATTCATTCATGCTTGTTTGTCATGCCTGCTACTGCTTAGAGTTGAGTCAGGTCTGATTCATCGGGGATGAATTGGAATGTGGTGAACATGTCCTTCTGTGTGTGAGCTAAGTGTGTGAACACGATTTGGTAAAGGTAGCGGTGAGAGGCCATGTAGGAGTACATGGTGGGTTGTCTCATTGAAGCCGTCCTCAAGAACTGAGTTATGTGTTTGTGATCCATGAAACAGCTACTACCATGCATTGGGCCCTGAAATATGACCCCGCTTGACTTCTTAATCACGCTAGTCCTCTGTCCAGGAGTTGCAAGTAGTTTCTGGTGTATGTAGTATGCTGGAGGCCGTGCGCAGCGCTGACCAGACAGGTGGGTTGTGATGCGGTAGGCACGTGGCACGGTGTACTGGGCGCCCATTTGGTGTCTCGGGAACCATGCACACATCGTTCGGGGCAGTATGTGGAAACTTCGGCCGGACTCCCTGCAGATGGAACGAGAATAGGCGATAAACCTGGACTAGAGACTTGAGTGTTTAGGTAGGTCATGGTCTACACCTACGTTGGCTTTCGCTTGAAGTCTGCCGAGCACATGTCGTGTGCAGACGCTAAGTGGTGGAAACATGTATGAAGAAGTACACCCCTGCAGGGTTATAATAATCTATTCGAATAGCGGCGTCCGCGGAAGGACTTCTGGGTTGCCTATAACAGTTCATAGACAAGTGAAAGTGGATACTATAAAATACGCAAGATAAGCGTGAGTGCTATGGATGGCGTTCTCGTAGGGAGACGGGAGCGGATCCATTGTGGTGTATTGATATGGTGAATATGTGGACTCGTGTGCGCCACCTCAAAAGAGTTACTTGCAGTCGTAGTTCAGGATAGCCACTGAGTCAAAGCTGGCTTGCTGCAGTTAAACCCCACCATCCCCTTTGTTGTTAATGATGCATATGTAGTTAGTTCTGATGTAAGTCTTGCTGGGTACATTTGTACTCATGTTTGCCTATTTTATGTTTTGCAGAGAGACTTTAGTCTCACTAGTAGTTCCGCTTGGACTTCGACATTTAGCTTGTTACCTCAGCTACGATCTTGTGCCCTCGGCAAGATCCAGTAGATAGTCAGGCTTCTCAGCCTTTTCCATTTGTAGATGTCTGTACTCAGACATGTTAAGCTTCCGTTTGTGCTTTGACTTGTATGCTCTGAATGTTGGGTCATGAGACCCATGTTTGTAATATCTCGCTCCTCGGAGCCTATTGAATAAAATACTTGAGTTGTAGAGTCATGTTGTGACGCCATGTTGTACTTGCACATATTAAGCATATTGTGTGTATGTTATTGAAATGCTTGGTATGTGTGGGATCTCACTATCTAGTTGTTTATCCTTGATAGCCTCTCTTACCGGGAAATGTCTCCTAGTGCTTCCACTGAGCCTTGGTAGCTTGCTACTGCTCCGGAACACTTAGGCTGGCCGGCATGTGTCCTTCTTCGTTCCTGTGTCTGTCCCTTCGGGGAAATGTCACGCGGTGTCTAGCGGAGTCCTGTTAGCCTGCTACAGCCCAGTTTACCGGAGTCCTGCTAGCCCAGTTGCTATAGCCCGGATTCACTCGCTGATGACCGACACGTTCGTTGCTGGGTCATGTATGCATGTCCCTGTAAGTTAGTGCCACTTTGGGTTCACGACTAGCCATGTCAGCCCGGGCTCCTTGTCATATGGATGCTAGCAACACTATCATATACGTGTGCCAAAAGGCGCAAACGGTCCCGAGCCTGGTAAGGCAACACCCGTGGGAATACCGTGCGTGAGGCCGCAAAGTGATATGAGGTGTTACATGCTAGGTCGGTGTGCCATTGAGTCGGGGTCCTGACAGAGAACCGCTTCTGCTCCGTAGACAAGGGAGAATGGCGTTTCTCTTGTTGGCTTGGTCGCGGTGGTGCGGATTGACCATAGCATGGACTGCAGCTCATCGAGCCAGCCCCTGTTGCAGGCCTCGAGCTTCTTCTTGAAGGTGCAGGTCTTGAGGCCCCTTAGGACTTCCACATTGGCCCTCTCAGCCTGTCCATTGCTCCGTGGGTGTGCTACTGAGGTGTAGCAGATCTACATTCCAAGGTTAGCATAGTATGTTTTGAAATGGTTGCTGGTGAACTGCGAGCCGTTGTCGGTGATGATGCGATTGGGGACCCCAAATCGGCTCACAATTCCCTTGATGAACTTGACGGCTGATCCTGCTGGGATGGTGCGCACGGCTTCTACCTCCTCCCACTTGGTGAATTTGTCGATGGCGATGTAGAGGTATCGGTAGCCCCCTGGCGCCCGAGGGAACGGTCCCAAGATGTCCAGCCCCTAGACCGCAAACGGCCACGTGAGCAGGATCGTTTGGAGGCCCTGCGCAAGCTGATGGATCTACTTGGTGTGAAACTGGCATGCTTCACAAGAGCGCACCAGCTCTATAGTGTAGTTGAGCGTGGTGTGCCAGTAGAAGCCGCTGCGGAACGCCTTGCCCTCCAGGGTGCGCGACGAGGAGTGATGCCCGCAGTCCCCACCATGTATGTCTACCAGCAGCTCGAGCCCCTGTTCCCTGGAGATGCACTGCAACGAAACGTCATTGGGCCTCCTGCGATATAACTCACCTTCCTTGATGCAGTACGCGGTGGCCTAACGGGCCACGCGCTCAGCGTCCTCCTCCTTCTCTGGCAGGGTCCCTTGAAGCAAGTACGCCTTGAACTCTTCGGTCTAGCACCCCTCCAGAGGCTTGAGCGCGAGCAGCAAGCGGGCTCCTGAGGGGTGACCACAGGCTGGAGCGCCCGTCTCGGGTGCCTGTGGCAAGTCCTCCTGAGGTGGTGCTGGAGTCATGACGTGCGGGGTCGTAGGTGTCTTGAAGAGCTGCTCCTAAAACACCCCTGGCTCCCGAGGGAACCTGTGAGAGGCTCTTTCGGTGATGTCTTCTGCTTCCTTGTTCGTCCCGCGCGGCACGTGCTGTAGCTCCACAACCATGAACCGCTTCTCCATTTTGCGCACCTCCTCTAGCTACGCCTCCATGTGCTCATCCTTAGGCGTGCACTCCTTGTTGGAGAAATTGACGAGAAGCTGAGAGTCGCCCTTGATGGTGAGGCGCTTTACTCCCGGCGCGGCCGCGGCCCTAAGTCCGACGAGCAAGCCTTCGCATTCTGCGATGTTGTTGGAGACCTTCTTGCCCTGCTGAAAGAAGAGTTGTACTGCATAACAAAGCTTGTCCTTGGTGGGTGAGATGAGGACTGCCCCCGCCCCTGCGCCTTGTCGAGCAAATGCCTTGTCGAAGTACATGATCCATCCATCCGGTTGTTCATCTCTTGGCAGGAGGGAGCAGTACTTGCCTACTTCATGGTCTTGAGCATCAGTCCACTCGGCCACGAAGTCCGCGAGGGCCGCACCCTTGATGACCCTGGTGGTACTGAACTCAAGATTGAATGCTTGAAGCTCAATGTTCCATTCAGCAAGTCGCCCGGCTGCGTTCGGGCTCTGGAGCACCCTCTCCAGCGGGTACGCCGTGACAAATTTGATGGGGTGGCCTTGAAAGTAGTGGCACAGTTTCCTGGAGGTGACTAGAAGTGCGACCAAGAACTTCTGTCGCATGGGGTAGCGTGCTCGGGCCTCCCTCAGTATTGTGCTGACGAAGTAGACAGGGTGCTTGACAAGGGGGGAAGCATTAGCGGAATCTTGTTCTTCACGAGGGCATAGGTCCCTTACGGCCTCATGAGGCCCGTCCTCCGGAGCCTTGACAGCCATGGGGTCAATCGTGGCTTCAGGACGAATGTCGACAACTATGCCGACCGAGACTTCGGATGCCTCGCCCTGGGGGTGTTGCACCTTTCTTGCCGGTTGTGCATCGTGCTGCGGCTTCTCGATCAGGCACTCCTTCCTTAGCTCTACCAGGGTGGCGCTGGCTGAGTGAGGGGTTGCTGCCAGATAGAGCACCAAGGGATTGAGAGGGCGCGGTGCCACCATCATGGGCGGACTGGTCAGATTTCTCTTGAGGTCCTGGAATGCTGCATCTTCCTCGGGGGTCCACTCGAATGGCCCTTCCTTTTCATCAACTTGAAAAACGGGAGGGTGCGCTCCCCCAGCTTGGAAATGAAGCACCCAAGTGAGGTTACGCAGCCAGCTAGCTTCTGCATCTCCTTCAGGGTTTGTGGGGGGTTCATATCCTCTATCACCTTGACCTTCTCTGGGTTAGCCTCGATCCCTCTGTGTGACACCAAGAAGCCCAGCAGCTTGCCAGAAGGGACCCCGAAAACACACTTCCCAAGGGTTAAGCCAAAGATCCACCGTGCGTAGGGTGGCGAACGTCTCCTCCAGATCTTCTATTAGAGTCCTGGCCTCCCGAGACTTCACCACTATATCATCAACGTAGGCCTCTGCGTTCCTTCCGAGCTGTGAACCCAGGGCGATGTGCATCAACCACTGGAAGGTTGCTCCAGCGTTGCGCAGCCCGAAGGGCATGCAGGTGTAGCAGTACACCCCGCATGTGGTGAGGAATGCCGTCTTCTCCACATCCTCCATGACCATCTTGATCTGGTGGTAGTCGGAGAAGGCATCTAGGAAGCACAACAGGTCGCACTCGGTAGTGGAGTCGACGATCTGGTCGATGCGAGGGAGCGGGAAGGGATCTTGCGGGCAGGCCTTGTTGAGGTTGGTGCAGTCGACACACATGCGCTCCTTCCCTCCTTTCTTGGGGACGATGACAGGGTTCGCCAGCCACTCTGGGTACCGCACCTCTCTGATGACCCCTGCGGCTTGTAGCTTACGGGTTTCTTGGACGATGAAGGCCTCCTTCTCGGTGGACTGGCGGCAAGCCTTCTGCTTCACCGGCTGCACATTTGGGCATACCCTCAGGTGGTGCTCGATTATCCTCCTTGGGACCCCAGCCAGGTGTTTGGGTTCCCAAGCAAATACATCCTTGTTGGCTCACTAAAAGTTGATAAATGCCTCCTCTTGATCCTGAGGGAGGCGAGCCCTTATGGTGAAGGCGGCGCTGGCCGTCCCATCCTCACAGACCGGCACTTGATTCGTCTCGGCTCGGTCTTGGGAGAACAACTGCTTCTTCTTAGCAGGCGCTGCTTCTGGGGCCTCCAGATCCTTCTTCTCGCTGGGTAGCACGGTCGTGGCTATCTTGAAGGGGAGCTTGAGGGCCTGCAATGCACCTTTGGTGTCCCCCACCACCGTGACGACACTGTTGCTGCCAGACATCTTCATGGGGTTGTACGCAGGGTGGGTCGTAGCCATAAACTGGGCCAAGGCTGGGTATCCCAGAATAGCATTGTACGGCAGGTCGATCTTGGCGATGTCGAATGAGCTTGGTGCGGTAGTTGTAGCAGGTCCCGAAGGTGACAGGGAGATGGATCTGCCCCAGGGGCCTAGTGGAGCCATCGTCGACCCCGGAGAAAGTCTTGGAGGGGCGGAGCCGGCTGGGCGGCAGGTGGAGCAGGTCGAACGCCTCCGGGGAGAGCACGTTGAGGCCGGCTCCGCCGTCGATGAGGGTCCTGGTGACCGCCACATGGCAGATGGTGGGGGTGGAGAGCATCGGGAGCGCGCCTGCTCCCGTCGTGGCGGCGGGATGATCCTCAGGGCCAAAGGCGAGGTCAGCTTGGGGGCCGCCCAGCCCGGGGGAGCCCCCGAGCCCACCTGAGTGTTGCCTGCCCACCGGTAGAACTGCTTGATGTGGCGGTAAGAGGGTGGCGCCCGCGAGCCACCTAGGAGAGCTGCGACGACCGGGAGCACTGGCGCCGCGTAGTTGGTGAGGAAGAGGTTGTGTGATACGTCTCTGTCGTATCTATAATTTTTGATTGTTCCATGCCAAAATTCTTCAAATTTCATATACTTTTAGCAACTTTTTATATTATTTTTGGGACTAACATATTGATCCAGTGCCCAGTGCCAGTTCCTGTTTGTTGCATGTTTTATGTTTCGCAGAAACCCAACATCAAACGGAGTCCAAACGGGATAAAAACGGACAGAGCTTATTTTTGGAATATTTATGATTTTTGGGAAGTAAAATCAACGCGAGACGGTGCCCGAGGTGGCCACGAGGCAGGGGGCGCGCCTGCCCATACTGGGCGCGCCCCTGACCCTCATGGGCCCCTCGTAAGGCGGTTGGCGCTCTTCTTTGGCCGCAAGAAAGCTAATTTTTGGAAAAATATCTAGGCGAAGGTTTCAATCCAATCGGAGGATCTCTGGATATAAAAGAAACGGTGCCAGGGCAGAATCCCAGAATGCAGAAACAGAGAGAGACAGAGAGACAGATCCAATCTCGGAGGGGCTCTCGCCCCTCCCACACTATGGGAGCCAAGGATCAGATGGGAAACCCTTCTCTCATCTAGGGAGGAGGTCAAGGAAGAAGAAGAAGAAGGTGGGCTCTCTCCCACTTGCT
This sequence comes from Triticum dicoccoides, assembly GCF_002162155.2. Lineage (NCBI taxonomy): Eukaryota > Viridiplantae > Streptophyta > Magnoliopsida > Poales > Poaceae > Triticum > Triticum dicoccoides. The sequence continues at coordinate 232,862,135 of NC_041389.1, forward strand.
TGTGGTGGCGCCGGAACACCACTGGGTGCCATCATCATCACCGCAATCTACACCAACAGCTCCATCATCTTCACCAACATCTCCATCACCTTCCCCCATCTATATTCAGCGGTCCACTCTCCCGCAACCTGCTGTACCCTATACTTGAACATGGTGCTTTATGCTTCATATTATTATCCAATGATGTGTTACCATCCTATGATGTCTGAGTAGATGTTCGTTGTCCTACCGGTGATTGATGAATTGCTATGGTTTGTTTAATTTGCTTGTGGTTATGTTTCTATCCTATTATGCCCTCCGCGTCGCGCAAGCGTGAGGGATTCCCGCTATAGGGTGTTGCAATATGTTCATGATTCGCTTATAGTAGGTTGCTTGAGTGACAGAAGCATAAACCCGAGTAAGGGGGTTGTGGCGTATGGGATAAAGGGGACTTGATGCTTTAATGCTATGGTTGGGTTTTACCTTAATGATCTTTAGTAGTTGCGGATGCTTGCTAGAGTCCCAATCATAAGTTCATATGATCCAAGAAGAGAAAGTATGTTAGCTTATGCCTCTCCCACATAAAACTTGCCATCAGTCTAGTAAAGTAGTCAATTGCTTAGGGACAATGTCACAACTCCTACCACCACTTTTCCACACTTACTATATTTACTTTATTGCTTATTTATCTAAACAGCCCCTAGTTTATATTTACGTGCTCTTCATTATCTTGCAAACCTATCCTATCACACCTACAAAGTACTTCTAGTTTCATACTTGTTTTAGGTAAAGCGAACGTCAAGCGTGCATAGAGTCGTATCAGTGGCAGATAGGACTTGAGAGAATATTTGTTCTACCTTTAGCTCCTCGTTGGGTTCGACACTCTTACTTATCGAAAGAGGCTACAGTTATCCCCTACACTTGTGGGTTATCAAGACCTTTTTCTGGCGCTGTTGCCGGGGAGTCATGGTGTGGGGTGAATATTCTCGTGTGTGCTTGTTTGCTTTATCACTAAGTAATTTTTATTTGCTGTTCTTAGTTGTTTTCTATCTTTAGTTATGGGTGGGAAATGCAAAATACCAAAAAATTAGTTGTACCTACTGAACCAATGGTTGAAGAACCACTCAAAATCTATCACACTCCTGAAGCTTTTTACTTGGATCATCTTCGATCCCTTTGTGCTCGTGCTGAAACCCCCACTAGCTTAGTTGAGGGAAAATCTTTAGATGAGCATGCTTGTTATGTGCGACACCGTATATCTGAAAAAGGGAAACTTTTACTTGATCAAATTCATCGTTTGCAACGCTATGCTTGGAATTTATGTGAAATATATGATTTTACTTGTTGTTCTGAAAACCCTAAGAAACACCTTCCCTACCAATGTGAGCTTAGTGATAATGGAATCGTATCTTCGTATGCTAAGGGTGTTTATAATTACTATGATGTTCAACAAATTGAAGAATTTGTTGCTTTTAAGGGTGCTTATGAAATTGCTTCTTTGATTGAAAAGTATGATGCTACTCTCTACAAATATGAAAATTTTGCCATATTTAAATATTGTTATGATAATTATGCTTCTAATTACTATGTTAAACCATATATTGAGGACTCCTCCGCTGTCCAAGAAAAGACTAATATTTTGCAGGAGTCTATGGAAGAAGAAATTGATGAAACTGTGAGCTCATTGGATGAAAAAGATGATGAGGAGAGCAAAGAACAAAAGGAGGAAGAGTGGACTAGCTACCCGTGCCCACCTTCTAATGAGAGTAACTCTTCAACTCATACATTGTTTAATTCCCCTTCATGCTTACCGAAGGATGATTGCTATGATGATTGTTATGATCCCGTTGATTCTCTTGAAATATCCCTTTTTGATGATGCTTGCTATGCTTGTGGCCAAGATGCCAATATGAATTATGCTTATGGAGATGAAATTGCTATAGTTCCTTATGTTAAACATGAAATTGTTGCTATTGCATCACCGCATGATAATCCTATTATCTTTTTGAATTCTCCAAACTACACTATATCGGAGAAGTTTGTGCTTATTAAGGATTATATTGATGGTTGCGTTTTACTACTACACATGATGATTTTGATAGATTTAATATGCATGTACTTGCTGCTCCTACTTGCAATTATTATGAGAGAGGAACTATATCTCCACCTCTCTATGTTTCCAATATGATAAAATTGCAAGAAACTGCTTATACTATGCATTGGCCTTTACTTGGTGTGCATGAATTGTTCTTTTATGACATGTCGATGCATAAGAAGAGAGTTAGACTTCGTCATTGCTTGATATATGTTACTTTGTGCTCACTACTAAATTACAAATCATTGTTAATTAAGTCAAGGAAGCAGAAGAAGAAGAAGAAGGGGGGCCATCATCATCACTGCGATCTACACCAACACCTCCACCATCTTCATCAACGTCTCCATCACATTTCCTCATCTATATTCAGCGGTCCACTCTCCCGCAACCCGTTGTACCCTCTACTTGAACTTGGTGCTTTATGCTTCATATTATTATCCAATGATGTGTTGCCATCCTATGATGTCTGAGTAGATTTTCATTGTCCTATCGGTGATTGATGAATTGCTATGATTGGTTTAATTTGCTTGTGGTTATGTTGCTATCCTATTGTGCCCTCCGTGTCACGCAAGCGTGAGGGATTACCACTTTAGGTGTTGTAATACGTTCATGATTCACTTATAGTGGGTTTCTTGAGTGACAGAAGCATAAACCTGAGTAAGGGGGTTGTGGCGTATGGGATAAAGGGGACTTGATGCTTTAATGCTATGGTTGGGTTTTACCTTAATGATCTTTAGTAGTTGAGGATGCTTGCTAGAGTTCCAATCATAAGTGCATATGATCCAAGAAGAGAAAGTATGTTAGCTTATGCCTCTCCCACATAAAACTTGCTATCGGTCAAGTAAGGTAGTCAATTGCTTAGGGACAATTTCACAGCTCCTACCTCCACTTTTCCACACTCGCTATTTTTTACTTTATTGCTTCTTTATCTAAATAGCCCCTAGTTTATATTTATGTGCTCTTTATTACCTTGCAAACTTATCCAACACCACCTACAAAGTACTTCTTGTTTCATACTTGTTCTAGATAAAGCGAACAATAAGCGTGCGTAGAGTCGTATCAGTGGCAGATAGGACTTGAGAGAATATTTGTTCTACCTTTAGCTCCTCGTTGGGTTCAACCCTCTTACTTATCGAAAGAGGCTACAATTATCCCCTGCACTTGTGGGTTATCAAGACCTTTTTCTGGCGCCGTTGCCAGGGAGTCATAGCATGGGGTGAATATTCTCATGTGTGCTTGTTTGCTTTATCACTAACTAATTTTTATTTGTTGTTCTAAGTTGTTCTTTATCTTTAGTTAATGGATATGGAACACGAAATACCAAAAAATTTAGGTGTACTTGCTAATCATGGAGATGGGGAACCTCCTAAAACCCTCGATGCTCATTATGTGAAAGAAATTATGTACTACTTTGATAATCCTGAGAAAACCCCATTCAATTATGTTATGGGAGACACGTTGGATCAACAAGAATACTTTAGGGATTATCGTTTGACACAAAAAGGGAAACTATTATGGGATCAAATTTATATGTTGCACTGGTATGCTTGGGATCTATGCTTGAGACATAATTATACTTGTTGCTCTATGATGAAGGCTCCACACCTTCCCTTTTCATGCAAATTTAATGATGATAAAACCTTAGCTTCTTATGCTAATGGTATATATGATTACTATCATGTGGAACAAATAGAACAATTTGTTGCTTTTATGGGTGCTTATGAGATTGAATCTATGTTTAAAGAGTTTGAAGATTTTGATGATTCAGTTTATAGACCTGAAAATTTAGCTATCCTTAAATATTGCTATGAGAATTATGAATACAATTCCGATATTGATGCATTTATTGAGAAAGTCTCCGCTGTCCAAGAAGAGACTAATATTTTACAGGAATCTATGGAAGAAGAAATTGATGAAACTGTGAGCTCATTGGATGAAAAAGATGATGAGGAGAGCGAAGAACAAAAGGAGGAAGAGCGGATTAGCTACCCGTGCCCACCTTCTAATGAGAGTAACTCTTCAACTCATACATTGTTTAATTTCCCTTTGTGCTTACCGAAGGATGATTGCTATCATGATTGTTATGATCCCGTTGATTCTCTTGGAATATCCCTTTTTGATGATGCTTGCTATGCTTGTGGCCAAGGTGCCAATATGAATTATGCTTATGGAGATGAACTTGCTATAATTCCTTATGTTAAACATGAAATTGTTGCTATTGCACCCACGCATGATAGTCCTATTATCTTTTCGAATTCTCCCAACTACACTATATCGAAGAATTTTGTGCTTATTAAGGATTATATTGATGGGTTGCCTTTTACTACTAGGTATGATCATTTTTATAGATATAATATGCATGTTCTTGCTGCTCCTACTTGCAATTATTATGAGAGAGGAACTACATCTCCGCCTCTCTATGTTTCCAATATGAAAAAATTGCAACAAACTGCTTATACTATGCATTGGCCTTTACTATGTGTCCATGTGTTCTTTAATGACATGCCGATGCATTGGAAGAGAGTTAGACTTCGTCATTACATGATATATGTTACTTTGTGATCACTACTAAATTTCAAATCATTGTTAATTAAAATTGGCTTTGATATACCTTGGGATCCGGGTGGATCCATTACATGAGCACTATATGCCTAGCTTAATGGCTTTAAAGAAAGCACTACCAGGGAGACAACCCGGAAGTTTTAGAGAGTCTTTTATTTCTGTTGAGTGCTTTTATATAGTTTAAAAACAAAAAAATAAAGAGGGGAACCCAAAACTTTTCAAAAAGGAAAGTGAAAGTGAGAAAGACAAGCATTGTTGAAGTGGGAGAGCTCCTTGAACTTTGTTCATGCTCACGGAAACTTTGTGAATCTTAATTACAGAAACTTTTCGTCAAAAATAATTATCCCCTTTTATAATTCCATTGTATTATAAAAATAATGTTCTAAGGTTTGCCTTTAGGATGTTTACAATGCTTGTTGATTTGTACGGTGCAGGACAGAAACTTTGGCTGTAGCGCGCGATTTTACATTTTATACTGGAACGTCAAACGGTTCTGATTATTTTTTCAATGTCTTTACGTACAAATGTTTTATTTTTCCTAATTTTGGTAGAATTTTTGGGGTACCAAAAGTATGGTGAATGTTCAGATTTCTACAGACTGTTCTGTTTTTGACAGATTCTGTTTTTGATGCATAGTTTGCTTGTTTTGATGAAACTATCAATTTCTATCAGTGGATTGAGACATGAAAAAGTTATTTTACAGTAGACACAATGCAAAAACAAAATATGAATTGGTTTGCAACAGTACTTAGAGTAGTGATTTGCTTTCTGTTGAAGTTTTGTGTGGATGAAGTGTTTGATCGAGGAGGTCTCGATATGAGGAAAAGGAAGAGAGGCAAGAGCTCAAGCTTGGGGATTCCCAAGGCGCCCCAAGTTAATGTTCAAGGAGACTCAAGATTCTAAGCTTGGGGATGCCCCGGAAGGCATCCCCTCTTTCTTCAACATGTATCAGTATGTTTTCGTATTCGTTTCGTTCATGCGATATGTGCAAGTCTTGGAGCGTCTTTTGCATTTAGTTTTCACTTTTCTTTTATGCACCATGATGGTATGAGATAGTCCTTGGTTGATTTGTAGAATGCTCATTGCACTTCACTTATATGCTTTGAATATGGCTTTATAGAATGCTTCATGTGCTTCACTTATATCTTTTGAAGTTTGGATTGCCTGATTCTCTTCACATAGAAAACCGCCATTTGTATAATACTCTTTTGCTTCACTTATATTTGTTAGAGCGCGGGCATATATTTTGTAGAAAGAATTAAACTCTCTTGCTTCACTTATATCCATTTAGAGAGATGACAGGAATTGGTCATTCACATGGTTAGTCATAAAATCCTACATAAAACTTGTGGATCACTGAATATGAGTGTTTGATTCCTTGCAATAGTTTTGCGATATAGAGATGATAATATGTGGGAGGTACTAGTAGATGGTTGTGTTTAGTAAGGATATTTGTGTTAAGGTTTGTGATTCCCTAAGCATGCACGTATGGTCTACTAACTATGTAACCAAATTGGCGCGCATTGTATTTTGATTGTTTATCTTTGCGTGAAGGTCGGGGGCGCGCGATGGTTAACTCCTACCAACCTCCCCCCTAGGAGTATGCGTTTAGTACTTTGTTTTGAGGGCCAATAAATTTTTGCAATAAGTATGTGAGTTCTTTATGACGAATGTTGAGTCCATGGATTATACGCACTCTCACCCTTCCATCATTGCTAGCCTCTTCGGTACCGTGCATTGCCCTTTCTCACCTCGAGAGTTGGTGCAAACTTCGCCGGTGCATCCAAACTCCGTGATACGATATGCTCTATCACACATAAGCATCCTTATATCTTCCTCAAAACAGCCACCATACCTAGCTATCATGGCATTTCCATAGCCATTCCGAGATATATTGCCATGCAACTTCCATCTTCATCATATACATGACTTGAGCATTCATTGTCATATTGCCTTGCATGATCGTAAGATAGCTAGCACGGTGTTTTCATGGCTTGTCTGTTTTTTGATATCTTTGCTATGCTAGATCATTGCACATCCCGGTACACCACCGGAGGCATTCATATAGAGTCATATCTTTGTTCTAGTATCGAGTTGTAATATTGAGTTGTAAGTAAATAAAAGTGTGATGATCATCATTATAGAGCATTGCCCCATAAGAAAAATAAAAAAAGAAAATAAAAGGAGAGGCCAAAGAAGCCTAAATAAAAAAGGGGGGCCAAAGAAGCCCGCCCAACAAAAAGAAAGAAAAAAAGAAAAAAAAGGGGCAATGTTATTATCCTTTTACCACACTTGTGCTTCAGAGTAGCACCATGTTCTTCATATAGAGAGTCTCCTATATTGTCACTTTCATATACTGGTGGGAATTTTGACTATAGAACTTGGCTTGTATATTCCAACGATGGGCTTCCTCAAATGCCCTAGGTCTCATGAGCAAACAAGTTGGATGCACACCCACTTAGTTTCAGTTTGAGCTTTCATACACTTATAGCTCTTAGTGCATCTGTTGCATGGCAATCCCTACTCCTCACATTGACATCAATTGCTGGGCACCTCCATAGCCCGTCGATTAGCCGTGTCGATGTGAGACTTTCTCCCTTTTTGTCTTCTCCACATAAACCCCCACCATCATATTCTATTCCACCTATAGTGCTATATCCATGGCTTGCACTCATGTATTGCGTGAGGGTTGAAAAAGTTGAAGTGCGTTAAAAAGAATGAACCAATTGCTCGGCTTATCATCGGGGTTGTGCATGATGGGAGCATTTTGTGTGACGAAAATGAAGCATGGCCAAACTATATGATTTTGTAGAGATAAGCTTTCTTTGGCTACGTTATTTTGATAAGACATAATTGCTTGGTTGGCATGCTCGAAGTATTATTGTTTTTATGTCAAATGATAGACTATTTCCTTGCATCACTCGTGTATTAATATTCATGCCATGATTAGATGATCAAGATTATGCTAGGTAGCATTCCACATCAAAAATTACCTTTTTTATCATTTACCTACTCGAGGACGAGCAGGAATTAAGCTTGGGGATGCTGATACATGTCCCTCGTATCTATAATATTTGATTGCTCCATGCCAATATTCTTCAACTTTCATATACTTTTGGCAACTTTTTATATTATTTTTGGGACTAACATATTGATCCAGTGCCCAGTGCTAGTTCCTGTTTGTTGCATGTTTTATGTTTCGCTGAAACCCAATATCAAATGGAGTCCAAACGGGATAAAAACGGACGGAGCTTATTTCTGGAATAGTTATGATTTTTGGGAAGTAAAATCAACGCGAGACGGTGGCCGAGGTGATCACGAGGCAGGGGGCACGCCTACCCATACTGGGCACGCCCCTGACCCTCGTGGGCCCCTCGTAAGGTGGTTGATGCTCTTCTTTGGCTGCAAGAAAGCTAATTTCTGGAAAAATATCTGGGCGAAGGTTTCAATCCAATCGGAGTTACGGATCTCTGGATATAAAAGAAACGGTGCGAGGACAGAATCCCAGAACATAGAAACAGAGAGACAGAGAGACAGATCCAATCTCGGAGGGGCTCTCGCCCCTCCCACACCATGGGAGCCAAGGACCAGAGGGAAAATCCTTCTCCCATCCAGGGAGGAGGTCTAGGAAGAAGAATAAGAAGAGGGATCTCTCCCCCTTGCTTGCGGTGGCGCCGGAACGCCGCCGGGGGCCATCATCATCACCACGATCTACACCAACACCTCCATCATATTCACCAACATCTCCATCACCTTCCCCCATCTATATTCAGCGATCCACTCTCCCGCAACCCGCTGTACCCTCTACTTGAACATGGTGCTTTATGCTTCATATTATTATCCAATGCTGTGTTGCCATCATATGATGTCTGAGTAGATTTTCGTTGTCCTACCGGTGATTAATGAATTTCTATGATTGGTTTATTTTGCTTGTGGTTATGTTGCTGTCCTATTGTCCCCTCTGTGTCGCGCAAGCGTGAGGGATTCCCGCTGTAGGGTGTTGCAATACGTTCATGATTCACTTATAGTGGGTTGCTTGAGTGACAGAAGCATAAACCCGAGTAAGGGGGTTGTGGCGTATGGGATAAAGGGGCCTTGATGCTTTAATGCTATGGTTGCGTTTTACCTTAATGATCTTTAGTAGTTGCGGATGCTTGCCAGAGTTGCAATCATAAGTGCATATGATCCAAGAAGAGAAAGTATGTTAGCTTATGCCTCTCCCACATAAAAGTTGCTATCGGTCTAGTAAAGTAGTCAATTGCTTAAGGACAATGTCACAACTCCTACCACCACTTCTCCACACTCACTATATTTACTTTATTGCTTCTTTATCTAGACAGCCCCTAGTTTATATTTACTTGCTCTTTATTATCTTGCAAACCTATCCTATCACACCTACAAAGTACTTCTAGTTTCATACTTGTTTTAGGTAAAGCAAACGTCAAGCGTGCGTAGAGTCGTACTAGTGGCAGATAGGACTTGAGAGAATATTTGTTCTACCTTTAGCTCCTTGTTGGGTTCGACACTCTTACTTATCGAAAGAGGCTAGAATTATCCCCTACACTTGTGGGTTATCATCGTGCCGGTAGGTTGAGCAACCAGGTTGAGCAACCAGGCGCGTGGTGCACCTAGGAAAGATGCCGGCAGGTTGAGCAACCAGGCATGTGGTGCGCCTACGAGGGCCATGGGGAACTAGTTGGCCTTCACCTTGTCGTCTCTACCAGCCGCCCAAATTGCCTCCTCATATGCCTGAAGAAAGGGGGCTGGATCTGCCGCACCGTCGTAGCATGACGGCATCTCCGGTCGGAACTTGGGCTGCCACTGCACCTGCCACAGGGAGAGGGTGAAGCAGCGCAGCCCCGGTGCTTCTCCGTTAACGCGTGTCGACGGGGCCGATAGAGGAGCGCCTGCCATAGGTCAGTGGCACGATCTAGAGGTCGAGGAAGAAGATTCTGATGCACCCCTACCTGGCGCGCCAAATGTCGGATTTAGGGATCCGGCAACCCTTGAGAGGTTTGAACTCTGGGGTGCGTGGGGAGATCTCAACCTGCCCAGCCTGCCTACTCACAATCCTCCTAAGCCTAGCGCGTCGAGTTCAAAGAGACACAAAGACAAAGAGATTTATACTGGTTCGGGCCACCGTTGTGGTGTAATACCCTAATCTAGTGTGATGTGGTGGATTGCCTCGAGGGGCTATGGATGAACTAGTACAGTGGATGAACAAGCCTCAGGAGGTGAGGTGTTCTTGAGCTAGTGTGGTGCTCTCCTTGTTCTGATCTCCATCCCTTTCTATGGTGGTGGCTAGATCCTATATATAGTGGCCTTGGTCCTCTTCCCAAATATGAGCAGGAAGGGATTCCACAACGGCGGGATTTGAAAGGGGACAAGTAGTACAGTCTATCCTGACAAAAGTAGTCTTTGCCTGTGAAAAGCCTCTTGTCGTGACGCTGCGGTGGGCTCGTTCATGACCTCCGTCCTGCCGTCCTGGCGGTCTTGGTCTAGTTGCACCAGAATGGAAACCTTTGGCTGATTCCTCGGGACTCCGCGCCTGTGGCTTGCCTCCTTTGCAGCGAAGAGGAAACCTGCGCTCTGCGCTCGCCTGGCGCCCGCCTGGCCTTGGTCGTCATGGCTCACGTGAGCTGAGCCTCATGAGGTAGCTTGCATAGAACTATCCACCCCTCAGGAGCCCTCCTGAGGAAGCCAACTCCCTCGGGGGCCTTGGCGTCGTTCGCCTCGCGAGGCTTGGCCCCTCACGAGGGTCTCGTGGTGTTGGCACTGAAGCTGGGCCGTAGCAGGCCGTCGATGAAGCTACGTGGTGAGCCGCAGGCAAGCAGGGCTGGATACCCCCGGATCCAAGACGCCGACAACATGATGTAGACGAATAAACTCAAGCAAAATGATTTAAACCCCATCTTTGTATCCTCAATGGAAACAATACAATACGTGCCTTGCTGCCCCTACTATCACTGGAAAAGGACACCCCAAGAATTAACCCAAAGCTAAGCACTTCTCCATTGCAAGAAAAACCAATCTAGTTGGCCAAACCAAACCGATAGTTTGAAGAGAATTACAAAGATACCCAATCATGCACAGAGAAGATTCAAATAATATTCATAGATAAGCTGATCATAAATCCACAATTCATCAGATCTTGACAAACACACCGCAAAAGAAGATTACATCAGATAGATCTCCAAGAACATTGAGGAGAACATGGTATTGAGAATCAAAGAGAGAGAAGAAGCCATCTAGCTACTAGCTATGGACCCGCAGGTATGTGGTAAACTACTCACGCTTCATCGGAAGGGCAATAGATTTGATGTAGAAGCCCTCCGTGATCAAATACCCCTCCGGCAGGATGCCAGAAAAGGCACCTAGATGGGATCTCACGGGAACAGGAAGTTGCGGCGGTGGAAAAGTGTTTTCGTGGATACTTTTGGTGGTTCGGGAATATTTGTGAATATATAGGCCAAACAATTAGGTCAGGGAGTCACGAGGGGCCCACAAGGCAGGGGGCGCGCCCTACCCCCTGGGCGTGCCCTCCCCCTTGTGGCCACCTCGTGGCTCTTCCGACTTGATCTCCAAGTGTCTAGGGTGTCTTCTAGTCCAAGAAAAATCATCGTGAAGGTTTTATTCCGTTTGGACTCCGTTTGGTATTCCTTTTCTGCAGAACTCAAAAGCAATGAAAAAACAGAAACTGGCACTAGGCACTAGGTTAATAGGTTAGTCCCAAAAAGAACATAAAATAGCATATTAATGCATATAAAACATCCAAAACAGATAATATAATAGCATGGAACAATCAAAAATTATAGATACGTTGGAGAAATATCACGCGCCCTTTTATAGATGAGCTAGGTCTGGGGCTGATTCTCCACCGTCCCGGGGAGGCTCCTTCAAATCGGACCTGTCTATGCCACTGATGACAGCTGGACTCATCGACCACCCTCTTGCACCAATCCTGGACGTTTGGGTTTCTGCCATAGCGTTCCTTCCTACACCATACGCATTCGTTACCTACCCCATGCGATGCATGCGACGTACGTGGTGGAAAGGACGGGCGTACTGGGATCAGTGAAATGGTAGTTACCTCCCAGTGAATTATATCCATTCACGGGCCATTACAGAGATGGTCCCATCATGTTTGGCATCACGCGATGCACGGGAAACCAGAAACTGACTCAAGCACAATTTAATGAAGAAGCAAGGAAAATATCAAGAAAGAGGAGAATGTCGTCACAAGTGCCCTGCCTATGTACCTGATGGGGCCTACCCCAAGGATGCTTGGCAGCACGTTTGGACCAGACCCGGGGGCTCCTTTGGTGCAACAAACCTTCACGTATGTTGCCCGGACTGTACACAGGCACGATGGCAAGGAAGCAAACTTCACCAAGCATCCAAGTCAAAACCAAGCCAGATAAATAGCTCTTTGAGGGATCAAAGGGTGGATGAAGAAGACCAAGACAAGCCAAAGCAGCAAGATATCACAAAGGGAAAGCCTCCCTTGCCGGGCAGGCGAGCATAGCCAGGTCGAGGCCGCCCCAAGAACAAATCCTATTTCCCCGGCAGGCTTGCTGGGGCCGCTAAAGCCAAACCTGCCCGCCAAGACTCCACCGCTCCACTGCACCACAACGCAAGTCATCTATCAGTGCAGTGTCGAGGCCAGGTGATTAAGTTGCTGTCATTTCACACATGACAGCCATTTGGAAGGAAGATTACCCCTGTATGACACTTGTCCAAAGGCGTGTCAAGAAGACAGGTAGAAGATGACTAAGCGGCACGGCAGGCTTGCTGGGCTGCATCCTCAGTGTGAAACCTAGGAGTGCATTTAATGCAATTTGTCCTAACAGCCAGAGTTAGGTATGATAGCGCTGTTGGCTATCTAGTCACTAGATAATGTTGTTTTGCCACTGTGGTTACCCATTAGCCTATAAAAGGAGGGCCATGGAAACCTAGAAAAGGATTCGGACCCTTGTATACTCATATGCGCATAGCTGCTCTCCCCAAGGCGATCTTAACGGGCTTGAGCGTTGCATGTTCATCGCGGTCCTTCCCTCTATCCACCAAAGCAGGAGTAGGGTTTTACGCTTCCCAGCAGCCCAAACCTGGGTAAAACCACTAGCGTCACCTCTATCATGATGTCTCATGGCTTCTGCTCTTTGTGTAATGTGACCTTCCCCCTTGCCAAACCACAAGGGGCTAATGGCCCCATAGGTGATCTGTTCCACCACGACATCCTGCGACGAAGGAAGTGAAGAGCGCGTCGCGGAGGAGGCTGTCGGGCTTGATCCTGCCGGGGGTGGGATCACTCAAGCCACGACAACAAGGGGCCTAGGAAAGAGTTGGGGCCGAGGAGGCAAAGGGGCTTGAGGTGGAGGAGGAAGGGCTCAAAATGGGCCATCAAGCCGCGGAGCCAGGCCATCACCTCCACAAGCAAATCAGGAAAGATCCAGCAGTTCCCACCCCTCCACGGGGTGGCAAGAAGGTGAAGAAGACCACCACCAAGGGCGACAAGAAAGAAGTGGCATGCAGCAAAGACATTCGCTTGTCCCAGGCCAAGACTCCACCCGCCAAGCGACGGACGGTCACGGGGGTAAACCCTAGCCCCTCGTTATGCCCAACTCCTCTGCCAAGCACGATCCCAGCACATGTCTCAATTCCACCGACGGTCTCATTGCCACCATCAAGCTCCGCCCCTCTGACTCTGAATATGGGTAGAGAAACCCTGCCACCGGCGGCATATGAACTGAGCTCCATGTTCGGGGATCCGGAGTGAGTATAATGACCAGCTTCTCATTGAAGCATTCTGTTCTCGATAGTTGCTTTAATATTGACTTGATCTGGCAGGGATGAGAAACCCCTTGCTCAGCAGGCCAAGCGGACCAAGCATAAGGCGGTGCTGAGCCATTCGGCAAGCGCGGGCCTGGCAGGGGATATGACAGGTGATCTCGTGCCTAGCCCCCATTCCAGCTCCCGGTGGGAAGGCATGAGGCAATCTTCATCTGCTCATGGAGACGCAGAGGAACGTCTCTCTTCCCCCGCCAAAAGAGTAAGTGAGAGCCATCCAGGCGAGGCACGCTAAGAAGGGTCCACCTTGGCCCAAGTTCAAGCTAAGGAATCACCGACAAGGGCCTCCACCGAGGGGTCCGCTCGCGTTTAGGCCACAACCACCGAAGGGGAGGTCGTGGACCTTGCATCGGCAACTGATGTTGCCAGGAAAGGGGATACCCCTTCGCAGCTGTGACACCCCAGCTCAGAGCAACCGGTTTACCTTGCATTGCCAGCCCAGAGATCAAGTCTTCTGGCAACACACAACAACTTGGTATAGAAAGACAACCGCTTTACTGACACATAGGTTCGATGGTACAACAAGTAGCGAGGCCAAGCGATGCACATGGTGCTACTGCACATATGTACATTATTTAGTGAACATGAAGGGGCCTGGAACACAATGATATAGCTACGCGGCAGCGGAAAGACGTCGTAGTAGGACTCCATCTCACAGGGACACTGATGTGGACATGACCTAGACTGCGATGCATGATGCGACTCCAACTCTGGTACAGCTTCTCCTGAAATTTGCATGACACGCCAGGTGAGTTCTTTGAATGTACTTGCAAGGTCACAACAAATAAGGCAACAATGGGAAACAACAACATGCTATTTAGGTAGGTTATATGTAAGAACTGGGCATGATACTCATGAGGTGAAAGTGCTTGACATTAGGGTCTCATAGACCCACTTACCATTTGGGTTACCTCGTAACCATGACCATCATCTTACCACGGTGATCTCCTTCGGACTACAAATGAAACCAAATCGATGGTTCCGATAGTTCATCCATCGTTTCAAATGCCACAAGTATAACTTTAGTGTGCAGGTTAATTATTTCTGTTGACCCATAGTGTGACCTACTACGAACTTGTCTCTATAACCGAGGACGTGGCTACCGATAGATTAAACACACTCTATAGAGGTTAGTACATTGTACCCACACCACAGAACCCATAGCCTCAAACTCCCATTTGAAGGAAATATGCCCTAGAGGCAATAATATAGTTATTATTTATTTCCTTATTTCATGATAAATGTTTATTATTCATGCTAGAATTGTATTAACCGGAAACATAATACATGTGTGAATACATAGACAAACATAGTGTCACTAGTATGCCTCTACTTGATTAGCTCGTGAATCAAAGATGGTTAAGTTTCCTAGCCATAGACATGAGTTGTCATTTGATTAACGGGATCACATCATTAGGAGAATGATGTGATTGACTTGACCCATTCAGTTAGACTAGCACTTGATCGTCTAGTATGTTGCTATTGCTTTCTTCATGACTTATACAAAGTTCCTACAACTATGAGATTATGAAACTCCCGTTTACCGGAGGAACACTTTGTGTGCTACCAAACATCACAACGTAACTGGGTGATTATAAAGGTGCTCTACAGGTGTCTCCGAAGGTACATGTTGGGTTGGCGTATTTCGAGATTAGGTTTTGTCACTCCGATTGTCGGAGAGGTATCTCTAGGCCCTCTCGGTAATACACATCACTTAAGCCTTGCAAGCATTACAACTAATGAGTTAGTTGCAGGATGATGTATTACAGAACGAGTAAAGAGACTTGCCGGTTACGAGATTGAACTAGGTATTGGATACCGACGATCGAATCTCGGGCA
Source organism: Triticum dicoccoides (assembly GCF_002162155.2). Classification (NCBI taxonomy): domain Eukaryota; kingdom Viridiplantae; phylum Streptophyta; class Magnoliopsida; order Poales; family Poaceae; genus Triticum; species Triticum dicoccoides. Next base: position 232,877,457 of record NC_041389.1, read on the forward strand.
AGTAACATACCGATGACAAAGGGAACAACGTATGTTGCTATGCGGTTTGACCGATAAAGATTTTCGTAGAATATGTAGGAGCCAATATGAGCATCCAGGTTCCGCTATTGGTTATTGATCGGAAACGTGTTTCGGTCATGTCTACATAGTTCTCGAACCCGTAGGGTCCGCAAGCTTAACGTTACGATGACAGTTTTATTATGAGTTTATAAGTTTTGATGTACCTAAGGTTGTTCGGAGTCCCGGATGTGATCACGGACATGACGAGGAGTCTCGAAATGGTCGAGACATAAAGATCGATATATTGGACAACTATATTCGGACACCGGAAGTGTTCAGGGTGTTTTCGGAGAAAACCGAAGTGCCGAAGGGTTACCGGAACCCCCCCCCCCCCGGGAGAAGTAATGGGCCTTATGGGCTTTAGTGGAGATAGAGAGGGGCAGCCAGGATGGGACGCGCGCCCCCTCCCCCTCTGGTCCGAACTGGACGAGGAGAGGGGGGTGGCGCCCCCCTCTTTCCCTCTCCCTCTCCCCCTTCCTTTCCCCCTCCTAGTAGGAGTAGGAAAGAGGGACTCCTACTCCTACTAGGAGGAGGTCTCCTCCTCCTTCGCGTGCCCCCTAGGGCCGGCCGGCCTCCCCGCTTGCTCCTTTATATAGGGGGGCAGGGGGCACCCTAGGACACACAAGTTGATCTTCGTGATCGTTCCTTAGCCGTGTGCGGTGCCCCCCTCCACCATATTCCACCTCGGTCATATCGTGGTGGTGCTTAGGCGAAGCCCTGCGTCGGTAGAACATCATCATCATCACCACGCCGTCATGCTGATGGAACTCATCCCCGACACCCTGTTGGATCGGAGTCGGGGGATCGTCATTGAGCTGAATGTGTGCTGAACTCGGAGGTGCCGTACGTTCGGTACTTGGATCGGTCGGATCGTGAAGACGTACGGCTACATCAACCGCGTTGTCATAACGCTTCCGCTTACGGTCTACGAGGGTACGTGGACAATACTCTCCCCTCTCGTTGCTATGCATCACCATGATCTTGCGTGTGCGTAGGAATTTTTTTGAAATTACTATGTTCCCCAACAGTGGCATCCGAGCCAAGTTTTATGCGTTGATGTTATATGCATGAGTAGAACACAAGTGAGAGTTGGGCGATAAAAGTCATACTGCTTACCAGCATGTCATACTTTGGTTCAGCGGTATTGTTGGATGAAGCAGCCCGGACCGACATTACGCGTACGCTTACTCGAGACTGGTTCTACCGACGTGCTTTGCACACAGGTGGCTGGCGGGTGTCAGTTTCTCCAACTTTAGTTGAACCGAGTGTGACTATGCCCGGTCCTTGCGAAGGTTAAAACAACACTAACTTGACGAACTATCGTTGTGGTTTTGATGCGTAGGTAAGAACGGTTCTTGCTCAGCCCGTAGCAGCCACGTAAAACTTGCAACAACAAGGTAGAGGATGTCTAACTTGTTTTTGCAGGGCATGTTGTGATGTGATATGGTCAAGACGTGATGCTATATTTTATTGTATGAGATGATCATGTTTTGTAACTGAGTTATCGGCAACTGGCAGGAGCCATATGGTTGTCGCTTTATTGTATGAATTGCAAACGCCCTGTAATTGCTTTACTTTATCACTAAGCGGCAGCGATAGTCGTAGAAGCAATAGTTGGCGAGACGACAACAATGCTACGATGGAGATCAAGGTGTCGTGCCGGTGACGATGGTGATCATGACGGTGCTTCGAAGATGGAGATCACAAGCACAAGATGATGATGGCCATATCATATCACTTATATTGATTGCATGTGATGTTTATCCTTTATGCATCTTATCTTGCTTTGATTGACGGTAGCATTTTAAGATGATCTCTCACTAATTATCAAGAAGTGTTCTCCCTGAGTATGCACCATTGCCAAAGTTCGTCGTGCCCAGACACCACGTGATGATCGGGTGTGATAAGCTCTACGTCCATCTACAACGGGTGCAAGCCAGTTTTGCACACGCAGAATACTCAGGTTAAACTTGACAAGCCTAGCATATTCAGATACGGCCTCGAAACAGGGAGACCGAAAGGTCGAGCGTGAATCATATAGTAGATATGATCAACATAATGATGTTCACCATTGAAAACTACTCCATCTCACATGATGATCGTTTATGGTTTAGTTGATTTGGATCACGTGATCACTTAGATGACTAGAGAGATGTCTGTCTAAGTGGGAGTTCTTAAGTAATATGATTAATTGAACTTAAATTTATCATGAATTAGTACCTGATAGTATCTTGCTTGTCTATGTTTGTTGTAGATAGATGGCTCGTGCTGTTGTTCCGTTGAATTTTAATGCGTTCCTTGAGAAAGCAAAGTTGAAAGATGATGGTAGCAATTACACGGACTGGGTCCGTAACCTGAGGATTATCCTCATTGCTGCACATAATAATTACATCCTGGAAGCACCGCTAGGTGCCAGGCCTGCTGCAGGAGCAACGCCAGATGTTATGAACGTCTGGCAGAGCAAAGCTGATGACTACTCAATAGTTCAGTGTGCCATGCTTTACGGCTTAGAATCGGGTCTTCCACGACGTTTTGAACGTCATGGAGAGATGTTCCAGGAGTTGAAGTTAATATTTCAAGCAAATGCCCCGATTGAGAGATATGAAGTCTCCAATAAGTTCTATAGTTGCAAGATGGAGGAGAATAGTTCTGTCAGTGAGCATATACTCAAAATGTCTAGGTATAATAATCACTTGATTCAACTGGGAGTTAATCTACCGGATGATAGCGTCATTGACAGAATTCTCCAATCACTGCCACCAAGCTACAAGAGCTTCGTGATGAAATATAATATGCAAGGGATGGAAAAAACAATTCCCGAGCTCTTCGCAATGCTAAAAGCTGCGGAGGTAGAAATCAAGAAGGAGCATCAAGTGTTGATGGTCAACAAGACCACTAGTTTCAAGAAAAAGGGCAAAGGGAAGAAGAAGGGGAACTTCAAGAAGAACAGCAAGCAAGTTGCTGCTCAAGAGAAAAAACCCATATCTGGACCTAAGCCTAAAACTGAGTGCTTCTACTGCAAGCAAACTGGTCACTGGAAGCGGAACTGCCCCAAGTAGTTGGCGGATAAGAAGGATGGCAAGGTGAACAAAGGTATATGTGATATACATGTTATTGATGTGTACCTTACTAGAGCTCGCAGTAGCACCTGTGTATTTTATACTAGTTCTGTTGCTAATATTTGCAACTCGAAACAGGGACTACGGAATAAGCGAACACTGGCTAAGGACGAGGTGATGATGCGCGTGGGAAATGGTTCCAAAGTCGATCTGATCGCAGTCGGCACGCTACCTCTACATCTACCTTCGGGATTAGTTTTAGACCTGAATAATTGTTATTTGGTGCCAGCATTGAGCATGAACATTATATCTGGATCTTGTTTGATGCAACACGGTTATTCATTTAAATCAGAGAATAATGGTTGTTCTATTTATATGAGTAATATCTTTTATGGTCATGCACCCTTAAAGAGTGATCTATTTTTGATCAATCTCGATAGTAGTGATACACATATTCATAATGTTGAAGCCAAAAGATGCAGAGTTGATAACGATAGTGCAACTTATTTGTGGCACTGCCGTTTAGGTCATATCGGTGTAAAACGCATGAAGAAACTCCATACTTATGGACTTTTGGAACCACTTGATTATGAATCACTTGGTACTTGCGAACCGTGCCTCATGGGCAAGATGACTAAAACGCCGTTCTCCGGTACTATGGAGAGACCAACAGATTTGTTAGAAATCATACATACAGATGTATGTGGTCCAATGAATGTTGAAGCTTGTGGCGGATATCGTTATTTTCTCACCTTCACAGATGATTTAAGCAGATATGGGTATATCTACTTAATTAAGCATAAATCTGAAACATTTGAAAAGTTCAAAGAATTTCAGAGTGAAGTTGAAAATCATCGTAACAAGAAAATAAAGTTTCTACAATCTGATCGTGGAGGAGAATATTTGAGTTACAAGTTTGGACTACCCTAGGACACATAAGTTGTTCTTCGTGATCGTTCCTTAGCCGTGTGTGGTGCCCCCCCTCCACCATATTCCACCTCGGTCATATCATTGCGGTGCTTAGGCGAAGCCCTGTGTCGGTAGAACATCATCATCGTCACCATGCCGTCGTGCTGACGGAACTCATCCCCGACACCCTGCTGGATCGGAGTCCGGGAATCGTCATCGAGCTGAACGTGTGCTGAACTTGGAGGTGTCGTACGTTCGGTACTTGGATCGATCGGATCGTGAAGACGTACGACTACATCAACCGCATTGTCATAACGCTTCCGCTAATGGTCTACGAGGGTACATGGACAATACTCTCCCCTCTTGTTGCTATGCATCACCATGATCTTGCGTGTGCGTAGGAAATTTTTTGAAATTACTACGTTCCCCAACACCATTTGGGTGGACCAACGGTGTTCCGACAGAACCAATCTATTGCCATGACACTCTCCCGGCCACTCCGACCAACTCCCCTTTGGGATAAGTCCTGGGTAGCCCCGATGTCACCTCGTGACACCAAACAGCCACCATCTTGGCAGCAGAACAGTTCCAAACAGGGACAATGCACTACTGCAGGATGCTGCTAACGCGACACTACAATCAGAGACCATTCGACGAAATTTGTGTGCGATGCAATAATCGCAAACAGTGGTGTAAAAAACCGTCAAAAACGATGCAAAACGTTTGTGATGGATGATGCATCAAACATGGTTCAGATTTTAGTTGTGCGTGCGATGCAAGGCATACGGTTCAGTTCAATCAACTGTTTGTGATGAGGAGGAACAATAGAAACGGGCAGCCAAATGAAGGTGTGTGCAATATATAGCATACGGTTCACTCGGATGTGAGATTAGGCCACACAAAAGAAAAGGTCAGCCAGATCAAGGTGTGTGCAATATACGGCATGCGGTTCACTCGGATGAACTATTTGCGTTGAGACAAGAGAACATAAATGGTTCAACTTAACAAGATGTGTGTGATACGCAGCAAATAGGTCTATAATCGGAAACATGTGCGAACACTGATAACAACACAGACGATTGCTCCTAACAAGCCATGTGTGTTGTGAGCAAACGATTGCTGGTATATAATTGTGAGTGATTGACGAAAGCATCACCGACGGGTTCCATTGTTTAGTCTGTGTGCAATGTGATTTTCTTTGTCCGGACAACATCTACGCTCTGTCTACAGAGGATCAATATATATACTTAAAAAGACAGCATTGCATAACCAAATTAAGCATACAGTTACACAAGTGACTACACACATAACATTTCCACATACCAAAGTAAGCAATTACATGCATACTAAACTAGGAGAAACGAGGATCTAATCATCTACTTATTGTTGCGACGACGCTTGTCATTGCTCTGCTTCTGGCTGGATCCCTGGCCATTTTGGGGAAGGTGGCACTTCCTCATGTCAACGATCCGCATGTACATGTCGTAGCTCGTGTACGCCTCCTTGGCCGTGTACATGACATGAGCTTTGTTGAGTTTCTCCATCTAGGCTAAGTGCCACGCACGCCTGTCCTTGTTGCACAAATCCTTCATGTCTCTATAGTAGGGGTCGATGATGGCCCCGGTGAGGTGAACCAATGAGTCCTTCTCATGCTCCTTCCTGCCCCAGATCTTGTATTCACCCTGGATGTCGACAAGATTCTGGCAGCCGATGCCTAAATTCTCGAGCACCTTTACATCATTCGTGATGTCCACCGTAGCTAACATATAGTGGGGGCTGTTGACAAACCTGGCGAAACGCTCACAAGGCCTTGTGGCCAGGCAATAGTGGTAGACGAGGACGTGGTGGCGCACACACATCTGGGTGACGACGAACTTGGGACAAGACCCGGCACGAGTGCGGTTGTACTCGAGGTCAAACCCGACCACCCTGTACTTCTCCTTGGCAAGCAACAACTCCATGATGTGGATGGAGTGCTCCACCCAAACCGGGTCATTGGTGTACACCCCCGAGAGGTCCATTAACCTTCTCTGGGTGTCCACCACAGCACGCATGGTGAACTGCTGCTCGTCACTGGCTGCCGCTCGGAGCGCAGTTGGAGTCGTGCAGGATACCCTCTAGGAATTTCTCATGGTGAGTGTGCTTCTTGCAAAGGTGGGGCGTGATCGAAAGGTTGAAGAGACACAAGGGTTAAATGGCGGCTGTAATAAATGGGGGCCGGCCGGCCTGTAATCGTCATGTGTTGTCACGACATTCATAGCAGAGGATTCCAGTGCATGCTTGACAACACCGCACCGCACGCGTGGGCTCGAAGAGGCTCCAAATGTATCGTCAGTGAGCCTGTTCCCACGCTACCGGCAAGCTTCCCGCCTGGCTAGTTTAGCCACGCGTTGGCTAGAAGAGGGACAAATGGTGGGCGTTTATTGGCAAAAAGCTTTGTAAAAACAAAGTGTGTGGAATGACTTCGGTCATAAGTTTACCCGTGGGTGATAAGGTCAAAGTTACATAGAAGGGTGATGATGGACACTCGAGTGCGATAATTAATTCTGCACTCTACAGGGCACACGATGGAAGAAACCAATTGTGTGCAATAATGTCGAAGATCGCAGTCAAGTTATCTATACAGATCATGTATTGTGAGATCCACAGGGTAAACCGATTCGAGAATGGTTAATAAAGTCTAAGACCATTGCATATTAAGGTCAAAATAGTGCTACCAATAAACGAGTCTCATACGCTGCCATTTCAATGATTGTACTAGAAAATCTAGAAATATTACAAGGTTCAAATTCCAGAGTTATATGGCTCAAATTTGAAGATTACAAGGTTCAAACTGATATTAAAAATGAAATTCAGCTCATCAGCTGCAAACGCTCGTGCTGATCTGCTGAACATGGATATCAGAGAGGTTCAAACTAATATTACCACTTCTAAGCCTGGTTTCAAAACCTCAAAATTTTTGAAAAGGGGTCATCCACTCAGAAGTCATGTATGGGTTTTACACGATGACTTCCGATTACTCTGTCATCTGAAGTTCCAAAATGAAATTCAGCATTTTTGGAGCCTATTCCATTCTGCCGCAGGCGCCGGCGCTGATCAACAAACCATTCATTTTTGTTAAATAAATGTAGGGAAAACCTCATTACCTTCAGCACCCTACTCTTAGAACAAACAACCTGGCAAATATAATCTCTGATAAGGTCCCTCGGTAGGAGTTCAATGTAATTTTGGAGAGATGCAGATCTAGGCATTCAACGTGATTGTTATATTGTATCACATTATCCACCACTGGGCCTAATCTTATCTGCAAAAGAAGAAAATCTGTTACTGCCTACATCCAGTTTTGAACATTACTACATGCCTATTTGTTTTGCAGGATTTGTAAAATGCACTAACATGCCATCTTCAATCTGACATGATTAACATGGGCATTTGATTACATTCTAGAAATATGTAGCCTTGTTCAAAAGAGGTTGGAGTGGATCAAAAGTTCCCTAAGAAAACTAGTACAGATGAATCCAAAGGAGAAATTATTATTGATTGTAACCATACGGATAAAGCAACCAATATGGGGGGAACATGTATGTACTGAAATCCTCCAAAAGAATCCTTCAAAAATCGTAGTACATTGTCATTGTAAACTTGGAAAAAGGTGTCACAAATTGAACTCCCTTATGGTTAACATTTAATAGAAAAGGAACATCCCCTCGATATATAGCTTCTCCAGGCACGGAAAGCATCTCAAGAAACGGACAAATTGCTCCAGGTTGGGGGCGATAGATTCTATTGCCAAGACCTTCACTGTGTGCAGTTTCGGGGTCAAGCTTGTCAGAATCATTTTCTGAATGACAAATGAATAAACATCTTAAAATTAGAAATAATGTTAATTTATGGAAGGAGAGGTAGAAGGCGGCTATTGTACCCGAACGGGTGTGGATCCAATATTAAGTTCAGAGTATTTGTCAGACGACTAGCCCACCACTGTCAATTTCGGCGCAGAAATGACATTGATTCTTGTTGGACCTTCTTGATCAACTACAAGTAATCTCTCAAGTGCAGGTGTGTCCTCAGTGACCATACCGTGGTACACATCTTGTGATGTCTTCCTGCCACACCAGCAACACACATAAATAGTCCAGAGAGTCATGGAGGTGATGTGGAAAGTACTCAACCCATTGATCGCTTGAAGACGAAGGTACTCGAGTGCAGTACAACCACAGAAGCAGGTGCTCCATGTCATTGTTTGAGAGGCAGAGGGTGACGAGCTCGAGGTGCTTCAGTCATGGTAGAATAAGAGCGGGCGCATCATTAAGGGGGGATGGCAGTTCCTGAACTTAGCGACGTGCAGCGTGGGCGCGAGGCGGAGTGCGGACGTTGGCAGCGGCCGCATATGCCCATCATCAAAAGTGAGCTCCTCGAGCTGATCTAGGGCGGGGGATCGGAATCAGTCATCAAGCTTGGCTCGGTCCTTGGCGTTGGAATGAAACTTGCCCATTGTAAGGCCTCTGGTTGGGCCAACGTGACTGCCAAGGATCTTGGAGAACGCATCCAAGCTTTTGCGATAGCCATGGAAGAGCTCGTGGGTGTCGATGAGGTCGAGAGGGCTGGAGTTCCATAGGGGGGCGCCACCACCGGGAAAAGACGGTTGTCTGCTCCCCATATTTGATTGGGAGGAGGGAGATGATGACTATCAACATATCATCGAGGAGTCTGTTGATGAAGTCTAGGCCTGCGGGAGTCGTTTGCGGTTCTAGCTTGCCCCGCCTCTGCTTGTTCGCAGCCCCATTCTCCACCTCTAGAGTCTCCTTTGTCAGCGGCGCTTTTTGATAGAAATGGGAGTACAGGGAATATTTAGTTAAAACGGGGCAATAGAAAAGTGTATTGGTAACTAGAGGTTATTAGGTAGGAATATAGTAAGAAACGGGAATAACAGTTGGTTGCTTAAATACTACACAATTCATTCGAAATTGTTGGGTAAGTCAACATGCAGATAGTTGAAAAGATAACTTACTTCAAACAAAGTCTGGACGAATGATATCGTCGGGGAAGTTACCATATATCTCATGACCAGGCCCTTTTATGTGAAGTGCAATTCTAGTGCCAGCTTTTAGTTCATAAAACTTAGAAATTTCTTTCCAAAAGCCAGTGCCAAAATAGGAGTCACCATGTTCAACAAGTCTTACAGTAGCAACGATTGTAAATCCATGGTTTGTGTGCAGTATGACATCCCTACAGTCTTGATTTATGTAAAGGGAAAGATTGTGCACTACAGATTCTGTTGCATAGCAAGGGATGCGATGCAGAAAATGGTAGGATTGTTAAAGAAAATATGGTCACATGCAAATATGGGCCAAAATTGAAAGAACTATACAACAGTCGAAATCGAAGGACAAAAATCTATAATTAAATAGATAGGGTAAACATGATGTCATGGAAATATGATAGTAATCGAAAGAACAATACATCATTAATTTGCCTAATATAGAAAGAAGGGGGAAATCCCCTTTGGCATATATGCTGCATGTTGCACCTTTTATCCAAATGTAATAATATTTAGAATATGTTCAGGAAAGTAGGCCATGCCAGCCGATTTATGGTGAGATTGAACATACCGCGCGCATCCTCAAGTCATCTGGTACAGTGAGATGGAATGTCTGGCAGAGGCCGCAAGGTCCTGATGTGTCCGCGCACTGTACACTCTATGAATGGAAGAAAACCCTCAAATCAGCTCGAATAAAAAAGAATTCATGGCGATTTTGGCCGGATGATTAAAGGAGGCAGATGAACTGGGATAAGAGATGAGATAATATCTCATTAAGTTGGTTACCTTGTTTTCCATGAGAAAGAACCCTTAGTATGGCAGATTCCCCAACCGAGTGGAGCTGGGTCGACCGCTAGCATCATCGTGAAAGTCGATGGCCATAGGCGGCAGCAAGCGGAAGTGGCGAAATTTGGTGGGCTTTGTCGGCAGCCTTGCGGCGGCGGCAGGCGGCGAGCTAAGTGGTTACCGCCGCGATAGGCGGTGCCATGCATAGACACGGAGGAGCTTGTGCGGGTGTGAATGGAGACCGAAGGGGGTGGCGGGCGGGGTAAGGGTTTTTGTGACGTCGGGATGGTGAGGGTTTCTTTTTTATTTTTTGAATTGGGTGGTGAGGGTTTTCTGTCCCACAAAGATTTTTGGACGCGACGGTTTGCTAGAGCCAACCGTGAAAGTCATTCCACATGGTTCCAATTTTGGGAACCATGTGTGATTGACGTACTACCTCCGTCCTGATTTATTAGTCCCCTTTCTAATTTTTAGCAAATTTTGACCAAATATTTAAATAAGAAATGTTTATGCAAGTCACCAAAAATTATAACATTGAACACTATGCTCAAATACCCATCCAACGATATAATTTTTGCTGACCTGCACTAACATTTTGTTGGTTATACATTTGGTCAAAATTTAACACAAATTACAAAGGGGACAAATAAACCAAGACGGAGGTAGATTCCATCAACTGAACTGATTGCATCCATATCCCACGGTTAGACATAAGTAAACATAGATTAAACATACCCAGACATAGATAATAAGCGTACATGTACACAAGAATAGTTCAAGCATAAGTACATAGTTCAACCATCATTAAGCATACTCAAGCGTACATAGTTCGATCCCACATCTCATCTCACATGTCGTCATGATCCTAAAGCTTCTCCAGGTACTCGGCATATGCGTCGTGCGCCACCCTGCGAGAATACTTCTGCTTGAAGGAGCCAACGGCCCATCCTCTTGCATGTGCAAGAACACTTAGATACGCGTCATGAAGCTTGCTGTTGCAAAATGGGCAACGATAGTCGCCGTTCCAGGTGCTAATATGACTGTTATGCATTCCCGCATAAAGCTCCCTCAGGATTTGCCTCTTATACCTCCTCTGGCCATCTTCATCCTCGCTGTCCACATCGTCAGACAGCACCTATACAAATAGTAAAACAAATTTGGCATCAAATCAATGATTACATGCCATGAAGTAGGATTAGGAATTTATGGCTATCTATTTATACATATCCAGAGATTATTGTTCGATTTTTAAGCACAATCGTCTATGTACAGACCAATCTTGAAGAAAATAACGGCACCAACATATGTAGGTCATTCAAAATCAATTGTCAAGTCCGGACTAGGAATTATTAGCACGAACACTAACCCTAGTCGGATTACTAGCAGAAATCATTTTCACAAATGAAACAACTAATCACTTATCACTTCTACCATTCAAATAATCAATACACTACTCGGATCTAATGAAGCTTACTTAGATTTCATGGATTGGGAGAACATAACCATAGGATTTCTATTCCAAAAAGGGGGAGGCAGGAGTAACCAAAGAAACCCTATGATCTATTTGACACATAAATGGGTATAGATGACTAACCAGCTGTGATGCCCGGATAATCAAGCTACAGTGAACCTCTGCTAATGATGCCACATCACCTCAGTTACTTTTGATAAACTCGCGTCGGTTCGAGAACCCAGTTTAAATTTTAAAATAAAGTCAAACAAATAAAGTTTTCAAATGTCGAAACGAAAATGTTCGTTTGGTTGCAAATATTCACTAGCTAATTATCATGTGGCAACCAACACCATTTGGCTCTCCATTTAATCCCTAGGAAAATATAAGTGGCCCAGCAGTATATTAATTGACCTATTCAATTTCTACAAAATGCTCGAACAATTCCGTTGGCTCTAAAACTTTTTATGCAACATCACAATGTTGTTCTCGAATTATGTATTTCAATTGAACTAAATTCATTTGCTTTTGCTAATAAATAGAAAACAGTGGCAGAAATATAAAACAGAAAAGAAATTATAAAAAGGGGGGAGACAAAGCTACACTGTGCACTATAGACCACTGCTATAGTACACAACCCAGCCCAACTCCTACTATTTCTCCTTCCTCTATTCACAGGGGCTGGGTGGCCGTTGTGCGCCCGTCCACGCGTGGATCGGCCACATGCCGGCCATCCACCACCTCCCCGGCGACCTACAAGTACCTCTCGACCCCCTGCCGAACCCTAACCTCTCCTCCCTCCCCCTCGTGCCGTAGCTCTTGCCCTCGCACACGCTCGAGCCCTCGCCGCCATGGTCTCCGACGTCCACGTGCCTACCAAGCTCCCCACGCCCAGCCACCTCAACCGCGAGCTTCGTCGACGTCCACTCCTTCGACTACATCCACCAATTGGAGTCGGGAGCCCATGGATCGAAGGGATCGACATTGTCATCTACTCCGGCCACCGTGACACCATTGATGGATTCGTCAACTTCGCTCCATCCGCGGCTTCCTCGAGAACACCATCCGCTTCCTGGGTGAGCCCTCTGTCGATCCCTCCCACGTCCCCTTCGAATCCGGTGCCATAGCACCGCAGCCGTGCTCATCCGTCGCTCCCCATGCTCGTCCTCACCGTGACCACCACCACCTCCGGTCCACGCCCTACGGGCCTCCTGGCGCGCCCTCGCCTCCCTGGCCATGCACTGGCTCACCCGGGCGCGCGCCCGCTAGGACCACGGCCTCTCGGGGCTGCGCCCCGCTTCCCCTCCGCGGGCGCCCGCCTCTGCCGCTCTCGCTGCAGTGCTGTTGTTGCTGCTAATAATCCTCGCCCGCTCGCCCGGCCGCCCCGCCTCCGCCCGCCGCTAGCTCCGGCACCGCCTCCCAGCTCGCCCCGCTGCGCCGGATGCGCCGGCGCCGGCCTGCTCTCCTGCTGCTCACCCGCCGGCCCCACTGCTTCCTGCCGCCTGCGCCCTTTACCTAGCCTCGCCCGGCTCGTCGTTGCTCCTGCCGGCGGCCTGGCGTGCACCTTGCCGCCCCCGGCTGCCCGTGCAGCCGCTGCCTCCCTCTACGGCCGCCCACTGCTAGCACCGATGGTTTGGCCTCCGACGCCTCTGGTTCCGCTCGTGGGAGCCTAGCCAGTGGTCGGTTAATCCCCACTAACCCCTCTAATTTACCCCTAGGTCAAATGACAAGTGGGGCCCAGGTTTGATTAGTCTAAAGTGTTAATTCATATTAGTACTACTAGTCATTGACATGTGGGGCCCCATGACCCTGTTGACTAGTCAGCTGGTCAGTTGACCGCTGATGCATTGATGACGCCATGCTGACGTCATTTCCCCTTTTTCTATTGAGTTAAATAAGTGAAATAATTGCAGAAAATCAATAAAACTTTGAAAAATCATATAAAATAATCCGTAACTCGGATGAAAAAGTTTTATACATGAAAGTTGCTCAGAAAAATGTGACGAGTCCGAATACGTGGCCCGTTCGTCCGCCACACGTCTCTATCATAGCAAACATCAAACCTTTCCTCTCCGGTTCATCTGTTTGTCAAACATCCAGAACCGGGAAAACTTTCTCGGATATTTCCCCCTTCACCAGTATCGCCTAGCACTGCGTTAGAACATCTCTAGCACCGCTTATTGTCTTGTTATGCATATGTTTGCGTGTATTTATTGTTTCATCCCCCTCTTCTCTTCGATAGACCCCGAGACAGATGTTGATGTCCCTGTGATCGGCTACGTCAACGACGACCCTTCTACTCCTTTCAGCGAAGCTTCCAGGCAAGCCCCGCCTTTGATCATCTCGATATCGCCCATTCCATTCTCTCATGCTTGCATTTGATTTTGCTACTGTATTTGATTGCTCCTATTCTGATGCATAGCCTGTTTTTGTACCTGCTTATTGTCACCTACCTGCTTATACTAAAATTGCTTAGTATAGGTTGGTTAGTGATCCATCATTGACCCCCACCTTGTACTTGTTGCCCCTGCTTCATCATCGACGACTCGATCAACGTGATCGACGACCAGAGCCCGACACCTCACATCACATCACGCCCCTTTTTTACTCGACTCTGCAGAGCTACTATCGAGTGCCAAGGGTGGTACCTCACAACGCACTCCTGATGATAATTCTGTAGTGTAGCTATTCGGTCGTGGTCATCGAGGGTGATTCCTCCTTGACCACTCCCGATACGACTCTATCGTGCAACCCCTCAAGTGTGAACCTCGAGGGTGGTTCCTCTTACATTCACCTTGATGATTACATCGAGTGGAACTCACCGAGGGTGATTCCTTGGGTTTTCCTCTTGATGTTTGGACACACGGTTACTCGAACTTTACATGTGACCATTGTTGAGGTCGGGTCGGCCCTAAGGGGTACTCGCGAGTTGATGTGAAAGTCGGGCGGGCCCGTAGAGCACCCGCGAGTTTTCCATTTGGCACGGCCGGGCAGTCTGGGTCCTTGCCGTAAGTCCACGAGACGGGGCGACGGGGTCACATTGTCGTGCATCTCTGCTCGTCTCCGCAATCCCCCAATGCACTAATAGGTTTGGGTATTTGTTCTGAGCTGGCCTTTGGTCTTTACGTACTAACCACCACGCGAGAATAGTTATGGGCCTCGACGTCGCAGTATCAGCCGAAGCTTTGTCAGAAGTCCAGTTCAGCAGTGCGGCACGATCAGATCGTGCTGGCCATCCGAGGCAGTGCTGGTATCCACCCTGCTCGCAACGACCTGGAGTGCTTTGGGCGATGGGCCCAAGACCCCGAAGTGCTTAGGATGTAGACTAGCGGGGACCTCTCTACTGAGCCTAGGTAGGGCTGCGACGTGTTGATCTTCCGAGGCCGGGCATTGACCCTAGAAAGGTTTGTCCGGCCAGAGTGATCGAGCGTGTTGAGCACTGCAGGGAAGATATATATATTCGAATACCGTGTCCACGGTAATGGACGTTCAGACTTATATCCTGATCTTATATAACTAGAAATGGATACTTGAGATATGTGATAGATATGTGGCTCCGAGATTGCTTTCCCGCAGGGAGTCGGGGAAGGATCTCTGGGCGTTGATGTCACAACATGCTTGTTAATATAAACTCCCATCTTTACTCTTCTACATGCTTCAAGATGCTCGGAGCTGCGTGAAGATGCTAGTCTTCGATAGGCTAGGCCTTCCCCCTCTATTCTGGCATTCTGCAGTTCAGTCCACAGATACAAATCTTCCATTTGATACTAGTGCATACTTAGTATAGATCTGATGCTTGCAAGTACTTTGGATGAGTACTCACGGTTGCTTTCACTACAAAAAAAGACACATCCGTGACATTTTGGGCCGAACGAAATTTTTTTCTGTCATACATATGACACTTCTATGACGATAATTGTGACAAAACCCGGTATCATCATAGATGTGGTGGGCTCCTACTTCTATGACAAAAAATCATGATAGAAAATGGGCTTTTCGTCCTGGGCGGGCCAGAGACGCAGCTGCATGACATTCTTTGGGCCGTCCATGACGGAAAAAATAGTGATAGAAGCGAGGGGGAGGAAAATTTTGGGGAGTTGCCGGTTACAATGGGAGGTCGGGGGCCGAGCGATGTGCGTTTCTCTCGTACACGTGCGAGGCGTTGGCTCTAACTGAACCCGAGCGAGGCGTTGGGCTCTAACTGGACCCGAGCAATTGCACTGCAGGCTACACGTTACTGAACCCGAGCGATTGATCGATGGCTGTTAACTGAACTCGATGGAGCGATTCCTTCGCTACTGCTGCTAATTGAAGCCGGTCGATTGGATGAA
>NC_041389.1:232893207-232893781 GCF_002162155.2 Triticum dicoccoides
ACAGTGAGCGGTGGCGTTGCCTCTGGATGAACAGGACCCCGTGGTGTGGAGGGATAGATGAACAGTAGACGGTGGAGGGGTGGCCGTGGAGGGGTGGTTGAACAGGACCCCGTGGTGTGGAGGGCTGGATGAACAGTAGACGGTGGAGGGGTGGCCGTGGAGGGGTGGTTGAACAGTAGCCGGTGGAGTAGCGTGCGGTGGAGGCTGGATGAACAGGAGCCCGTGGAGGCTGGAGGAGGTCGACGGTAGCCCGTGGAGGCTGGAGGAGGTCGACGGTGGAGATGAACAGTATCCTGCGGAGTCCCGTTTTGCGGTACGCCACACCCCTCCCGATGAACAGGACCCCCGTTTCGACCGTAGGAGGTCCGTTTCGTCCGTTTTGCGGTACGCCACACCCCTCCCGATCAATAGGACCCCCGTTTCAACCGTAGGAGGTCCATTTCCTCCGTTTTGCGGTACGCCACACCCCTCCCGATCAACAGGACCCCCGTTTCGACCGTAAGAGGTCCGTTTCCTCCGTTGTGCGGTATGCCAGGCCCCTCCCGATCAATAGGATCCCGTTTCGAACGTGCCC
>NC_041389.1:232893859-233008744 GCF_002162155.2 Triticum dicoccoides
CCGTAGGAGGTCCATTTCCTCCGTTTTGCGGTACACCACACCCCTCCCGATCAACAGGACCCCCGTTTCGACCGTAGGAGGTCCATTTCCTCCGTTTTGCGGTACGCCACACCCCTCCCGATCAACAGGACCCCCGTTTCGACCGTAAGAGGTCCGTTTCCTCCGTTGTGCGGTATGCCAGGCCCCTCCCGATCAATAGGATCCCGTTTCGAACGTGCCCGGACGAACACAAGGCTGTTTCCTCTGTTGTGCAGTACGCCAGGCCTCGTTTCCATCGCCTATTCCGTCCAACCCTCCCAATGAACACGACCACACATTCCGTTCCGACCCAGCCGGTTGGCTCCCCATGAACACGGCGACGATGCTATTTCTCTGTTCCGACCCAGCCACGTATTTATGCGCGAGTAGGCGTTCGAGATCCTGCTCGTATGTATGTACGTGGTCGTATTTTCTTTCTTGCACCCTTGCCGCTGTATGTACGTGTACATGCTACGAGCGCGCCTCTATTACGACACATGCGCGCCTCTACATTGACCAGTATGTACGTACACGTTCGCGACCAGAATGACAACGCTACGTACGCTTCGACCAGGTGGGTCCCGACTGTCAGGCACTTCCTTGCCTGCAAAGATTTAGCTGGTGGGTCCTAGCAGTCAGGGGGCGAATCGTTTTGTTTTTTTTTTTGCCCGGACGCACTTCCTTGCGTGCGAAGATGTAGCTGGTGGGTCCCAGCAGTGAGGGGGCGAATCGTTGTTTTTGCTCGGACGCACTTCCTTGCGTGTGAAGGTGTAGCTGGTGGGTCCCAGCAGTTAGGAGGGAAACGTTTTTTTCGCGAAATACGGTGGCCCGTCCGGTGGGTCCCTGCTGTCAGGTGGAGGAATCATTATTTTCTGCGTAATAAGGAGGGACTTCCTTGCTACGGCCATGGACCCAGCTGTCAGCCTCTCCACGTACAGTCCACGTCCGATGGAAGTCATTCCCTGACCACGTTGACCACGCCGCGGCAAGAGCACCAGGGCGGTGGACGACGGTGAGGCCCAGGAAGGGGACGACACAGAGCCGGTGAAGACGCGGCAATGGATTCCCACGCGGAGAGGAGTATGAGTATTCACTCGTTCGGCTGCGGTGTGAGGCTGCCATCGCCGCAGGGCCTGGCCAATGGTGGGAATAGTAGGGGGCAGTGA
Source organism: Triticum dicoccoides (assembly GCF_002162155.2). Classification (NCBI taxonomy): domain Eukaryota; kingdom Viridiplantae; phylum Streptophyta; class Magnoliopsida; order Poales; family Poaceae; genus Triticum; species Triticum dicoccoides. The sequence continues at coordinate 232,895,044 of NC_041389.1, forward strand.
GGCCTCTGCGGAAGCACAACCAGCCATGGGATGCAAGAGCAGGCGGCACGACCGGCACTGCTTTGGGCAGCTGGAGCAAGAAGGCCAGAGGTTGAAGAAGCACTACGGCCGTTGGATGGACATCGTACGGTCACTGGAGCTAGAATCGTTCATATTGACTAAGTTGACAAAGCCCTCCGTCCCCGTCAACTTAGTAGGACCACAAGTCAGCCTCCCACCAAGGTCGGTCCCAGCTAGCAGGGGGAGTATTCATTTTTTGTGCATAATAAAGAGGCACTTCCAGTGAGTCCGAGCTGACAGCGGGGGGAACATTTTTTTCGCAAAATACGATGGCCCGTCCAGTGGGTCCCAGCAGTCAGGGGGGAAACGTTTTTTTTTCACGAAATAAGGTGGCCCGTCCGGTGGGTCCCTGCTGTCAGGTGGAGGAATAATTATTTTGTGCGTAATAAGGAGGCACTTCCTTGCGGCCGCCGTGGACCCAGCTGTCAGCCTCTCCACGTATAGTACTCTTTCGATGGAAGTCGGTCGTTGACCATGTTGACCACGCCATGCTGAGAGCACCAGGGCGGTGGACAACGGCGACGCCTAGGAAGGGGCCGACGCGGAGTGGGGGAAGACGCAGCAGTAGAAGCCCGTGTGGAGAGGAGTACGAGGGTTCACTGGTTCGGCTGTGGTGTGAGGCTGCCATCGCCGCAGAATAACATGGGGTGTGGGTGAGTGGAGGGATGGCCTGGCCAGCGGTGGGAGTAGTATGGGGGCGGTGAGGCCTCTGCGGCAGCAGAGCCGGCCACGGGAGGCAGGAGCAGGCGGCAGGACCGGCGCTTCTTTGGGCGGCTGAACCAAGAAGATCAGAGGTTGAAGAAGAAGTACAGCCGTTGGATGGACATCGTACGGTCACTGAAGCTAGAATCGTTTATATTGACTAAGTTGACAAAGCCCTTGGTATGCTCCAACTTAGTAGGCCCACAAGTCACCCTTTGAAACAGTGCGCCCCAGATGTCAGGGGAAGGAATCATTTTTTGGGCGGCCGAAGCTAAGAATATCCAAGATTGAAGAAGAAGAACGACATCCGTTGGATAGACATCCAACGGCCAATGCTTCTAGAACCGTGTGTTAACTATAATAAGTTGACAAAGCCTTGCATACGCGTCAACTTATTTTTTTAGGGGACGCGTCACTTAGTAGGCCCACAAGTGTGTGGCAGAGAACTTATAGCCCATTTGCGTTTTGTAAGAATGTACAGCCCATTTTTGAATTCTAATGGAATTTACAACTGCCCATTTACAGTTTATTAAAAGTACAGCCCATTTTCTAGCTAGGACAACGATTAATAATTTCAACCAACCGTTGAAGACAGAACTCAATAAAATTTCCCACATTTTGATGGGATCCGAAATATTTTTATCCTGAAATTTCTAGTCAGATTAAATATAAATTTGTATTACGTAAAAATCCAACGAAACATTGCGCGCACACAATGAAAATTTAAGATTTTCAAAATCCATAAATAATATTTTATAAACTAATTTCGTGTTTGGTGCATTTTTTTATAGTTACTGCCTAGTTTTTATAATTACATCCCATTTATTATTTTTTAAAGCCCATTTTCCTGTTAAGCCTAATGCATCCCTCCTAGGAAAGATTTGCAGCCCAGCGGGGCGGAGAATAACAAGTTGACCTTGCCTGGGTATTCCTCAAAAAGACGTATAGCTGGGCTAGCCATTTTCATCTTGAAAAAATTAGTATCTGGGCTGGATATCTGGCCTGGGCTAGACGGGCCATAGCCCGCCCAGTTAATACCCAGCTCTCCTCCGAACAACAATGAAATCATCGCCAAGAAAAACTCTGCAGTGCTCACGCCTCAAAAACACAAATACTGCTCGAGCTGCTTGGTCCCAGCTGTCGGCCGCACCTTGTGCTATTCTCTCATTTATATTGACTACATAGGTTGACAATGGTGTGGGACCGTGATGTCAGGAAACCAGGAGAAAGCAAAAAAAATATAGTTGTACGTAATAAGGAGCCACTTGCGTACGTACGGCTATGGCCCTAGTGGGTCCCTAGTGTCATCCAGTCAAAATAAAGTCATCTCCTGAATCCTCATGTTCGTTGGCCATGTTAACAATAATCCACGCCACGGCGAGCGCAACAACTCGAAGGACAATGGAGAGGGCCTCGCAGGCCCTACGGAGGTCTGATACAGCGCCCGCTGCTCATTCAGGAAGCCAGGATCATCGGACACCTATGAGCACCTTCAAGAAACTGAGACGGCATGAAACGGTAAGGCCACGCTTGGGAGCTCTGGTTTATTTCAAACCTGTATTAACATACAAGTGTAATTTACTCGTCATCAGAAACAACGCGTAAAATACAAGCGTAATGAAACCGAGGGCCCGAGGTCTGTTAGTAAAACCGGCGGGTTACGCGTGTAATTTGAGAGACCAGTGTATATTTTACGAGCACTGCTATATGGACGACATTACAAGACAATACATGCACGACGTGCGTATCATGCCATCCATGGGAAAGGCTGAAACAGCAGCTAACGGCTGGATTAGCAATCGTCCGAGTGTCATTCAGCGTTTTTATCGTGTGTGAAGTACTTCCGATACTTTACTAGTCGAAATCGACCAACCAAGCGCCTTCGCCCGAGACCATCTGCTTTAATTTACAAGCGTCAGTTTTACAAGCGGTTTTGGTTGGAAAACGACGATCCAATCATGGCCTAATATCATGAGTTGGTCGGAAGATCATATGGTTTCACGTCTAACCTACCCGACATGTCGTATAGGCTATGAATGAAACATCAGACGATGAACTTCTTACGCATGGAAACAACAGAAGAGGACGATCTTCTTAACAAGCAAATCACTGGCATTAGATCGACATGGAAAACAATACGAAGCATTATTCTCAGGAGGCACGGTGAACAGCTCGTGATGCCGCATGCCACAACATTCCAAGCTCAGCTTTGCAAGCAAACACAAGGCCTGGCATTACATAGACAATATTCAGAAGAAACTCTTAACACAGGAATATCTCAGCAGAGTAACTATTTACTTCTAAACTGAACACGGGAATAGGAAAAAACACTCGATGCTGCTCACAACAAGGGTGTCCCACTCAAAAATATCAAATGCATGTCTTCTGGCTAACATCAATGAGCAAATTTTGACAAGGTTTTCCAATTCCAATATATTAAACTAACGTCTTCTTGCTAACATCAATGATTAAACTTTGACAAGCTTTTCCCATTCAAAATATGTAATGCCTATGATCGTATCCTGTCGTAGCTTCTTGTACTTGTTTGGGCACTTTTTGCCCAGGGCACTCCACGTGTTGTTAAATTGCCAATGGTCTCTGCAGACTAGTCATGTCACCAGTGTCTAATGATACTCTGTAAAGCTTCTCGGTCATTCCTTCTGTAATGTACCGCAAACAGTGACTGCTCCTTTCTGCAAAGTGGAACAACCAGCTGGACCCAGTAACGCAACAGTTTGCCTTGGACACATTGGCTCCTTTTGTGCAGTTCAATTAAAATCGAAGTCGGAATAAAACCGAGCTTTAATTTTGATATCCCTGTAAGCAACAACAGGTATAAGGGAAACAATTACTGAGAAATAATGGTTGATGACTTGTCTTAATGGGAAACAAAGCAAGAGAGTAGCAATTCTCCATCGGTGTGATTCATTCATATTGACTGAGACATTTCTTAACAATGCCTTGTTTCAACATGTATAAAGAACGACAAAGCAGAAAAGTACCATTCCTAAAACAACGCAACTGATTCATTTTTAAAGAGACATTATCTTAACAATACCTTGGTTAAACATGTAGAAAGAACTACAAAGCAGGATAGTACCATTCCTAACAAGTGTTGCAGTTTTGAACAAAGATTCAGTAGTTAATTAATTCTGAAGTGGCATTGCTTAATTTTACCAGCGGCATTAGATTAACAAAAAGCATAAACAATTCCAGGGGAGAGTGGGCACAACAACAATATGTGCTTCCATCTACTTCTAAAGGGGGTGATGCAGAGTTTGTTGTAACAAAGCAACAAGCATCATGTCTGGGTTGGTCCCATTTTTGTTGACTACTTAATGGGAAAAGACAGCAATACAATAGCTTCAATTCAACATTTATTTAAAACAGTACCAATACAAGTAGCACAACATCTCAAAGCACAATGCACAATCATGTGGATGAAGGCCTGTACTGACCTTTCATGAGAACACCAGGATAAAATACGAATCTGCCAACACGAATAGGAAATCCATTCTTATTTGTGCAGTTGCACTGAAATCAACCAAAGTGTTTCGCGTAGCGAAGCAAAATGTCGCAATTGCAACAAGTTGAATAGATATCCCTGTTTAAACATAGGCAAAAAAGGAATCAATTACTGGCTAATAGAGGAGGATGAAACATGCGGCCACAAAAATGGTAATCCCGCCAATCCCTAACAAGTATTGTAGTTTTGAAATAAAATTCAGTAGTTAATTCTGAGAGTGGAATCAATTACTAGCTTATAAAGGGGGTGATGCTGAATTTGTTGTAACAAAGCAACAAGCATCATGTCTGGGTTGGTCCCATTTTTGTTCACTACTTAATGGGAAAAGACAGCAATACAATAGCTTCAATTCAACATTTATTTAAAACAGTACCAAAACAAGTAGCACAACATCTCAAAGCACACTGCACATCATGTGGTTGAGACCAAGATTTGAAACAACTCTCCATGAAGACTGGAAACAAATCTCGATCTCCTTTTGTGCAGTTCCACCAAAATTAAGCAAAGTCACCGGTGTGACATTCAAGTTGAACTGCACAAAACACTCATAAAACATAAGTGTTTCGAGTAGCGAAGCAAAATGTCGCAATAGCAACAAGTTGAATCGATACCCCTGTTTTAACAGAGGCAAAAAAGGAAACAATTACTTGCCGATAAAGGAGGATGAAACAAACGATGACAGAAAGAAGCATCTAACTTATCTTGGATGGAAAACAAAGTAGGATAGTAGCATTTCTAAAACGGTTGCACTGATTCATATTAATAGAGACATTCTCTTGAAACAACATTCGTTAAAAAATGCAATTTACTTTTAACAGTGGCATTGCTTCAATTTTCTGGCGGCATTCTTAGATTAACAACAGCAAAATAGTTGTATGGGACATGCTAGCACCATGTGCGTCCACACGTATAAATGGGTGATGCAGAGTATGTAGCCAAGCAGCATATCTGTGTTGGTCCCATATTTGTTCTCTTTGAACTTTTTTCCTATGTGAGGGCAGCAAATCTAGTCCTGCATAAACTACCCGACCCCCCTGTTTCTTTCCCTTTTCAACAAAGAGATCGGTTCCTTATAGATGTCTGTACTGGGTTACCCCCTTTTTCCTTTTCGGCCAACAAAGCGGCTGGATAGCCAGTCTGTACTACTTTTCCTCCCTCCTTTCCTCATTGAACCACGTCCTAGATTCATGCTCCACCCCACCGCACCTTTCTTTCCTATTTGAACCAAGACCTAGATTCGACTACAGATCGAAAAAGATCCACATGCATCTATAGCAATGACGGTTTCAAAGAAACTTATACCTTAGGGTCGTCGGGATGTGGCAAGGCGTGCGGCGGGAGGCCGGATCTGCCCACACTACGTACGGCAGCGAGGAAGAAGGGGTCGGTGGCCCTCCCGCACAGGCGTTGGGTGAAAGAGAACATCGCAGCCGGCAGTGGATTGCCTCCCTCGTCGAAGGCGATAGAGTTAACTCTGCACCTCTTCCCCTTGCCGGTGCGACGGGATATGGACGCCTCCTTCACCAGCTGTGAGGGGGGAGAGAGAGACAAGAGGCCAACGCAGTCTTGTTTAGATCTGGTGAAGAGAGGTGAGAGACTATGAATATAGCAAACCCTAGCAAATGATCGCTGAGCCTCCAGCGTGTAACATATATGTATTGCGGCGAGCGTGTGGAGAGTGAAAACCCTAGGGAACAAGTGCTGAGGCTCCCGCTTATATATATATATATACTAATGTAGTACGGACTGAGCTCCAGTGCCTTCACTGCATCTGCTTTTGGCTGTATGACAGGTGAGCCAGCCACATTTTGGGCCTACCTGTCATAAACCCAAAGGCAGGTGCACTAAGTCAATGAAGCTGCATCCATATAGTACTCTCGTGTGTATACGACTAATATATAGTGGAGTGCTTTTCTTGTTCTCTCCATAACAATCGTTTAAATTGTGTAAGTACGAAACGAAACTCTTTATTTAATGTACAGTGAAGAAAACTAGTACTACTTCTGATGAACTAACGATCCACGTCCACGCGTCCTGGTCGCACTTCCTGTCCTTCACGTGTGGTACACTACCCTCCTTTAAGTGAACAACCACACATGCACCAAATTATCAGAAACGTGTGAGAGTGTGTACAAATAAAGAATTTTAATTTCAATTATCGGAAAGGTTTGAGAGTATTACAAAGTTTGACTTCAGTCAAATCTAATATGCGGAGTAAATAAAAATGGAGGGCTACTACGTCCATCCGGGTTTTTAGTCCACACCATTTTTTAAATCAAAGTTAATAGATGGACAAATAAAATTGCAGGGGAGCTGGAGACAAAGTTGTGAGAAGGCTTAGAAATCAATACAAAACTTATGATCTTAGTACCAATGTCGATCCTTCTTCGAGGAAACATTTGGTTCATAGCCAATTGTGTGATAAAATTGCACCAACGTGAAAGACGACTGTGTCTCCAACGCAACCAAGTTGAACTGACGAAGGATATCATCTTTGTGCGTAACAAGCAAAGAGCACTGATGGAAGACAACTTGTTTTTCATTGAAAATTGATCAGCTTCACCAGCCGACGCAACCATGAGGCGCAACCATGAGCATCGATAGGTCATCGTGGTGATGCATCATCCATTTGGCATCAAGTTTGGGTGAGGCACCTATGAAGTTCAACAAATCCTCACTGTGGTCTGTTTCTTCTCAGTAATCAAGCTCGAGGAAGGAAGAACCACATGGCAGAGGATAGTGAGGTGGAACAACAATGGCCATCCAATTTTGTGTAGTTCCACTAAAATTGAGGAAGACATGCCCGAGTATGGAGACACGCATCGTTGTTTCCAAAAAATATAAAGAAGGGTTAGCAACGACATCTCAATTGTCAATAAGAATTAATGAGAAGTACACCAACAAACAGAAGCATCATAATTATATCTTGATGGGAACTAAACCAGGATACCCGAGAAACAAAGCATTTCTTCATTTAACCAGTGATAGTACTACCACCATATGGACAATGACCGCACAACCACCATGTACTTTTTGTCGAAACAACATGTATACCTCCACCGAGGCATAAATCAGGACAACTTTTTGAGTGGCATTTCCTCTGTAATAGTACTAGTAGGTGATGTTGGACCAGCCGACGAACCCTAGCTACTATGCATGGGGAGCTGGGGAGTAATCACATAGAAGAAAATCTGCACGCAGCGACCTAGGGAGCTGGACCAGTACAAGAAGTTAGACCTCAGGTGGGTGAGATGTCGTTTAGGCGGGCGGGCGGGATCTGCCCACACAACGGCAGCGAACAAGGGCGCGGAGGATCTTCGTCCGCACCAGCGCCGGCTCCGAGAGGACGGTGCGCATCGGCTCCCTCCATCGCCGACGGCGACAACGTCAACGCTGCACCTCCTCACCTCCCGCAACGGACGGTATTCGGCCGGATCTGTGACCATCGGTGAGGAGAGAGATAGAGTGGACACTGTCATCTTGTTTTGATATGGAGAGGGTGAGAGAGCGAGACGCGAGAAACTCTATCAAACAAGAGGCTATAATGGAGTACAAAAATCTCTCTGTAGCAGTCGTTTTAAATAGAATACGCGCGTTCCGGAAAAAAGAAATGAAAACTGGCGGATAATTTTTTAAGGGTCTGTCTAGGACACATCTAGATGTGACATAGTTATGTCACATCTAAGTTGATGTCCACTCTGTTTATGGTCTATTTTTTTTGTCCTAGTTTTTTTTGTTTCTTGTTGCTACATTATATACTTGTGGGAGCTTAGATGTGATATCCTTAAATACCATCTAGATGTGAATTAGAAAAACTGATTTTCTAACGTACCAAGAAAGAAAACTCGATCAAAAACACGCCCCCGCTTCCAGGTCGCGAGAGTCGTCGCGCACACACACATAGACATAGACATGCATATCCATGTTTACATAAAATTCCATTTCCATCTCCATATCCAATCATATTTGTCCAACTGGCACATTATTTACGTTGTTAATTATATACGCAGCAATATTAACGTACAACATCTCTTGTTTGCGCACGTCCGGACCGCTGCCACGGCCGGTCCTGACCAACCCTAACCCTCTTCATCACCCTCGCGTGCTTCTCGCCCGAAACGGTCAGTGCCGCATTCATGCCCGGCTAGAGCGGACGCGACCTCTCACTGGCGCCAGCATTGAAGCAGCGCGCCAGCCGAGAGAGCGTCACCCGTGCCGCTTCTGGGTGCACGCGGCTGCTCCGCGTTCAAAGGTCGCAATAGCCGGCTACAACATGCATGTAAAAAGTTCTTGGGAGTCCGTGTATAGCTAGCTACCCTCCCCCAACTATTCAATCTCTTCCAGTAGTGCTAGTAGTACTCCATGGCGCGATCCATCGACAAGCAGGCGGGAAAGTTATTGTATACTCAGTTTCCGGTGAGTGGCATTCCGAGCGACCGTGTGGGGTCGAGTCGTGGAGGAGGGTGAGACACGAACACGACTGATGTGATTTAAAGGTTGGTTCGATGGCACGATCCAACGAAATGAAACGTTGGTTTCTCTCCATTTCCATTTTTTCTCCCGAAAAACAGAAACTTTCCACTCCATTTTCATTCCTATTCCAAGGTTACCCCGTTACAACATGCCATCAAATACAAAGGAAAACTAACATGCATGCTGATTCATCTCAATGATTCATAGATCATAGCCAATATTTACTTCACAACTAAAGAAAAAGGTTGTGAGAGCGTGTATGAAAGAAAAACTACTGACGGGGTCACTACGACTTAAACCCTAAACCCTAAACATGATTTAATTCCCTGGCCAGGTAGAACCTATCAAAGGAAAGAAGGCTGGCACCCTCGGATCATATGATGCTTTTGTGCAGTTCCACTAAAATCGACCTGAGCATCCCTGATGGCAAAGGTATTGAAGAAGTGTGATTAGAATAATAGTACTGGCACTAGTTCATGAGACATAAACTCATCACAAGTAGAAGCCGGTAGAAGTAGAGAAAGATCGACATGAGATGGAGCTACGGCAGTGGAGCAAGCCGGCTCCAAAAGGAAGATGGACTACCTGGGACGTCGGGCTGTAGCTAGAAGGGCAGTTAGGATGCGGCATCGGCCCATACCGCAGTGACCCCCGATTGGGACGCACCGACTGTGGGTTTTCTCCCTCGCCGATGTCGTCCGCGTCTACGCAGAACATTGTTCCCTTCCCCCAGCTGCGGGATCAGGGTCGTCGTTCTATGCTTGTGAAGAGAGCAACCTTAGCAAGCAGGCTTGTAGCTTAGGCTCCTGCTAGTGTATATATAGTGGTTTTCTTTCTCTCTCCGTATCAACCATTTTATATTGCGTACGTGTCATTCAAGAGTGAAATGATGGTTGCTTCTTCCGACTAACTTACTGTGTGATTTGATTGCTCCTTAGTGCCCCCTACACGTACTCCCCCTACGTGTATGCAACAGTCACACGTACACATGGACACAAAAACGCGCACGATGCCCTAATGCATGCATGTCCGAGCACACGACGGAACACACATGGTCACGCTAAGTGCTCAACCTACACGTGCATGCACACACATACTCAGTCAGGGTGAGCTAGTGACCATATAAACACCGGGAAATATATATATTGAGCGCAATGAGCGTATTATGAAGTCCACTGACCATATTTTGACAAATATACAGTGACAGATAGTGTATTTATCTCGTTTGAAATTAAGCCATATTAACCGGAGAGGAAGCAGTATGGACTAGCATTACTCTGGCCTTGTTTGGATACTCTAACTCAGTTAGAGGTTGGAGTTAGATTCTAACCCTGAACTAACCGTGAACTAACTCTAGCCAAAGAGGTGTTTAGATGACAGGGTTAGATGGAGCGCGGATATGGCAAGGCTCCTTCACGGGCGTTGCGAGAGGGAGGGACGAAGAGGACGAGAAGCTTCGAGGAAGTGGCGAGGGATTTGCTGCGGCGAGAGTGAGAGAAAATGTGTTTTTTTGGTGCTCCAGAGAAGAACTAACCCAAATAAGCACCTCTTGGGTGGGTTAGATTTTTTGGATGGGTTTGATGCTTCTAACCCAAACTAACCCTCCTGGTTGGATACTTTTGGGTTAGTTGAGTACAAACTAACCCAAACTAACTCTAACCCATGGATCCAAACAGGGCCTTTGCTGTGTCCCGTCAACTTGCCGAATGAGGAGAAGGTTGCAGGATGGGAGAAGCTTGCGTGCGGTGGCTTGCAGGACAAGGAGAAACTTTTGACTAATGCAAGCTCTCCCTCGCTCGGGCGGTGGACGTGCAACAGTTAATTCGGTGTCAGATTGCCAGAAGCATACACTATACTACTAGTGCTACTATTGTTCGACTTCCTGAATAGGCGAACAGCCAAGCGCAAAGTTTACTAGTACTAGTACTACTACTATAGTCTATAAAGGTACGTACTATACTAGTACTACGAACCGAATGGAGGAGCGTCTGCACTCTTATTATAATTTTAAAATGTGATAAAGCAATCTTCAACACATTTGGTTCTCTTCGAGGGTTCTTGCATGTGATAATGGAAGTTGATTGCATGGAACACTCACCACAATTCTCGCTTAATTCTGGCTCATATCCTGTTACAAATAGTAGCGCTCAGTAATATTTCCTCTTTTTTTGTTATTCAGCATGTAAACAGGTCAGCAAACCTTGTGGCGCATCTTCATGCGAACCGTCCTTGCTGCACTTTGAATGTGGCCGAGAGCTGGCTTGATGAAACACCTCGCTTGCTACTTCTTTTTTTGCGGGGTACCTCGCTTCCTAGTGACCAGTGTCTTGGCTGATCGTCCTAAGAATGCTTATATATGAATAAATCTCTCTCATTTACCCGCAAAAAATATTAAGCCATATTAACCGGCAAGGAGGGAGTATGGACTAGCACTACTTTTTGGTGTGTCCCGTCAAATCGCAGAACGAGGAGAAGCTTGCAGGACAAGGTGAAGCTCGCTTATGCCTTTTGACTAATGCAACCTACCCTCGGTGGACATGCATCAGTCCATTCAGTGTCAGATTGTCAGCGTACCCAACATGCGGAGTACCATCATTGTTCGACTTCACGAAGAGGCGAAGAGCCAAGCGCAGTAGTACGAGTAGTACTACTACTAGAACCGCATGGTGGAGCATCTGTACTCTTATTTTTTATCTCTGATAAAGTACACGTTTATTTCGGAGAAGGGCGGGAAACGGCAGCCCAACACGTAATGAATGATATCGATCAACCAACCATGCTCGAATATATCTTGCCCTCCATGCGAGCCCGTCTGTGTGTTCTTGCTCCTCGTCTCTCTCAAGGAACGGCGGGTTGGCTCTTTGCCGTCAATTGAGATCGGTTTGCTCACACTCCTGTCCCACATGTCAGTGATATGCCAAGAGGAGGTGCGTTGACCGACTAGCCATACGCGTACTTGGTTTTGCACCTTCATACTACTCCTCCCTCCGTCACAGTTTACAGGGCGCGCTTCATTATGATGCATTTCTCTCAATGCATTTCCACCACCACAGAGACTTTAGACGCGTTTGGTTTAGTGCTCAATTAATTAGGGCGTGGTAACCGCAATCAAGTCCACAATTTTCTCTCCACGTACTCTGTACTACTACAGAGGGGAGTAAGTGCATGCATGTGTGTACCCGGGGTGGAAGCACTGCATGCATGTGTGTACGCATTATTCCCTCTAGTAATAGATGCCGTGCTATAACTACCAATGCTGTTTTTCAGGCCGATCGCTAGTCGCCTTGGTCCCACATATCTTTTTTCTTTTTTATGAAGCGCGCTGTATAAACAGTGACGGATGGAGTAGTATGAGCGGATTCAAAGAAGAGTGTATTGATGGTAGCTTCTTCAGAGCAACTTACAGTGGGAAAGGTGGGGCTTACGATTTGACTGCTCATTACTCACTATTAATGCGGCGCAACGACCGGGCTAAGTCTCCCATGCGGTTGTGCACTACCCCCTCGGTTCTGAAATATACTCCGGAGTATATTTGTCTTTCTACAGATTTCAACGAGTGACTACTCAAATATTTGTCTTTTTAGAGATTTCAAATAGACTGGCACATACAGATGTATATACATATTTTACAGTGTAGATTCACTCATTTTGCTCCGTATGTAGTCACTTGTTGAAATCTCTAGAAAGACGAATAGAATATTTAGGAACGGAGGGAGTACACATACGAAGCAAAATGAGTGAATCTACACTCTAAAATATGCCCGTTTGAAATTTGTAAAAAGACAAATATTTAGGAACGAAGGAGTATAATTTTGTGCATGGCACATGGACCCGGATGATGAAGAGGCTTCTAGCAATGCTATCAAGCTTCCATCATTTGTTTACATAATTGACGTACTATACAAATAATTTTCCAGTGAGACATGAAATTGTACAATGGTGTGACCTTTCAGCTTTTGTTTCGCGTGTCTTGCCATCGATGCTCTTTCGGAAACAATAAAAAACTAACTTCCTTGCTAATGCATGTCAATTATTAGCAGATCAGAGCTAATAATTACATCACAACTGAAGACAGAGTTGTGAGAAGGTGTTAAATTAAAATTGATCCATGCTTTCATTGGCAGCAACGTCCCCCCAGCTCTGCCTAAATTAACAAGGCATGTTGGGAAAAAAAGTAGCTATCTGGAGCATGCAACATTCCGATCATTTTGTGCATGTCAGGACCCCGACTCAATGCCACATCAATCTAGCATCTAACACCTCATATCACTTTGCGGCCTCACGCACGGTATTACCACGGGTGTCGCCTTACCTTTGCCCGGGACCGTTTGCACCTTTTGGCACACGTATATGATTGTGTCGCTAGCATTCATATGATAAGGAGCCCGGGCTGACATGGCTAGTCGTAAACCCAAAGTGGCACAAACTTATAGGGACAGGCATTCATGACCCAGCATCGAACGTGTCGGTCATCAGCGAGTGAATCCAGGCTGTAGCACTGGGCTAGCAGGACTCCGGTGAACCGGGCTGTAGCGGGCTAACAGGACTCCGGTATTCATCGCGTGACATTTCCCCGAAGGGACAGACACAGGAACGAAGGACACATGCTAGCCAGCCTAAGTGTTCCGGAGCAGTAGCAAGCTACCATGGCTCGGTGGAAACACTAGGAGACGTTTCCCGGTAAGAGGGGCTACTAAGGATAAACAACTAGATAGTCAGATCCCACACATACCAAGCATTTCAATAACATACACACAATATGCTCGATATGTGCAAATACAACATGGCATCACAACATGACTCTACGACTCAAGTATTTATTCATTAGGCTCCGAGGAGCGAGATATTACAAACATGGGTCTCACGACCCAACATTCAGAGCATACAAGTCAAAGCACAAGCGGAAGCTAACATGTCTGAGTACAAACATCTACAAATGAAAATGGCTTAGAAGCCTGACTATCTACCAGATCCTGCCGAGAGCACAAGATCGTAGCTGAGAAATCAAGCTAAACGTCGAAGTCCACGCAGAACTACTAACGAGACCGAAGTCTCTCTGCAAAAACATAAAAATAGGAAAACGTGAGTACAAATGTAACCAGCAAGACTTACATCAGAACTAACTACACATGCATCATTATCAACAAAGGGGATGGTGGGGTTTAACTGCAGCAAGCCGACTTAGACTCGGTGGCTATCCTGAACTACTACCGCAAGTAACTCTTTTGAGGTGGCGCACACGAGTCCACATATTCACCATATCAATACACCACTATGGATCTGCTCCCGTCTCCCTACTAGAACGCCATCCATAGAACTCACGCTTATCTTGCGCATTTTAAAGTATTCACTTTCACTTGTCTATGAACTGTACAGGCAACCCAGAAGTCCTTTTCCGCGGACACGGCTATTCGAATAGATGATGTTAACCCTGCAGGGGTGTACTTCTTCACACACGCTCTCACCACTTACCTCCGTTTACACGACATGTACTCGGCAACCTTCAAGCAGAAGCCCAACGAGGGTGTCGGCCACGACCTACCTAAACACTCAAGTCTCTAGTCCAGGTTTATCGCCTATTCGGGTTCCATCCGCGAGGAGATCCGGCCGGACTTTCGCTCACAGCCCCAAACGATGTGTGCAGGGTTCCCGAGACACCAAACGGGCGCCCCGTACACCGTGCCACGTGCCTACCGCATCACAGCCCACCCCTCCGGTCAGCGCTGCCCACGGCCTCCAGCATACTACAAACACCAGAAACTACTTGCAACTCCTGGACAGAGGACAAGGGTGATTAAGAAGCCGAGAGGGTCCATTGGTTTCGGGCCCAATGCTTGGTAGTATCTGTTTCATGGATCACAAACATAGAACTCAGTTCCTGAGGACGGCTGCAATGAGACAACCCACCATGTACTCCTACATGGCCTCTCACTACTACCTTTACCAAATCGTGTTCACACACTTAGCTCACACACAGTAGGACATGTTCACACACCTCTGATTCATCCTCGATGAATCAGACCCGACTCAACTCTAAGCAGTAGCAGGCATGTCAAACAAGCATGAATGAGTAGGCGCAACAGGGCTCAAACAACTCCTACTCATGCTAGTGGGTTTCATCTATTTACTGTGGAATGACAGGTCATGCAAAGGATAAAGGGGTTCAGCTACCGCAGCAAGTAACAGATGAATCGTTGTTGTCCTAATGCAGTAAAAGAGAGTAGGAGCGAGAGAGTAGGATTGTATTGGAATGAACAAGGGGGTTTTGCTTGCCTGGCACTTCTGAAGATAATATAGTTCTTCATTGGTGTCATCGATCTCGTTGTCGGAGTCGCGTCTATCGAGAGGGGATAAACACCGACAAACAAGGAAGAACACAATCAATGCAATGCACAATATGATGCATGATCATGACATGGCAATATGATGTGGTTTGAACTAATGCAACTAGCAGCAGGTTAAATGGAGTTGGTTTGAATCCACGATTCAAAATCAAACTCCATATGTGAAGGTTTAAATGCCATTTATATGACTTGTGCTAAACAGTAGCTATAAGTTGTTCTAACATGTATGAAAATGGTACAGATGGATAGATTGGATTTTTCTGATGATTTTTCATATATAAATTATTTAATTTGGAGTTACGGTTGAATTTCTATGAATTTTAGAAGTTTAAACTATTTTCTGGAGTTTCTAAGTTAAAATAAATCCGGAAAAGATTATCTGCGTCAGCATGACGTCGGGGTGACGTCATCAGGTCAAAGGCGCCAGCCCAGGTCAAACCTGACGCTGGGACCCACATGTCAGTGTAACAGCTAGTTAACAGGATTAAGTTAATACTAACTAAACTTTCAATGGGGCCTGGGCCCGCATGTTAGTGAGTTAACTAAAAATTAATTAGTGCTAAGCTAAAATTAGCAGGGCTCTGGGCCCACTTTCGTTGACCCAGGGGAGTCAAACCCCAGGTCAAACAAGGTCAACTCACCGGCGGTTTGACGCCGGCGACGACGGACGCGGCGGAGGGCTTCGGAAAACGCCCAGAGGGCTCGGTTTTGGACGCGGTTTGCGGCTACGGAAAGCTGAGAGTCTCGCGCATCCAACGGAGGCAACAACTCGCGCCGGAGTGGACTAAATCAACGACGGCGGCAACTTTTGCAGCGGCCGGAGTTCCGGCAATAACGGTGTGGGAGGTGCGGGGCACGGAAGAAACCGTGGACGGTCTTGTTCGACTCGTGGGAGTGCGGCGAGTGCAGCGGTGAGCTCGGACGCGTGCTTGCACGGCCGTAGTCACGGTGGCGACATGACCGGCGGCGAGGAGCTGTCGGCTCCGACAGCCACGGTGGTTCGAAGGCGCGGACGGGCACGGGGAGAGAGGGGAAATGGACAGGGGCTCACGGTGAGTTCGAAGAGAAGGTCGGCGTGCTCGGGGAGGCGGCGGAGACGGCGAATCGGACGGCGGCATCCGGCGGCCGTGGTCGGGGAAGAAGGCCGCAAGCGTCATCTTGGGGCCGTCCTGGCTCGTGTAGCTCGGAGAGGAGGGAGAGTAGGTGGCGGCGGCGCCTCTGAGAGCATCGGCAGCGCGAGGCTGTGGCAGTGGCCACGGTGGCAACGAATGGCGGCGGCGGTCGCTCTCGGGTGCGTGCGAGAGAGATAACAGAGGAGGGGTTGGGGTCCAGGGGAGAGAGGAGAGGACGGGGGAGAGTGAGAGGGGTCCAAGGGGGCCGCGTGGCGTCTCCGAAGAAGCCAGGCGAAGCGGCAAGCAGGAGGTGGCCGCGCGTGCGTCGGGCACACGCCCGCGTCCTCCTGGCGCGGTGGAGAAGACGACAGGAGGCGCCAGGTGGGCTGGGCCAGCGAGTTGGGTCGGCTACAGGTAGGTGGGCCAGGTAGTCCTTCTCTCTCTCTATCTCTTTTAGTTTCTGTTTTCTATTTTCTTCCTCTGTTTTGATTTAGTTTAGCAACTAAATCATTTTAATAAATTCTGTAGTTTATTATGTGGCTTGCTAAAATATATACAAAGCTACTCACAAACTTCCAGAATTATTGGCGTCATATTTAATATATATTAAATATAAATCCAAAGCAAATAGTTATTGGATTAATTCAAATGGCCAAAATAAATATTTCTGTGACTCCAAGAATATTGGTTTGAATTTTACCTCTTACCAATATTTCTATAGAATAACAGGAACATTTTCTTGGATTCATTTGAGAAGATTTAAATGTTGGTTATTTTTAGAGGTTTTCTGAGGCTTTTGAAAATTCCTCAATTCAAGTTTCATTTGAATTTAAAAATGATGCTCACATGGAAGCTAGCATAGGTCAGGCCAGAACTAGGGATGTGACAACTCACCCCCACTAAACAAGAATCTCGTCCCGACATTCAAGACGTGAGGTAAGGAGACAAAGGGGACACTAAGTATCACAAACTTCATGATCCAACTGTCTTCTCGAGGGTGCTGATTCAGTGCTCCAATTGATCTTGACGTTTTTGCTTTGGAGATCTTCGTCCAACACGAGGACAGAGACACTCTACAAGGATGGATCATCTTAATGATCACAAGATCAACTCACGGAATGAGATGTAGAACATCTCTTGAGATGAGATACGAAGCATTCATCCAAAGGGATGGAGTGGAACAGATGTCGAAGGTTCACTCGGTAGACAACAATTCTGCACTTAAGAAGGTGGTAATCGGTTGTCAACGCAGCGAGGAGTTGAGTTGCCATGATACCACAACAAGACACCTTAGGGATGGTGACTCGTAGATATATCCCCTTAAGTGGCAAAAAGAATTACCTTTGATTCAGAGATCATTGAAACTCTTTATACCAGCCTAAGGCAATTCACAATCGATCATTTGAAGGAGTCCGAAAGAATGACATTCTCGGGCCAGAATGGATGATGTGGATTACCTTGTTGAAGAAAACACAAGGGATGATTTTGCATATCATCGGAAATGGATGGGACTCAAGATAGGATGGCACAATGACGGTGCAAGCTGGGAACAAAACACAAATGCTGGGAATGATTCTAGTAACTGGGGAGAAACCCAACAGCAGAAAGTGATTCCACTATTGGAATGGTTATAGCATAACCGGGGAAACTGACAACAATCCCGGTTAGTAACTACGATAGCACCTAATGCTCGTGCGTGCTTTCAAGAACTTGAGCATCTCCAGAATCATCAAGGTTTTACCAACATTCGTGTCAAGGGTGCTGACAACACAACATACTACCATGATGAATAGCGATGTACGATGCAGATGCAAAGGAAGATAACACTTTCTCAGATTTCACCTTAGCGAGACCAAGGGGACAAAATCTGGATGATTGATCGAGAGACATTTAGCACTCCGCTTATAATGTTCTCCTTGATGTGCTAGCATAACCCATTCATTGAAATGGTTTAGAATCTAGAACATCAAGTAGCAGGCCAGACTTCGGGAGCTCAAGAATACATAAGGAACAACTACTGGAATAAATTCTACGAGATCCTTATGGGGAGGTGGCCAACTTCCTCAATCAAGACACTACAATAATAGGTCTTCCGGCTGGGTGTGTTGGCTACGACATCCACTTACCGGATTACAGAGAGACCAATATTATATTTCTTGGGAAACATTCCAACCATCATATCTGCCTGAGATTCAGATCCGGTTGGTGTCAGAATATTCTAGACTCATCAGATCTAGAAAGAAGAATGAAAGTTTGCAACATCAATCGACGAGATGACGTTGCGAGATTCTCGGGAAATGGACTATGGTGGTAAGCTCCAAAACACGAGCCGGTTCTGCTACAACATGTGAACATGTTGTCCAAGACAAGCATGACCACAAAGTAGTCTTATAATAAAACACCACCGAGTTCTGGTTGGGAAACATCATCTAGGGTAACGAAGTCTTGTGCATGACCTAGGATTTGCACAACAACTCCTTTTCCTTGAACAAATCAATCAGTGGCTTGGTGTGCTAGGGACACATATAGAACGAAGGTTGCAAGTCTCCGAACCACAGAATACTTCGCACGTATGAATGACCGATTTGGGATGATTCCAAAGAAGCAACATTGACTTTCTCGAATCCACGGCGGCAACTTGCATCAAATGCACATGAGCTAGAGGAAGTCACTTCTTACATCCGAACATATGCTTCATGAGCTAACATGAACAAATGCTTTAAAAAGTTTCCAACACTAGCTTAATGTTCAACAAAATTATGGCAAAGACAAGGATGTTGTCGATGGGCTCAACAACAATTCATCCAGATTCCCATGGAGATGGAATTCCATAACTATGTGAACAAGGTGATAGTATTGGTCAGACCCAAAGATGTAATGGTGTATGCTCGAGGGATCAACCACGAGTAAGACAACATTACGAACATCGTTGGTTCTGATTTGACTTGATGATAGCCCATACTCAAGTCAAAGTTTTGGCAAGACAACAGATCCAACAACTGATCACGAGGATCAATCGATGAAGATACCATCTTTCTTCAACACACAGGCAAAAAGATATCCCTTAAATTGAACTAAACCAAGCAAGCTTTTATCTTCCAACTCTCCAAGTTGTTGTTTGGCTTAACCAAATAGCTCAGGGGTATCCAACGCGGATTCTTGGGGAAGGATTGGTTTATTAGAAACCAACTTGATCATGAACTCAACATAGCGATCAGGTGACGATCTGGTGATACTTCCGAGAAGATATTTGGAAAATCACGAACCACCGATATGTTACTAAGCTCGAGAACAATCTTGCTTTTCAGGCAAGACGATATGATCAATTAAGCAAGGATTGGCACTATCCTACTCATTGATCGGAGAGTGCACCGGAACTAAGGACTAGGTAGCACGATCATCCTTAGGGTGATGATTCGATAACCAACACGCTAAGAATGAGATTATTGTCCATTAACTACCAAGCAACAAAGTTGTCAGGAGTATTGATTTCACACATCATAGTTCACCTGTCGGCATTCCGGTTGTGATAACACGGGACCGAGGAATGAGAATGATGGCAAGAAGTATCACTGTGTCAAGAATTCGTGAGAGATGGTGCAATTCTCATGACAATCCTCACATAAAGAGGGTAACACTTCAGAGTAGAACGGATCAAAAGTTTGATTGTATTTTGATCTGCGGAGTACAACTGCTTTGACCCAATCCTGGATATGGATGAGGTACTGGAGTTTGTTTCTCCTAGTCATTCCGAATAGAATGGCTTGACGAACCACAAAGGATAATAGGCATCGATAAACACGATCGCACACATACTCTTGACTATTAATCTATAGACGATGGTCGGAATACAAACGAAGAGGGACAACTCAAGAGGACATATATCTTTCTGAGTTGTGGATGCATAGATTAATATGTCGAACCAAGTTCAACAGGTTTCTTCCAGATAACCCATGCAGAAAGGTAGAACTGGCAGAATCAGAATTATGAATGGAGAACTCCTCAAGGGTACTCTGATCGTGGTTCTTTGGTTCAAATAACTTCGGCCTTAATGGTTCATGGTATTTGGAAGAAAGAAATACCACGGACCCCAAGGACTATCGCAAGGTTACTAATAACCTAAAGGAACTAGCAAACACTATCGACATGAGGTAAGTGGGGTGAATCTCGGGTTCAAAACCCAGAGGTAGAATACCTACTAACTAAATGGCATCACGGGATGCTTTTCGAGAATAATGGCCAGAATCATCACACTGGGGCACAAATCATGGCTAGATTACTAGATGATCCCCTAGGACACCTAGGGTCATAATAATAATTCCAACATATATGTCGAGGAAATAGAATACCTCAACTCAGCAATTAGTGTGATTAACCTGGCCCAAAGGAACATAAAAAACCAGAGGAAAAGGATTTGCAAGTGCATCAGACTGTTTAGAAACCTGGGATGACTCGGACAGCATAACGGCTGTAAATGCTCAAAATGATTTGAGACATCCTGAAAAATGGTGGCATAACCACTTAATATCACAATAACATGGTTCTGAGATCAACTAACAACACACGGAAGTAGTAGGAACTGAACTGGGGCTTGAAACCAACAATCCTATAAGTCTATGGATTAGTAACATGTCATCCTGATAGATAGATGAGAAGGCCTAGTTCTTAATCCCCGTAGAAGAGAATAGGATGACTCAGATCAGAAGGCCATGAGGTATAAGTAGTAAAAAGAGCCTTACGTTCCATCCCACAATCAATTCCCGTACATATAACTAAAGCATTTCTAGACTCAACTTCGACCAGTTTGGCTTGGTAATCCTACAAGCAGTCAGGCTCTGATACCAAAGCTGTCAGGACCCCGACTCAATGCCACATCGATCTAGCATGTAACACCTCATATCACTTTAAAGCCTCACGCACGATATTCCCACGGGTGTCACCTTACCTTTGCCCGGGACCGTTTGCGCCTTTTGGCACACGTATATGATTGTGTCGCTAGCATCCATATGATAAGGAGCCCGGGCTGACATGGCTAGTCGTAAACCCAAAGTGGCACAAACTTACAGGGACAGGCATCCATGACCCAGCATCAAACGTGTCGATCATCAGCGAGTGAATCCAGGCTGTAGCACTGGGCTAGCAGGACTCCGGTGAACCGGGCTGTAGCGGGCTAACAGGACTCCGGTATTCATCGCGTGACATTTCCCCGAAGGGACAGACACAGGAACGTAGAAGGACACATGCCGGCCAACCTAAGTGTTCCGGAGCAGTAGCAAGCTACCATGGCTCGGTGGAAACACTAGGAGACGTTTCCCGGTAAGAGGGGCTACTAAGGATAAACAACTAGATAGTCAGATCCCACACATACCAAGCATTTCAATAACATACACACAATATGCTCGATATGTGCAAATACAACATGGCATCACAACATGACTCTACGACTCAAGTATTTATTCATTAGGCTCCGAGGAGCGAGATATTACAAACATGGGTCTCAAGACCCAACATTCAAAGCATACAAGTCAAAGCACAAGCGGAAGCTAACATGTCTAAGTACAGACATCTACAAATGAAAAAGGCTTAGAAGCCTGACTATCTACCAGATCCTGCCGAGGGCACAAGATCGTAGCTGAGAAATCAAGCTAAACGTCGAAGTCCACGCAGAACTACTAACGAGACCGAAGTCTCTCTGCAAAAACATAAAATAGGCAAACGTGAGTACAAATGTACCCAGCAAGACTTACATCAGAACTAACTACATATGCATCATTATCAACAAAGGGGATGGTGGGGTTTAATTGCAGCAAGCCAGCTTTGACTCGGTGGCTATCCTGCACTACTACCGCAAGTAACTCTTTTGAGGTGGCGCACACGAGTCCACATATTCACCATATCAATACACCACTATGGATCCGCTCCCGTCTCCCTACAAGAACGCCATCCATAGCACTCACGCTTATCTTGTGCATTTTAAAGTATCCACTTTCACTTGTCTATGAACTGTACAGGCAACCCAGAAGTCCTTTTCCACGGACACGGCTATTCGAATAGATGATGTTAACCCTGCAGGGGTGTACTTCTTCACACACGCTCTCACCACTTACCGCCGTTTACATGACATGTACTCGAAAACCTTCAAGCGGAAGCCCAACGAGGGTGTCGGCCACGACCTACCTAAACACTCAAGTCTCTAGTCCAGGTTTATCGCCTATTCGGGTTCCATCCGCGAGGACATCCGGCCGGACTTTCGCTCACAGCCCCAAACGATGTTTGCAGGGTTCCCGAGACACCAAACGGGCGCCCGGTACACCGTGCCACGTGCCTACCGCATCACAGCCCACCCCTCCGGTCAGCGCTGCCCACGGCCTCCAGCATACTACAAACACCAGAAACTACTTGCAACTCCTGGACAGAGGACAAGGGTGATTAAGGAGCCGAGAGGGTCCATTGGTTTCGGGCCCAATGCGTGGTAGTATCTGTTTCATGGATCACAAACACAGAACTCAGTTCCTGAGGATGGCTGCAATGAGACAACCCACCATGTACTCCTACATGGCCTCTCACCGCTACCTTTACCAAATCGTGTTCACACACTTAGCTCACACACAGTAGGACATGTTCACACACCTCTGATTCATCCTTGATGAATCAGGCCCGACTCAACTCTAAGCAGTAGCAGGCATGACAAACAAGCATGAATGAGTAGGCGCAACAGGGCTCAAACAACTCCTACTCATGCTAGTGGGTTTCATCTATTTACTGTGGAATGACAGGTCATGCAAAGGATAAAGGGGTTCAGGTACCGCAGCAAGTAACAGATGAATCGTTGTTGTCCTAATGCAGTAAAAGAGAGCAGGAGCAAGAGATTAGGATTGTATCGGAATGAACAAGGGGGTTTTGCTTGCCTGGCACTTCTGAAGATAATATAGTTCTTCATCGGTGTCATCGATCTCGTTGTCGGAGTCACGTCTATCGAGAGGGGATAAACACCGACAAACAAGGAAGAACACAATCAATGCAATGCACAATATGATGCATGATCATGACATGGCAATATGATGTGGTTTGAACTAATGCAACTAGCAGCAGGTTAAATGGAGTTGGTTTGAATCCAAGATTCAAAATCAAACTCCATATGTGAAGGTTTAAATGCCATTTATATGACTTGTGCTAAACAGCAGCTATAAGTTGTTCTAACATGCACGAAAATTGTACAAATGGATAGATTGCATTTTTTTGATCATTTTTCATATATAAATTATTTAATTTGGAGTTACGATTGAATTTCTATGAATTTTAGAAGTTTATACTATTTTCTGGAATTTCTGAGTTAAAATAAATCCAGAAAAGATTATCTGCGTCAGCATGATGTCGGGGTGACGTCATCAGGTCAAAGGCGCTAGCCCAGGTCAAACCTGACGCTGGGACCCAGATGTCAGTGTAACAGCTAGTTAACAGGATTAAGTTAATACTAACTAAACTGTCAATGGGGCCTGGGCCCGCATGTCAGTGAGTTAACTAAAAATTAATTAGTGCTAAGCTAAAAATAGCATGGCTCTGGGCCCACTTTTGTTGACCCAGGGGAGTCAAACCCCAGGTCAAACGAGGTCAACTCGCCGGCGGTTTGACGCCGGCGACGACGGACGCGGCGGAGGGCTTCGTAAAACGCCCACAGGGCTCGGTTTTGGACGCGGTTTGCAGCTACGAAAAGCTGAGAGTCTCGCGCATCCAACGGAGGCAACAACTCGCGCCGGAGTGGACTAAATCGATGACGGCGGCAACTTTTGCGGCGGCCGGAGTTCCGGCAACAACGGTGTGGGCGGTGCGGGGCACGGAAGAAATCGTGGACGGTCGTGTTCGACTCGTGGGAGTGCGGCGAGTGTAGCGGTGAGCTCGGGCGCGTGCTTGCACGGCCGTAGTCGCGATGGTGACATGACCGGCGGCGAGGAGCTGTCGGCTCCGACAGCCACAGTGGTTAGAAGGCGCGGACGGGCACAGGGAGAGAGGGGAAATGGACAGGGGCTCACGGTGAGTTCGAAGAGAAGGTCGGCGTTCTCGGGGAGGCGGGGGAGACGGCGAATCGGACGGCGGCATCCGGCGGTCGTGCTCGGGGAAGAAGGCCGCAAGCGTCGTCTTGGGGCCGTCCTGGCTCGTGTAGCTCGGAGAGGAGGGAGAGTAGGTGGCGGCGGCGCCTCTGAGAGCATCGGCGGGGCGAGGCAGTGGCTGTGGCCACAGAAGCAACGAACGGCGGCAGCGGTCACTCTCGGGTGCATGCGAGAGAGAGAACATAGGAGGGGTTTGGGTCCAGGGGAGAGAGGAGAGGACGGGGGAGAGTGAGAGGGGTCCGAGGGGGCCGCGTGGCGTCTCCCGAAGAAGCCAGGCGAAGCGGCAAGCACGAGGTGGCCGCGCGTGCGTCGGGCACACGCCCGCGTCCTCCTGGCGCGGTGGAGAAGACGACAGGAGGCGCCAGGTGGGCTGGGCCAGTGAGTTGGGCCGGCTACAGGTAGGTGGGCTAGGTAGTCCTTCTCTCTCTCTATCTCTTTTAGTTTCTGTTTTCTATTTTTCTTCCTCTGTTTTGATTTAGTTTAGCAACTAAATCATTTTAATAAATTCTGTAGTTTATTATGTGGCTTGCTAAAATATATACAAAGCCACTCACAAACTTCCAGAATTATTGGAGTCATATTTAATATATATTAAATATAAATCCAAAGCAAATAGTTATTGGATTAATTCAAATGGCCAAAATAAATATTTCTGTGACTCCAAGAATATTGGTTTGAATTTTACCTCTTACCAATATTTCTATAGAATAACAGGAACATTTTCTTGGATTCATTTGAGAAGATTTAAATGTTGGTTATTTTTAGAGGTTTTCTGAGGCTTTTGAAAATTCCGCAATTCAAGTTTCATTTGAATTTAAACATGATGCTCACATGGAAGCTAGCATAGGTCAGGCCAGAACTAGGGATGTGACAGTGCAGTTCCACTAAAATAGAGCTGAGCGTCCCTATTCCAAAGATATTAAGTGTGATTACGGTAATAGAGGACTGTTGATGAAACAATAAACACATAAATAGAAGCCGGTCACCTTTGCAGTCTCTCTTAAGACTAACTAGTTGAGAAGATTAGGCTCGGAGTTGGATGAGGAGGATAGAGCAAAACCAATATCCCTTTGTGCAGTCGCACTGAAATGTAGAGACATTGCCCATGTGACATTTTAGTACAACTGCACAAAACACTCTTAGGAAAAAAAGTGATTTGTGCAGTTCACGAAAAGGTCGCAATAGCAACGAGGTGAAATGGACAGCCCTGTTTGCAAAAAAGAGGTAGAAAGGAAACAATTACTGGGCAATAACAGTTGATGACACATGCGACGAAAAAAAAGAAGCATATTCCTTGCCCTAAGGGAAGATAACAACACGGTTGTGTTTGTCTAAAACGGTGTGAGGACGAGAATGCAATATGGAAAGTACGCTGGACGAGCTACGTTTTGGGCAAAGAACTATGGAAGGTCCACATGCAGCGACGTGGGAAGACGGACAGTGGAGCAAGGCCGGAGGGGATACCTGGAGGTCGTCGGGATGTAACTACGTGAGCGGCGGCGGGCGGAATCTGCGAGCAGGTGTCGTAGGCCCTGCCGTGCCGGAGCTTGGTCAGAGAGAACGGTGTGTACCGCAGATCGGGACGTGCTGCCTCGGCGCCGTCGAATGAATAAACGATGCACTTCCTCCCTTTCCCTCGGCGGACGGGATGCGGCCCGATCATTGACCAACGGTGAGAGAGAGAGAGGCCACCGCACTCCCTTTCCCCCGGCGGACGGGATGCGGCCGGATCAATGACCAACGGTGAGAGAGAGAGGCCACCGCAGCCTTGTGTGAGATACTCTGAAGAGCGACAAACCAGGCACGCAAGGCTCCAGTGTATATAGTGAGCGGACTACCTTTTTCTCCATAAAAATCGTTTTATATTCTACGTACGTGCCATTGAGCGCTATAACTTTATTTAAAAATAACGCGGCAACGCGTCAAGTCAAACTTTGTTTCGTGCAGGCATGGTACACGACCTCCCTAGGTAAACGACCACTACTGGCGTTCAAATTAGCACGTGGGCTGCCATTTTGTAAAGAAATGAGCTCCACCGTGTACCTGCGCGGGTGTGGCTGGGCACGAACCGTGAGTACGTGCACGGTGCACCTATTCTCTTCTTGTATACGTACGCCACCTACGTGGGGTTGTGTGAGAGAGATACAAACCTAGAGAGATATAGTGTGTGGGTTCTTGAGAGTTTTTTTGGGGGGGGGGGGTCAATCAAAAAATGTAACATATGCAATGTGTGTGAAATAGAGTCCTGTATATAACATATATATATAGGGGGCGATCCACAAGTAGAGAGTGGAGGTATCATCGGCTTGAGGTGTCCATAGAATTGAAAAGAGGGATGATGTGTGTGTGTGGGCGCACGCGATCGATAAAGAGTGCCATCGAATTTGTGTGTGCCCACGTCAAAGATATAGAGTGGCTGGCCTACTGGAACGTGAGAGGGGACATGTGCAGTTTGTCTCTGTGGCACGGATACCTACCTGCAGCGCTCGACTTTTGGTGTGTGGTGGGGGAAGAGGGAGGACCAATTAACTATAGACGTACAATGGCTGGTATATGTGTGGAGGAGGAGAGAGGCCTACCTCATGTATTAAGGAGATCGATCTACCTCATGTATTAAGGGAGATCGATCGGCATCCATGCATATGTGCAGGAGAGGAATAAGGTTGGGAGAGAGACAGAGCTAGAGTGTTGGAGGGGGTGGTAGTGGACTTGCTTCAAACAAATGGTGGGATAGGCTTGCCAGACAAACGGAGGGCACGCCCGCAATATCAATAAGAGAGGAGATGGTTGCTTATTGTCTGTGCACGTGCGTGTGAGAGACGGGTCAGGAGGCATGCACGAATGATGAGGGGGGACGATATGGCTGTGGTAAGCAGACATAACTACATAGGAAGATCAATCGCCCTTTGTTAGAGAAAGGAGAGACATAACTTGTGAGTTACGTCGATCGATGGGGGGGGGTAGTTAAAGTCGATCTAGGTATATGTTGGGAGATCGATCGGTATACATGCATGTGTGTGTTAGAAGCAAATGAAGCACGAGGAGAAGGATAGAGAGAGAGGGATGCATGTAGGAGGTGGTACGAGAGGCATACTATATCGAGCGGGGAGGAGTGTGCGAGTACGAGAACGATGAAAAGAGTGGTGGGAGTGAGGCACGGACGGTGACAAGAGAAGAGGGGAAGCTTGTGTTTGTGCTAGGCACACCTGGCTAGAGAGGCATATCGATAGATGTGTGCCGTAAAGAAGGAGCTGGGGGGCCTACACACACCGTGGGTGAACGACCTAAAGTGAAAAGACGAATTTGCACGATGGAGCTAGAGAATGTTGAGGGAGGGTGAGAGGGATGCGGGGTGTGCATGCACAAGAGAAAGTTAGCGCTAGCTACAAAGATAAGAGGGTTGTGTGGGTGTAAAAGACGAATAGAGATCATATATACTTCATTATAAAAAGCGAATTCGGATATTTGAAGAATTTAGCATAGTGTTTTAAACCGACGCATGTGTGAATATATATAACGGTGATACACATGGTGTGTTTATGAACATGTTATACTACATTTAATATATTTTATCTCTACTCTTATAAAAAAAGCGGAGTTGTTGATGATGGTGTGCCTGCCATCCTGCATTATAGGTCGTCCGATTTATATCTGGCGGATAGCAAGGAAACTATGATGGTTGAAGTTGGCAACAATCATGATTGTAGATTGTTATTGAAATAGAGAAATGAATTCAAATTTAGTTCGAATTGCAGCGGTAGTATAGACATTTAGAATGCACTAAAATGTTGGTATGAGTAGGTTACATGCATTATACAGCAAGCGAAAAAATTTAATCGGACATAACATGGATTCATACTCCCTCCTTCCATCTATATAGGGCATAATGAGGTTTTTAAGACCGCCTTTGACTATTGACAAGATTAATAGTACTGCACAATGTGAAAATTATATCATTGAAAGAACCTTTCACAAACAAAGTTAACTGTGTGCTTTGTGTAAGTTGCATGTCATATATCATTGCTCTAATATTTGGTCAAAGTTAGCATCGAAAAACGCATTAGGCCCTATATAGGTGGAAGGAGGGAGTAGCTTTGAAGAGCATTTGTATAGTAAAACGGGGCAAGACTCTCTCTTTGTGTGGTGTGAATAGTTTTATTTTTTTCGTTTTCTTTTTGGTTGAGGGAAGTGCGAATTGATTTGGTACGTACAAGTACAATATTACTACATGTTAGGCTTGTCCCTAAAATTCAACCCGCGTCTTGTTATATCCCGAAAATTCAGATATCGTGCTCCCAAAACTGGCGCCTTCACAACCCGCGCCTCGCTATCCCGAAATTACAACGCGCGTGAAAACTCACTCCAGCTGCCAAATCCCGACACGTGAAATCCCCCTTCTAACCCTGAGCCGAAAGGGCCGCTAGTTCAAATTGGTGGGGGGTACTTTTGTAACACACCCTACATTTTGGACAAGCGCGTCCCTAAGTCATGCTTCACCCCCTCCCATCGCCCCCTTTTCGCCATTCGAAATCCCAGGCTGCCATAACCTCTCCTCTCCAGCCGCGAAACCCCACCCTCCTCCATCCACCACATCACCGCTGCCCAGCCGGAGCCTCTTCCGCAACAACGTCGTCCACCGCAATAGCTCGACGTCCCTCGTCCACCTCCCCGGATGAGGATCCGTCGTCCATCTCGCCGTCCCGCCGGTTCAGCCGCCCCGTCCTCCACCTCCAAGGAGCTGCTCCGACGATCGCCTCGTCTAGCGCGGCTGCTCCATCCCCACAACGCCGCCTTAACCTGCTCCACCGAAACCGTAGGATCCTCACCGACTCCTCGGACGAAGCCGAGGCCTACTCGGCGCCACCAAAGAGGTTGTACACTCATCGCATCGCACCTTCTCCTTAACTCGACCTCCCGGCGCCGACGGTGCTCCATCCTGCACCCCCATGGAGCGGCTACCTTGAAGCCGACTCCGCGGGCGACATCTCCATGGCGGCTCTCCACCAGTGCAAGGCCCCTTCGGCGGTGGCGTCCATACCAGCCGGATTTGCTGCTGCTCCTCCAGCTCTCGCTCACTCGCTCGCGCTGCTGCTGCTACTCCGGCTCTCGCTCGATCGCTTGCTCACCCAGCTGCTGCTGCTGCTCTCCCCCTCGCTCATGCTGCTGCTCTGCTCCGATTAGGCCACACTTCAGTCGACTGAATCGACTTTTGGTTCAGTCGATTTTCAGGGGTTGGGGGGGGCTCGCCGGAGTTAAGGAAGAACCACCTGCAGCGGGGACGGGGGCTCGACGGAGAGGTACCCCACTATCTATCTTAGGGTTCAGGGTGGGGGAGGGGGGCCTAGAGGGCTGGCCGGGGCGGCGATGGCAAGTTGTTTCGGGGCGGCGAGGCGGCGCTGGGGCCGGCGGTTCGGCCGGTGGTGGCAGGCGGCTCAGGGGGGTGCAGGTTGAAGATGAACTGCAGGCCCTCCCTAAACTACATGTCAAGTGCCTCTCTGCTACCATTACGTTTAGTTTCTACAGTAGCATTCAGATTCCACAGTAAATTTCAGTTTCGACAGTTAAGTTCAGAGTCAACAGTTTTTACCTCATCTGTTGTAGTCAGGTGGTTTTTGGTGATGTTAATTTTACATCCATTTTACATCATCTATTGGAGATGCTATTAGAATCCCACTTGAGATTGACGATGTCTGTCTTGTGCTGCTTCATCCTTGATGTCTTACGACTCACCGGAGCTACTCCAGCGACAGAACGATCCATCACAACAGAGCAGTGCCCTGGACGCCGTCTACAGATTCCTCAGATCTTCCTCCACACCTCCGACAGCCACCTCTGCCTCAACTGCTTCAGCGACCAACCCAATGATGCTGAGGTCGACACGGATACGGCAAAGAGGTTGTACACTTGTTACATCACTTATTACTATACATTCACGTCTATCCATTAGGGCTATTTTGGTTCAACGGAAAAAGGTCGATCCACTGGTTTTTACCATCACTCTAAATTTCTGCATGCTCTCCTTACATAATCTCACCATATTTTTCGTATGCATGTCAGATATTGTACACAGTCATGCTGAACATGTAGAGAAAAAGAGAAGAGTTTTGCGCGGCAATACAATGTCATGCAGACATCGCTCCATGGTGGGTTCAATGGCAAACCCTCCCCACCCCTCTCCAGATTGTAATCCAGAGGAAGATATCTGTTCTGAGGCGGATTCAGACGCCGCTGACCACTCCTATTTACCCCCCAAGGTGTTTGCTCTACCTTGGCATGATGATGTTATTCATATCATGCATATGTTGCCTTGCAGTGCCTATTTTTGACATCATATATGTCATCTGCTTAGTTTAGACATGTTCTGTAATGCCACCTGTTTAGTTTCTATATCATATATGGTAATTATGCAGTCTCATGTCTTTTAGCCAGCCATAATATATGTAAAATGTGCAATGCCATCCTGTTTAACCAGGCATCATATATTTGAATGATATCTTGCCCATACTTTTCTTCATTACATTTCCATTTGTCGACAATGTTTGTACATTAAACTACTCTTGCTGTGAATCGGCCATTTGGGTGGGAGATGGAAAAATCTGGAGTGAAAACAAGGCTTTCAGAGCAGACAGTGCTACATGTCGAAGCAGATCTCTTGTTGGGTCCCGATACCTCCTCAGAGATGAATTCAGAGACAGATGACCAATCCTATTCCCCCACTGAGGTGTATGATCTAACTTGGCACGGTTATACCGCTCATATCATACGGTGTCTTGCATTGCATAGTTTAGACATCATATACACAATATTCAACACCATGTTCTTAGTTCAGACATTATATAAAATGCCCTCTATTTAGCATATAAATCACATATGTGAATTAAATGATGCAATCCTGATTACTTAGATAACATGTAGGTGAATTATGTCATGCGATCCTGTTTAGTTATTCATCTTATCTTTGAATTATGTAATGCTATGCTATCCAGTTTAGATAGACATCATATATGTGAAATTATGTCATGCTATCCGTTTTAGTTAAACAATACACATGTCAACTATTTCATGCCCTCTTTTTCTCACACTATCTATTGCATCTGTCTCTCATACAATGTCTATACATTCAACTATGTTTCCTGTTTATCAGCCATTTGAATCAGAGCGGGTTATGCCAGGATCTAGTGGAATAAAAACACGGTATTCAAATAAAACAGTGCTACCTCTTGGTGGAGATAGCACCCCGGTTGTACATGCACAAGAACCAGCCCTACCACACATAACCCAAACTCTTGGAGGTTGTACCCCTACTGTGATGGACAGAGAACCAGCTTCACCCAATCTAACCCCAACCCCAGCCGATAGTAACCCAGTTCCTGTTGACACAGCACCATCTCCACCACAGAGCTCCCAAACAAGAGCAGTTAGTAAGGCAGCTCTAGTGCCCAAAGGGCCAGTACTATCACGATGAACCCCAACTCCACCAGTTAGTATGCCTATTCCTGTGGAGGAAGCACAACCAGCCAGTCGTAGTTTAGCATCTATTGCATTTGATGTTGTTAAATCGCATGTGCGTATCTTCCCATCTTGGAAATATTATACTAAAGATGAAGGAAAATGCCAGTTGCAGGTGTTTGTCCAAAAGTTATGTGTAAGTAATGTTAATCATGGCAATTACTTTGCTTCGTCCCATACATCCTACCTCCATGATGGCTATAATACAACAAATTTTCCCATTTTTCTCTATAGAGAAGGACCGATTTGGAAACTCAGGATGATGTAACCTGTGCTAATACCTCTGCTATCTTCAAGAATGCTTGGTGGCACTATCGGAATTACCTGAAGAAAACGTACTTCACCGGCAAAGAAACTCATCAAATTCCCTTACGTTCTCCTGAAACACATTTACTGGACGATGACTGGGAACGCCTTGTTCTGTACTGGTCCCGAACCAAGAATGTGGTAAGGTCTATGAGCTCATTTTCTATTTTTATGTATTTTATTCTTGCGTCTTACTGTACTCTATTCATGTAGAACAAGTGCCTAAACCTGAAGAACAATTGTTCTAATTTAAGATTCCATTGCTATCATAGTTCAAAAAAGCGCTAGGCGTTAATTGTGCGTTTTGCCACTGCCTTGCGCTTTACTGACCAAAGTGCATGCTTATGCACAGTTATGCACAGATTATGCGTAGTTATGCGCAATGCATTTTGCCAACGCCTGGAGCCTAGGCGCACTTAAGCGCTCGCTTAGGCATGCCTTTTTTAACTATGATTGCTTTGCTCTTGTATCACTGTATTTACTCATACAAACTTATTTTTAAATTGAAGGATCCAATCGAAACTCCAATGGCACAGCAGGTATGCTCACACATGTTTCTTTAATAGGTTTGCTCTTATCAATAGCTCTGTTGATTTCAATTTCAATTGTGTATACAGTTGACTTTCATATCTTGAACATTACTAGCATCACAACAGAGCCAATAGTGTTGTTGTACATGTAGACCCGTGGTACCCATCTAAAATCTTGTTGTGCTGTGTAGTTTCCCACGCTTTGTATTATTTCACTACTGCTTTGCCTTGAACTAATATGATTTGAACCGTGTCTCTATTTTGATTTGGCAAGACAATGCAGTGACCATAGGACATAGATATATGTTTGTTTGATGCTTTTATTTTGTACTAGTACTTGGCAATAGAAGACTTGGTAGTTTAATCATGTCCACCTTACAAATGAACTGGTTCACCAAAATGAGTTTCATATACTAGTACATGCTAAACTTGTTATGTGCCTGCTTGTTTCTTCTTTTAGAATGCTGACAGAATATTGGGGAAGAGTGCCTTATTAAGCAATGGTAAAGGAAGTAGTGCAGATAAGGTTTAGGATAGTGACACATCCTTGTTGGTCTCCAACAAAGCTGATAAAACAGCTAAGGAAGACTATCTTGAAGATAACGAGACAACCCCAAAGTCCTGTCTTGGTTTAGTGTTCGAGTTACTGGCCACTACCGCTTGCACAAGCTATTCAAACTCACTGTCTGAATCAGTTCGGTTTCTTGAGTCTCAACTACAAGCTGAAAGACATCGATCAGCTGTGCTGCGACAAGAAGCGGAAGGACTGCGGAAGTCCCTGGAGCATTCAGAGGCATACTTTCTGGTGCAACAGCAAGCGTTGGAGGATTTTAGCGCCAAACAAGACAAAGCTAATCAGCTTGCTAAGCTTATTGCCAGCATGGTGGATACCCAGGATAACATTTCTTGAGCTCTTCTGAAGTTGTTTCAGTTATGCTGTTGTTTTGCTGCCGCATTTATTTGCACTGGTGGCCAATTTTGACGGCCAGTGTATGTAATATGCTGCTTTGTTCCCTATATTTGCACTGGTGGCGAACTTTGATGCCCAGTGGATGTAATATGTGTAATAGCGGTAATAGGCTAGCCTTAATTGCTTGCTTATTTATTTCCTTATTGTCTTGTTTAGTTGTTTGCTTGTAGTCACTGCAGTTCTTTTTCTGTGTTTTCTAGTGGCCACAATAGCCTATTTTTGGCAACTAGGCCAAAATAATCATGGCAACACACGGACTGTTGTAACCATGGGCCTCCTGTAGGCCGTATGATCCATGGGCCTTCGTTCGGCCGTAGGACCATTGGCCTTCTATACGGGCCATAGGATCCATCGGCCTTCTATACGGGCCTTAGGGTCCATGGGCCTTCTATGGGACATAAGGTCCATGGGCCTTCTACAGGCCATACAATCCATGGGCCTTCTATGGGCCATACTATCCATGGGCCTCATACGGGCTGTAGGATCCATGGGCCTTCTACGGGGCGTATCATCATTTCGCCAATCATGGGTCGTACTATTCGTGGACCATAACGGGCCGTTAATAGGCCGTATTTGATAACTCTATGAAAACATCCCAATGGTTTTTTACAAGAAAACGGCCCAACATATTAACGGTCCGCAAACGGGCCGACTGTAACGATGGGCTGAATTTGGCCCACAAGCAGAAAATGACAGTAATGGACCGTATGTAACCGAATGCTGGAAATGAGCCCAAGAATCAGTGGGCCCGGAGAAGGCCGAACGATAACTTGGGTTGGAAACAGCCCAATAGAATAACGGGCCGTTAATGGGTATAGTGATACACTGTTCATTACGGGCCAGTTTCACCAAGGGCCGTTAATGGGCCAAGAGTTACAAAGGTCCTCATATGGGCCGAAAGAAGTCATGGGCCACACATGGGCCGGAAGTTAAAACGGGCTGAATCATATTGGACGGCCCAGATGACGCTACTGGGCCTAATTTGGATAGGGCGTAGCGGGCCCTGGGTTAGCGGGCTGTAGATGGGCTATATGCGAGCATGCCGTTAACAAGCTTTCCGTGGGCCGGGCCGCCACCTTTTGACCAAGTCAAACGGGCCGGCCTTTTCACAGGAATGGGCGTCTGTTGGGCCGTGCCACGTGTCGCCGTATCATAGGCGACCTCAATCCAATGAACGGATGACATCTGTCCCAACGGTGAGCTGACACGTGTTTCCTCCAGCCAATGATGATTTTACACGTGGAAAATCCCCATTGGTCGGGGCTGTTAACGGGTTATCGGATCCAAAACCCGACCCGATAGCTTAATGGCATTCTGTTACGGTGGATGCCACATGTGGGTCACCCTTGACGAAAGCACTTCTGTGACGCGCGATTTATCATCATGGAAGTGGACACTTCCGTGATGACAATTTTGGTAATGTCACGGAACACTTCTACGACAGCACAGGTATGACTATCTTGATTTTGTCATAAATTTGTCATGGATGTACATGCATGACAAAAATCACGACCTACTGTGACAAACACGTATCATCACGGAAGTGTATTTTTTTGTAGTGTTTGTTACCTCTTTTCCCCCTTCTTTCTTCTTTCCGGTTGAAGCAACCAGATGAAGCATCCCTGGAGCTAGATGCCACCGCTTAGGGAGTCCTGGATTTAGGGGTCCTCAGACAGCCGGGCAGTATGCATATGTCGGACTGTTGGACTATGAAGATACATGATAGAAGACTTCATCCCATGTCCGGATGAGACTCTCCTTTGTGTGGAAGGCAAGCTTGGTAGTTAGGTTATGAAGATTCCTTTCTCTATAACCAACTCTGTGTAACCCTATCCCCCTCCGGTGTCTATGTAAACCGGAGGGTTTAGTCCGTAGGACAAGAACAATCATAATCATAGGCTAGCTTCTATGGTTTAGCCTCTACGATCTCATGGTATATCAACTCTTGTAATACTCATATCATCAAGATCAATCAAGCAGGAAGTAGGAGAGGGCCCGAACCTGGGTAAACATTGTGTCCCCCACCTCCTGTTACCATTAGCCTTAGACGCACAGTTCGGGACCCCCTACCCGAGAACCCCCGGTTTTGACACCGACAACCGCCGATGGATGCTACTACGTGGAGGCCGCCGACGACCAGGAGTAATTAGGAGGTCCCAGGCAGGAGGCCTCGCCTCTTCGATCGTGTTGGTTTTGTGCTAGCCTTCTTAACGCATCCTTGTTTAACTTATGTCTATACTCGGATATATTTGCTTCCGCTGAATCTTGTGTATTGAGCTTGTATTCGAGCCCTCGAGGCCCCTGGCTTGTAAAATGAAGCTTGTATTCTTTTATTTGTGTTTAGAGTTGTGTTGTGATATCTTCCCGTGAGTCCCTGATCTTGATCATACACATTTGCATGTATGATTAGTGTACGATTGAATTGGGGGCGTCACACCAGCTGTCCGTCGTCGTCGGAGTCGTCATCAGAGTGGTGGTTGGAGTCGTCACCGGGGTCGTCACCAGAATCAGTGTGGGACTCCGCCTCCGGCTGTGGAAGCTCGACACCGTCGATGATGTCAGGGTGCAGCGATAACTCGCCGGCGGTGATGGAAACCTCTGTCTCCACCTCCGCGCCGTGCTCCAGTGCTTTAGCAGCCCCGGGGTTGCTGAGGGAGTCCTGGATTAAGGGGTCCTCAGACAGCCGGACTATATGCATATGCCGGACTATTGGACTATGAAGATACAAGATAGAAGACTTCGTCCCATATTCAGATGGGACTCTACTTTGCGTGGAAAGCAAGCTTCGCGATTCGGATGTAAAGATTCCTTTCTCTGTAACCAACTCTATGTAACCCTAGCCCTCTCTGGTGTCTATATAGACCGGAGGGTTTAGTCCATAGGACGACAACAATCATAACCATAGGCTAGCTTCTAGGGTTTAGCCTTTACAATCTTGTGGTAGATCAACTCTTGTA
The DNA here is from genome assembly GCF_002162155.2 of Triticum dicoccoides. Lineage (NCBI taxonomy): Eukaryota > Viridiplantae > Streptophyta > Magnoliopsida > Poales > Poaceae > Triticum > Triticum dicoccoides. The sequence goes on from NC_041389.1 coordinate 232,931,641, forward strand.
ATACGCATATCATCAAGATCAATCAAGCAGGAAGTAGGGTATTACCTCCATCGAGAGGGCCCGAACCTGGGTAAACATTGTGTCCCCAGCCTCCTGTTACCATTAGCCTTAGACACACAGTTCAGGACCCCCTACCCGAGATCCATCGGTTTTGACACCGACATTGGTGCTTTCATTGAGAGTTCCTCCGCGTCGTCACCATAAGGCTTGATGGCTCCTTCAATCATCATTGAGAGTTTTTCTCCCTGGACAGATTTTCATATTCGGCGGCTTCATACTGCTGGCGAACTCGCTTGGCCATTTGGAGCAGATCGACAGTTACGCCCCTGGCCATCAGGTCAGGTTTGGAAGCTTGAACTACACCGCCAACATCCGCGGATACTTGATCTTTGACGGATTCAAGCCCATGACAGCCGCGCCCTGCCGCCATGATGAATATGACCTAGGTCTGTCATCAAACTGTGCGCAGGAGATTGTGCCTATAACCGCACTGGACTTAGATCCAGAGCAGAGCGCGTAATCCGAGGACGGGAGGCTCAACCTCGCCATGGAAGCCACGGACTCAACAGCGCTCGAGCCGAACACAGATTTGACCTCCAACGAGGGCTGTGTCATCGAAACCTGGGACTCGTCTCCGGCCATAGACTCCGAACCGCGTGTATCAGCACCCGTCGTCCGGGCGCCTCTCTTAGAGTTCAGCTCCGCGGACATCTTCTAACACTCACCCTTAGGCGATGTGTTAAACTCGTTAAAGTCTCTCTCCTTGTCAGAAGACTCTTGGCAGAACTATGTCCGGCTTGAGTGGGAAGTGGACGACGAGGAATTTCGTTACCCACCCACCACCCACTTGATAGCCACTGTCGATGATCTAACCGACACGCTCTGAAGACATCGACAGAATGGACGATGATGCCAGAGAAGAACAGGAACCACCGCCCACAGGGCGCTAGATAGCCACTCCTCATACGATATATATATATATATATATATATATATATATATATATATATATATATATATATATATATATATATATATATATATATGGTGGATACACCCAACGAAGACAATGTCGATGACAAAAAGGATCCAGCTGAGGATAAACTTCCTGAGAAACAGTCTAAGCATCGACGTCAGCGGCGCCACTCTAAATCATGCCATGGTAAAAATAGCGATACCGGCACAAGAGAGAATAGCACTCTGGACAATGCCGAAGACAACGAAGACCCCACTGAGGGAGTCCTGGATTAGGGGGTATCCGGACAGCCGGACTATATACTTTGGTCGGACTGTTGGACCGTGAAGATACAAGACTCTTGACTTTGTCTCGTGTCCGGATGGGACTCTCCTTTGCGTGCAGACAAGCTTGGCGATCCGGATATTAGATTTCTTTCTTTGTAACCGACTCTGTGTAAACCCTAGCCCCCTCCGGCGTCTATATCAACCAGAGGGTTTGGTCCGTATAGGGACGATCATAACAATCATAATCATCATAGGCTAGCTTCTAGGGTTTAGCCTCTACGATCTCGTGGTAGATCAACTCTTGTAATACTCATATCATCAAGATCAATCAAGCAGGAAGTAGGGTTTTACCTCCATTGAGAGGGCCTGAACCTGGGTAAAACATTGTGTCCCTTGCCTCCTATTACCATTATCCTTAGACGCACAGATCGGGACCCCCTACCCGAGATCCGCCGGTTTTGACACCGACATTGGTGCTTTCATTGAGAGTTCCTCTATGCCGTCGCTGCAAGGCTCGATGGCTCCTTCAATCATCAACAACAACGCGGTCCAGGGTGAGACCTTTCTCCCCGGACATATCTTTGTGTTCGGCGGCTTCGCACTGCGGGCCAATTCACTCGGCCATCTGGAGCAGATCGACAGCTACGCCCCTGGCCAACAGGTCAGGTTCAGAAACTTGAACTACACGGCCGATGTCCACGGAGACTTGATCTTCGACGGATTCGGGCCTACGCCAGGAGCGCCAAACAGTCACGACGAGCATGGCTTAGACCTGCTGTCGGACAATACTCAGGATATCGCTCCTGCAGGATCCCTAGACCTAAATCCGGGGCAGATTGCGTCGTCCGAGGATGGGTGGATGGACCCCGCCCTGGAGGCCGCACACTCATCGGCAGTAGAGCCGAACACAGACTTCATCCCCAAGGAAGCCTGTGTCTCCAGACCCCTGGACTTGTGTTCGGTTGTAGGACCCACACCGCGCGCCCCCGAGCCCACGATTATGGCTGGGCTCTAGTAATGGAATTTGCCGCTGCGGATATCTTCCAGCACTCTCCCTTTGGCGACATGCTGAACTCATCAAAGTCTCTCTCCTTGTCAGGAGAATCTTGGCCGAACTATGTCCGGCTCCAGGGGGAAGAAGGTGACGAAGAAATCCGTTGCCCACCCACCACCCACTTCATAGCCACTGTTGACGACGTAACAGACATGCTTGACTTCGACTCTGATAACACCGACGGTATGGACGTCGGCGCAGGAGACGATTCAGAACCACCACCCACGAGGCGCTGGACTGCCACCTCATCATACGATATATACATGGTGGATACGCCTAGGGAGGACGATGGCGACAGAACGGAGGACAAAACCCCCAGACAAAGGGCAAAACAACGGAGCAGACGCCCGATCATGGTGATCCCGAGGGACGAACTCATCAAACTGCCCCGGGACAGGAGCAGAGTCTGGACGACGACGCATTCATCATCCCAGAAACACGCTTGGAATGAGATAACCTCAACAGAAGGCTTATGGCCATTGCAAGAAGTCTAAAGAAGCAGAAGCAAAGGCTTACAGCCGCACGGGAAACGCTCAATTGCAGATGGAATAAAGTGCTAGGCACTGAAGAAAAATACGGCGATGATCCCCACACAAAGAGCTATCCAAAGCGCAAGCTGCTGCCAAAATTCGACGATGAGGCTGTTCCACCAAAGAACAATACGGCCAGTAGGCCGAACCAACCACTTTTTAACCGCACTAGAGTAGCTACTGATGCTGCACATGATTTACGTGAGCTCCTGGATAAAAAGGCCGGCGCGACTGGGTCCATCTATGGATCTAGAGAACACGCCCCGGCGCAGGACTATGGTCACCAAAATGATCAGACTGATCGGGTACCAGTTCAGAATCAGCATCGGACACAACAACAGCCGACGACATGCCACAACACGTTCAGATATAGATGGGCTGCTCACCCTCTGTGCTTCACCGAAGAGGTACTGGACCACGAATTTCCACGGGGTTTTAAACATGTGAACATAGAGGCATATGACGGAACGATGGACCCCGGGGTCTGGATTGAGGATTTTATCCTGCATATCCACATGGCTCGTGGGGACGACCTCCACGCCATCAGATATCTTACCCTCAAGTTGAAGGGACCAGCTCGGCACTGGTTGAAAAGCATCCACGAAAATTCAATCGGAAGTTGGGAGGAACTCGAGGATGCTTTCAGGGCCAATTTTCAAGGGACCTATGTCCGACCTTTGGACGCGGACGATTTAAGTCACATAACTCAACAGCCTGGAGAGTCCGCCCGCAAGCTTTGGAATAGATTCCTCACTAAGAAGAATCAAATTGTCGATTGTCCGGATGCCGAAGCCCTAGCGGCCTTCAAGCACAGTATCCGGGACGAGTGGCTTGCCAGACACCTCGGCCAAGAAAAGCCAAGGACAATGGCAGCCTTAACAAGCCTTATGACCCACTTTTGCACGGGTGAAGATAACTGGTTGGCCCATAGAGGCACCATCGACCCAAGTACATCCGAAATCAGGGATGGCAACGGGAAGCCACGGCGGAATAAAACAAATGTCAAAACAAGGAAGAAAGTCCGGATAACACAACGGTCAATGCCGGATTCAGGGGCTCTCGACCCGGTCAACAAAAGAAGCCACTTAAAGGCAACAAAGAAGGACCGTCCGGCCTGAACAAAGTCCTGGACAGATTGTGCCAAATCCATGGCACCCCCGAGAAACCTGCGAACCACACTCACAGAGAATGTTGGGTCTTTAAGCAGGCCGGCAAATTAAATGCCGAACACAAGGGAAGGGAAACACCAAGTGAAGACGAGGATGAGCCTCGCTAGCTGAACACTGGGGGACAGAAATAATTCCCACCAGAGGTAAAAACAGTAAACATGATCCAAGCGACTCACATACCCACGAAAAGGAGCAAACGCACGCTCAGAGACGTGTACGCTATAGAACCCGTCGCCCCCAAACTTAACCATTGGTCGGCCTGCCCGATCACCTTCGATCACAGGGACCACCCGACTAGTATGCGGCACGGAGGACCAACTGCCTTGGTGCTCGACCCAATAATCAACGGATACCATCTCACTAGGGTCCACATGGACGGCGGCAGTAGTCTTAATCTAATATACCAGGACACTGTCCGCATGATGGGGATAGACCCATCCAGAATCAACCAAAGTAACACCACCTTTGAAGGGGTGATACCATGCGTCAAAGCCCGCTGCAGGGGCTCCCTCGTACTAGAGGTAACATTCGGTTCCCCAGGCAACTTTAGAAGTGAAGAACTACTCTTCACCATCGCCCCCCTCCAAAGTGGTTATCATGCGTTTCTCGGGAGAACGGCCTTCGCCCGCTTTAACGCAATACCGCACTATGCCTACCTTAAACTCAAGATGCTCGGTCCATGTGGCGTCATCACCGTCAACGGAAATATAGAGCATTCCTTATGCGCGAAAGAGTACGAGACGGCTCTAGCAGCCGGACTCTAAGCGACCTCTAATACCAGAAAGCATGATTGGTCGTTAAGACCACGGACACGGTTAGACGAGTCCGGCAGCCCAGATAAACCTGATCTGGGCGCCACACATGTAATCGCATAGAGGACACCAGGGGCTATAGATATCTAATAAAGCCGAACTCTTGGTTTGGCATTATTAACAGACCAATGTATTACACTTTTACTATCCATCGGTGATAGCCAACTCTTCGCACACTTACGTCATAATCTTCTACATGAGTTTTCCTTTTTACAGACACCATCCGTGCGGCACCCTCCCAGGATACGGCACAATGGAGACAAAGGCGCAGACGTGCAGCAGGGCCCCGCTCAAAGGTTTCTCTTTAGATTAAGCCCTGTGCAAACCTTCTTTATTGTCTCTTGTTGCTCACACATCCCATGGGTACTACACCCACAAAGGATACTGTCGCTATTGGCATTTCGCCGCGACAGACTAATGCATGTACCTGGAATTACAGGGTTCATAATAAAGGGCGTTACTCAGCCCAGTATATGTTGTAAAGTCCGTATACCTTTGGGAGTGTTCGGCGTCGCGAGTTTGGCCTTATATGCATCACCTTCGAATCATGTCTTTGGTCAAATGTTGGGTTTGCCCGGCTCCTGGGTTTGCCTCCTTACGTTCTGTTCTTATCGGCTAAGGCGGCCAAGGACAACTACTACGATTGTGCCCTGGTTATTCCAGATGAGCACCTCAAAAGAGAAAGCTGAAAACTGACTGTCATGATATAGGGAGAGATTATTCAACCACTCGAAGACTTATCGGAATCTTTAGGATTCCTCCGCATTAACAAAGGACAGTTTCTCGGTCATGTACAGACGTGCTCGTATTCGGATGCACACAAAAGTACCAGGGGCTACATAGTAGCCCCACCGTCAAACTCCTATGGCTAAGTGAAAGTGTTAAAGCTATATAGTCCGGTTGCCTAGTTCGACGTGCGATCACCTCCTTAATGGACCAAGACGTTGGATCAAGTGTGATTACGCATATTTTCGTGAACACCCCCGCATTATATGCATGGGGCTGAAGCCAATGACTGCTAACTTTCAAAATTGCATATATACATAAAACGGCCGCACAGGAGGCACAATAGCACTTTCGGGCGAAAAGTATAAACATAGCCTCCATAATTAAAATAACATTGTTTTTACAATGAAACGATTGATCACTCAAACATGACATTCTTCGAGCACTGAGCCTCTATTAAGCGAGCACCTTCTGCTACTTGCTCCAAGATGTGCTCGGCCGGATCCTTAGCCACCTGTGCATAAACATAGTATGATCTTTAATCAACGATGTGATCCTCCGTTTGCCACCTTGGGCTGGCAACCAGAGTCTCAGGGGCTACTATCCATATGGAGCACACCTAGCGCATGCGCCACAATCAAGAATTACGTATTTCGTTACATACCTCAAAGCCTCTGAGCAGGCTCGTAAAATCTTCATTCAACCCGCTTGTGGCGGATGAAATCTTCTCAAGCACCGTGCACATTAATGAACGGTGATCCTCCAAGAGAGCAGCTTGCTCCAGAAGGCTCGTCAGCGTATTTGGCCGGTCGCCTTACTGTGTCGGACCTTTCTTATCGCCCCCCGTGGGAGCCGAACGCTCCGAGCTCAGGGCGGCCGAAGTACTAGCTTCTGGCCTCGGCAAATCTGGACTTCTCTGTGACGACACCTCGGGGTCGCCCGCCCCATGAGGCGGAGAGGTTGGTGGGGTTTCACTCTCCATCATCTCCGGAAGGAGATCCCCCGAAGACGAACTCTGTCGAGAAGAGCTGCTAGCCAGACTGCAAAGAATGGATCCTGGTTACTTTTCTTGGAGGAGGAAGCACTAGCTTTGTATTTACGATTAACTTACAGCTCGGCTGAAGGCTGCCCCGTTTGCGGGCATGATGCGGTGAAGACGCCCTTTGGGGCAGGGCCCCTTGGTGAAGTTTTCTTCCCTTGTCTGGGCACCTCCGTCTCCAAGTCTTCGGAGGCGGCCCTCTTCTTCCCGCGAGGGGAGGATACCTTAGGTTCCCCTCCCCGACTATCCTCCTTTGGGGAGGTAGCAATTCCCCCGATTTGGATGTGCAATGTGTGAAGTTCTGCTTCTCTGTTCTTCCCTTCGCCTTTCCCCGAGGGCACTTTACTTAGCACACGACCAAGCATCTTGGCTATGGCGGGACTAGGCGAGCTTTCGAGAAGTGGCGCCGGACACCTGATTCTCTCCGCCTTGCTGAGCCATTCCTGGCCACGGAGGATTTTCAGAATAATGTTATGATAAATATAAACGAAGTGTTCGGTTTCTCGGTTACTTACTTGGGTATCTGGGTGATTGCAACTCAGGCCCGCATCCTCGGTGGTGTCCGGACACTTTACTTGTGGTTCGAAGAATAACTTACACATCCCTTCGAGCATCAGGCCGAAGAAGTGCAGAATAGTCCACGGACCTTCCGGATTGAACTCCCACATCCGGAGAGGCTGGCGTTTGCACAACAACACCCGTCGGACTAGCATTACCTGAATTATGCTAACAAGGCTAATGTCCCTCTCAAGAAGCTCCTGGATATGGCTCTGCAATGTTGGTACATCACTAGCAGGCCCCCAATCCCATGCTACGTTGGCCCATGACCCCAGTTGAGGCAGAGGGCCCGAACGGAAGTCGGGGGAAGCCACCCACTTTGTGCCTCTGGGAGCCGTGACATAAAACCACCTCCACTGCCATAGATCGGACACCTCTGTGAATGAGCCCTCTGGCCATGGGGCGTCGGCGTTCTTGCTTATTACAGCACCTCTGTACTCTGCGTGTCGCCCCTCAATCATCTTCGGCTTCACATTGAAGGTCTTGAGCCATAAGCTGAAGTGCGGGGTGACGTGGAGAAAAGCCTCGCACACAACGATGAACGACGAGATGTGAAGGATGGCGTCCGGAGCTAGATCATGAAAATATAGCCCGTAATAGAACCTGAGCCCTCTCACAAAGGGATCAAGGGTGAAGCCTAAGCCGTGGAGGAAGTGAGAAACAAATACGACGCTCTCGTTGGGCTCGGGAGTAGGGATGACCTGCCCTGGAGCAGGAAGCCTATGCTTAATGTCGGCGGTCAGATATCCGACCTCCCTAAGCTTCGCAATGTCCTCCTCTGTGACCGAGGAGGCCATCCACCGGCCTTGAAGGTTGGATCCGGACATGATTGAGGATCCGAAGTGCTTGAGCTTGGGCTTCGAGTGTTAGAACTCGAGATGCGAAAAGGTCAAGAGTGGTGGAAAAGAGGGATAGGCCTCAACCCCTTTATAAAGGGGGTGAATATCAAGCGTCCTCAGCGTAACCACTCGGGACTTACCTAAAAACACAGAGTCATACCAACACATGTCGTGGGGTCGCACGTGCATGTATTGATGGAAGATCACGCGATAAGGGGAGCACAATCTCTGCTTTGGCAAGGTGTGCCAATAAAACCGCCTCGCAACGCATATCGAGGCAGGCCAAGAAAAACCGGTTCATGTTGGGCCGGGCCACGGTGCAGGAGCACGTCGTATAAAAATTGTCAGCAGATCAGATTTATGGAATATCATTCTCTCTACGGTGGTATGTCAAGATCATCTTGCAGGTCCGGGCATGATTTAAGTGTTCAGTAATTACTTTGGAGTATTCGGAGATGGAACCCGCCTTACAATGCCGAAGACAATCTACACGTCGGACTCATTGTCATTGAAGCCTGGATCAGGGGCTACTGAGGGAGTCCTGGATTAGGGGGTATCCGGACAGCCGGACTATATACTTTGGCCGGACTGTTGGACCGAGAAGATACAAGACTCAAGACTTCGTCCCGTGTCCGGATGGGACTCTCCTTTGCATGCAAGACAAGCTTGGCGATCCGGATATTAGATTTCTTTCTTTGTAACTGACTCTGTGTAAACCCTAGCCCCCTCCGGTGTCTATATAAACCGGAGGGTTTGGTCCGTATAGGGACGATCATAACAATCATAATCATCATAGGCTAGCTTCTAGGGTTTAGCCTCTATGATCTCGTGGTAGATCAACTCTTGTAATACTCATATCATCAAGATCAATCAAGCAGGAAGTAGGGTTTTACCTCCATCGAGAGGGCCCGAACCTGGGTAAAACATTGTGTCCCTTGCCTCCTGTTACCATTAGCCTTAGACGCACAGATCGGGACCCCCTATCCGAGATCCGCCGATTTTGACACCAACACCCACCAAGCTAAGTTTCGAACAGGCTGAACGGGAAGACGGGCGAGCCAGCTCCGATGAACAGGCTGTGAATGATGACTCGGCGGACAACAACTACACGCCTCTCTCCGAGGATGAGGTGAGCCTCGGCGACGAATAATTTATCGTCCCAGAGGATCCCATCGAGCAGGAGCGTTTTAAGCGCCGACTTATAGCCACTGCAAAAAGCCTGAAGAAGAAGCAGCAGCAGCTTCGAGTTGATCAAGATCTGCTCACTGATAGATGGACCGAAGTGCTGGCAGCCGAGGAATACGGACTCGAGCGCCCAATAGAACGTTACCTGAAGCGCAGATTGCTACCTCAATTCGATGACGAGGCATCGGAGCTGGCACTACCAGCGCATAATGCGGCTGACCGACCACCGCATGGTCGAGATAAATGGCAATTCAGCCCAAGCACCAGCCGTCATTGCCTCGCCGAACAAATAGAAACACAATAGCTCGGGGATACACACATGACCTGCGGTACAATTTGGAAAACAGAGATGGACAAACCAGATCGATCTAAGGATCGCGGGGGTACGCCCCAACGTGCAACGACGGCAACCAAGCCGGATATAACAAGCACAAACCTGTCCGAGCCGAATACCGCACACCGGCTCCATCTGAGCTGCGTCCCGACATAGCCCGACACAAAGGTGCCGCACACTGATACGTCTCCAACGTATCTATAATTTTTGATTGCTCCATGCTACTTTATCTACTGTTTTGGACTATATTGGGCTTTATTTTCCACTTTTATATATTACTTTTGGGACTAACCTATTAACCGGAGGCCCAGCCCAGAATTGCTGTTTTTTGCCTTTTTCAGTATTTCGAAGAAACAGAATATTAAACGGAGTCCAAACGGAATGAAACCTTCGGGATCGTGATTTTCCAACCGAGCGTGATCCAGGAGACTTGGACCCTACTCCAAGAAGCTTCCGAGGAGGTCACGTGGTTGGAGGGCGCCCCCCCTAGGCGCGCCCCCTACCTCGTGGGCCCCTCGGAGCTCCACCGACGTACTCCTTCCTCCTAGTTATACCTACGTATCCCCAAACGATCAGAATAGGAGCCAAAAACCTAATTCCAGCGCCGCAACCTTCTGTATCCATGAGATCCCATCTTGGGGCCTGTTTCGGAGCTCCGCCGGAGGGGGCATCCACCACGGAGGGCTTCTACATCAACACCATAGCCCCTCCGAGGAAGTGTGAGTAGTTTACTTCAGACCTTCGGGTCCATAGCTAGTAGCTAGATGGCTTCTTCTCTCTTTTTGGATCTCAATACAATGTTCTCCCCCTCTCTCGTGGAGATCTATTCGATGTAATCTTCTTTTTGCGGTGTGTTTGTTGAGACCGATGAATTGTGGGTTTAGGATCCAGCTTATGTATGAACAATATTTGACTCTTCTCTGAATTCTTTTATGTATGATTGAGTTATCTTTGCAAGTCTCTTCGAATTATCTTTTTGGTTTGGCCAACTAGATTGGTAGTTCTTACAATGGGAGAAGTGCTTAGCTTTGGGTTCAATCTTGCGGTGTCCTTACTCAGTGACAGAAAGAGTTGCAAGGCACGTATTGTATTGTTGCCATTGAGGATAACAAGATGGGGGTTTTATCATATTGCATGAATTTATCCCTCTACATCATGTCATCTTGCTTATGACGTTACTCTGTTTTTACTTAATACTCTAGATGCATGCTGGATAGCGGTCGATAAGTGGAGTAATAGTAGTAGATGCAGAATTGTTTCGATCTACTTGTTTTGTACGTGATACCTATATACATGATCATTGCCTAGATATACTGATAACTATGCTCAATTCTGTCAATTGCTCAACAGTAATTTGTTCACCCACCGTAGAATACTTATGCTCTTGAGAGAAGCCACTAGTGAAACCTATGGCCCCCGGGTCTATTCTCATCATATCAATCTATATCACTTTATTTACTTGCTTTGTTTTTACTTTGCCTTTACTTTTTACTTTGCATCTATCTATCAAAAATACCAAAAATATTATCTCTATCAGATCTCACTCTCGTAAGTGACTGTGAAGGGATTGACAACTCCTAAGCATTGGTTGCGAGTTGCTATCTTGTGTAGGTACGAGGGACTTGTGCGTGGTCTCCTACTGGATTGATACCTCGTTCTCAAAAACTGAGGGAAATACTTACGCTACTTTACTGCATCATCCTCTCCTCTTCGGGGAAATCCAACGCAGTGCTCAAGAGGTAGCAAGAAGAATTTCTGGCGCCGTTGCCGGGGAGGCTCATGCAAGCAAGTCAACCATACCAATTACCCATCGCAATACCTATCTCTCGCATTACATTATTTGCCATTTGCCTCTCGTTTTCCTCTCCCCCACTTCACTCTTGCCGTTTTATTTGCCCGCTCTTTCCCAATCTCCTCCTCTCTTTCTCGTTTGCCTTTTTCCCTTTGCCTTTTTGTTTGCTTGTGTGTTGGATTACTTGTTGCCATGGCGCAAGATAATACCAAATTGTGTGATTTCTCGAATACCAATAATAATGATTTCCTTAGTACTCCGATTGCTCCTCTTAAAAATGATGAGTCTTGTGAAATCAATACCGCTTTGTTGAATCTTGGTATGAAAGACCAATTTGTCGGCCTTCCTAGTGAAGATGCCGCTACTCATCTAAATAATTTTGTTGATTTGTGTGATATGCAAAAGAAGAAAGATACGGATAACCATATTGTCAAATTGAAGTTATTTCCGTTTTCACTTAGAGATCGTGCTAAAGTTTGGTTTTCATCTTTGCCTAAAAATAGTATTGATTCTTGGAATAAGTGCAAAGATGCTTTTATCTCTAAGTATTTTCCTCCCGCTAAGATTATCACTCTTAGGAACGATATCATGGATTTTAAACAACTTGCTCGTGAGCATGTTTCCCTATCTTGGGAAACAATGAAATTGATGCTTCGCAATTTCCCTACTCATGGTTTGAATTTATGGATGATCATACAAATTTTTTATGCCGGATTGAATTTTGCTTCTAGAAATCTTTTAGATTCGGCCGCGGGAGGCACTTTTATGGAAAATACGTTAGGGGATGCTACCAAATTGCTTGATAATATTATGGGTAATTATTCTCAAGGGCACACCGAAAGATCTTCTAGTAAAAAAGTGCATGCTATAGAAGAAATCAATGTTTTGAGTGAAAAGATGGATGAACTTATGAAGATGTTTGCTCCTAAAACTACTCCTCTTGATCCCAATGATATGCCTTTATCTACTTTGCTTGAGAATAATAATGAATCTATGGATGTGAATTTTGTTGGTAGGAATAGTTTTGGAAACAACGCTTATAGAGGGAATTTTAATCCTAGACCTCATCCTAGCAATCCTTCTAATAATTATGGAAATTCCTACAATAACTCTTATGGAAATTTTATAAGATGCCCTCTGAATTTGAGAGTAGTGTTAAAGAGTTTATGAATTCACAAAAGAATTTTAATGCTTTGCTTGAAGAGAAATTGCTTAAAGTTGATGATTTGGCTAGGAACGTTGATAGAATTTCTCTTGAAATTGATTATTTAAATCTTATATCTATTTCTCATAAGCATGATATCAATGAGTCTCTTAAAGCCATGAGAATTTCCATTGATCAGTGCAAGGAAAGAACCGCTAGGATGCGTGCTTCCAAAGATGCTTTTATTAAAGCGTGTTCTTCCGATCCCTATGAAAATCAAGATGAAGATCTAAAAGTTATTGATGTGTCCCCCATTAAATCTTTGTTTTGCAATATGAATCTTGATGAATCTGAAGATTATCTTCCTTTACCTAGAAGGCGTTGTAAGAATTCAGAGTTTCTAGATCTTGATGATGAAATTGATGAAAGTGGGATTGAAATAAATAAAAACCGTGATGTTGCTAAACCCACTATTTTGGATCTCAAGGAATTTAATTATGAATATTGCTCTTTGATTGGTTGTATTTCCTTGTTGCAATCCGTGCTAGAATCTCCTCATGCTTATAGTGAAAATAAGGCCTTTACTGAACACATTGTTGATGCCTTGATGCAATCTTATGAAGAAAAACTTGAGTTGAAAGTTTCTATCCCTAGAAAACTCTATGATGAGTGGGAACCTACTATTAAAATTAAAATTAAAGATTTTGAGTTTCAGGCTTTGTGTGATTTGGGTGCTAGTGTCTCTACTATCCCCAAAACTTTATGTGATTTGCTAGATTTCCATGATTTTGATGATTACTCTCTAAACTTGCATCTTGCGGATTACACTATTAAAAAACCTATGGGAAGAATTAATGATGATTGTTGCAAATAGGAATTATGTGCCCGTAGATTTTATCGTTCTTGATATAGATTGCAATCCTTCATGTCCTATTATTCTTGGTAGACCTTTCCTTAGAACGATTGGTGCAATTATTGATATGAAGGAAGGGAATATTAGATTCCAATTTCCCTTAAAGAAGGGTATGGAACACTTCCCTAGAAATAAAATAAAATTACCTTATGAATCTATCATGAGAGCCACTTATGGATTGCCTACCAAAGATGGCAATACCTAGATCTATCCTTGCTTTTATGCCTAGCTAAGGCGTTAAACGATAGTGCTTGTTGGGAGGCAACCCAATTTTATTTTGTGTTTTGTGTTTTTGCTTATGTTTAGGAATAAATAATCCATCTAACTTATGTTTGGATGTGGTTTTATGTTTTAATTAGTGTTTGTGCCAAGTAGGACCTATAGGATAACCTACGATGATAGTTGATTTGATTCTGCTGAAAAACAGAAACTTTGCGCACACGAATTTAGTTATGATAAATCACAGGAACGGTATTTTGCGTTGATTCTTGTTGCTTATGATCAATAAGCAAATTTTCCAGGACTTCCTATTTTGGTAGAATTTTTAGAGTTCCAGAAGTTTGCGTTAGTTACAGATTGCTACAGACTGTTCTGTTTTTGACAGATTCTATTTTTTGTGTGTTGTTTGCTTATTTCAATGCATTATGGCTTGTAATTCAGTCTATGAACCATAAATAAGTTGGAATACAGTAGGTTTAACACCAATATAAATAAAGAATGAGTTAATTACAGTACCTTGAAGTAGTCTTTTGGTTTTTTTTCTCTAACGGAGCTCACGAGATTTCTGTTGAGTTTTGTGTTGTGAAGTTTTCAAGTTTTGGGTGAATTCTTTTGATGGATTATGGAACAAGGAGTGGCAAGAGCCTAAGCTTGGGGATGCCCATGGCACCCCCAAGATAATCCAAGGACACCAAAAAGACAAAGCTTGGGGATGCCCCGGAAGGCATCCCCTCTTTCGTCCACTTCCATCGGTAATTTACTTGGAGCTATATTTTTATTCACCAACATGATATGTGTTTTGCTTGGAGCATCTTGTATTATTTGCGTCTTTGCTTGTTAGTCTACCACAATCATCCTTGCTGTACACATCTTTTGAGAGAGCCATACATGAATTGTAATTTGTTAGAATACTCTTTGTGCTTCACTTATATCTTTTGAGCGTGATAATTTTTGCTCTAGTACTTCACTTAGATCTTTTAGAGCACGGTGGTGGATTTGTTTTAAAGAAACTATTTGATCTCTCATGCTTCACTTAGATTATTTTGAGAGTCTTTAATAGCATGGTAATTCGCTTAATGTTAATATACTTGGTGTTCAAGATATGTGAAACTTTCTTTTGAGTGCGTTGAATACTAAGATAAGTTTGATGCTTGATAATTGTTTTGAGATATGAAGATGGTGATATTTGAGTCATGCTAGTTAAAGTAGTTGTGAATTCAAACAATACTTGTGTTGAAGTTTGTGATTCCCGTAGCATGCACGTATGGTGAACCGTTATGTGATGAACTCGGAGCATGATTTATTTATTGATTGTCTTCCTTATGAGTGGCGGTCGGGGACGAGCGATGGTCTTTTCCTACCAATCTATCCCCCTAGGAGCATGCGTGTAATACTTTGCTTTGATAACTTCTAGATTTTTGCAATAAGTATATGAGCTCTTTATGACTAATGTTGAGTCCATGGATTATACGCACTTTTTCCCATCCTTCCACCTTTGCTAGCCTCTCTAATACCGTGCACTTTTCGCTGGTATCATACACCCACCATATACCTTCCTCAAAATAGCCACCATACCTACCTATCATGGCATTTCCATAGCCATTCCGAGATATATTTCCATGCAACTTTCCACCGTTCCGTTTATTATGACACGCTCCATCATTGTCATATTGCTAGCATGATCATGTAGTTGACATTGTATTTGTGGCAAAGCCACCGTTCATAATTCTTTCATACATGTCACTCATGATTCATTGCATATCCCGGTACACCGCCGGAGGCATTCATATAGAGTCATACTTTGTTCTAAGTATCGAGTTGTAATTGTTGAGTTGTAAGAAAAATAAAAGTGTGATGATCATCATTATTAGAGCATTGTCCCAAGTCGGGATGAGACTATGATTCCCCCATAAGTCGGGATGAGACTCCGGACTTTACCTAAGAAAAAGAGGCCATAAAAAAGGAGAAGAGAAAGGCCCAAATAAAAAAATGAGAGAAAAACAGAGAAGGGACAATGCTACTATCCTTTTATCACACTTGTGCTTCAAAGTAGCACAAAGATCTTCATGATAGAGAGTCTCTCATTTTGTCACTTTCATATACTAGTGTGAATTTTTCATTATAGAACTTAGCTTGTATATTCCAATGATGGGCTTCCTCAAAATGCCCTAGGTCTTCGTGAGCAAGCAAGTTGATGCACACCCACTTAGTTTCTTTTATAGAGCTTTCATATACTTATAGCTCTAGTGCATCCGTTGCATGGCAATCCCTACTCACTCACATTGATATCTATTGATGGGAATCTCCATAGCCCGTTGATACGCCTAGTTGATGTGAGACTATCTTCCCTCTTTTGTCTTCTCCACAACCACCCTTCTATTCCACCTATAGTGCTATATCCATGGCTCACGCTCATGTATTGCGTGAAAATGGAAAAAGTTTTGAGAATGTCATAAGTATGAAACAATTGCTTGGCTTGTCATCGGGGTTGTGCATGATTTAAATATTTTGTGTGGGGAAGATGGAGCATAGCCAGACTATATGAATTTGTAGGGATAACTTTCTTTTGCCATGTTATTTTGAGAAGACATGATTGCCTTGATTAGTATGCTTGAAGTATTATTATATTTGTCTCAATATGAACTTTTGTCTTGAATCTTTCGGATCTAAATATTCATATCACAATTGAGAAAATTTACATTGAAATTATGCCAAAGTATCACTCCGCATCAAAAATTCTTTTTTATCATTTACCTACTCGAGGACGAGCAGGAATTAAGCTTGGGGATGCCTGATACGTCTCCAACGTATCTATAATTTTTGATTGCTCCATGCTACTTTATCTTCTGTTTTGGACTATATTGGGCTTTATTTTCCACTTTTATATTACTTTTGGGACTAACCTATTAATCGGAGGCCCAGCCCAGAATTGTTGTTTTTGCCTTTTTCAGTATTTCGAAGAAACAGAATATCAAACAGAGTCCAAACGGGAAACCTTCGGGATCGTGATTTTCCAACCGAACGTGATCCAGGAGACTTGGACCCTACTCCAAGAAGCTTCCGAGGAGGTCACGAGGGTGGAGGGCGCGCCTCCCCTGGGCGTGCCCCCCTACCTCGTGGGCCCCTTGGAACTCCACCGACGTACTCCTTCCTCCTATATATACCTATGTATCCCCGAACGATCAGAACAGGAGCCAAAAACCCAATTCCACCACTGCAACCTTCTGTATTCATGAGATCCCATCTTGGGGCCTGTTCCGGAGCTCCGCCGGAGGGGGCATCCACCACGGAGGGCTTCTACATCATCACCATAGCCCGTCCGATGAAGTGTGAGTAGCTTACTTCAGACCTTCGGGTCCATAGCTAGTAGCTAGATGGCTTCTTATCTCTTTTTGGGTCTCAATACAATGTTCTCCCCCTCTCTCGTGGAGATCTATTCGATGTAATCTTCTTTTTGCGGTGTGTTTGTTGAGACCGATGAATTGTGGGTTTATGATCCAGTATTATCTATGGAAAATATTTGATTCTTCTCTGAATTCTTTTATGTATGATTGAGTTATCTTTGCAAGTCTCTTCGAATTATCTTTTTGGTTTGGCCAACTAGATTGGTAGTTCTTACAATGGGAGAAGTGCTTAGCTTTGGGTTCAATCTTGCGGTGTCCTTACTCAGTGATAGAAAGAGTTGCAAGGCACGTATTGTATTGTTGCCATCGAGGATAACAAGACGGTTTTTTTATCATATTGCATGAATTTATCCCTCTACATCATGTCATCTTGCTTACGGCGTTACTCTGTTTTTACTTAATACTCTAGATGCATGTTGGATAGCGGTCGATGAGTGGAGTAATAGTAGTAGATGCAAAATCGTTTCGATCTACTTGTTTTGGACGTGATGCCTATATACATGATCATTGCCTAGATATACTCATAACTATGCTCAATTCTGTCAATTGCTCAATAGTAATTTGTTCACCCACCGTAGAATACTTATGCTCTTGAGAGAAGCCACTAGTGAAACCTATGGCCCCCGGGTCTATTCTCATCATATCAATCTATATCACTTTATTTACTTGCTTTGTTTTTACTTTGACTTTACTTTTTACTTTGCATCTATCTATCAAAAATACCAAAAATATTATCTCTATCAGATCTCACTCTCGTAAGTGACCGTGAAGGGATTGACAACCCCTAAGCGTTGGTTGCAAGTTGCTATCATTTTGTGTAGGTACGAGGGACTTGTGTGTGGTCTCCTACTGGATTGATACCTTGGTTCTCAAAAACTGAGGGAAATACTTACGCTACTTTACTGCATCATCCTCTCCTCTTCGGGGAAATCCAACGCAGTGCTCAAGAGGTAGCACACACCCCTCTACTGCACTGACGAAGTAATCGAGCACGAATTCCCTGAAGGGTTTAAACCCGTGAACATTGAATCATATGATGGCACAACAGATCCCTCGGTATGGATCGAGGACTTCCTTCTCAATATACATATGGCCCGCGGCGACGACCTCCACACCATCAAGTATCTCCCGCTAAAACTCAAGGGACCAGCTAGGCACTGGTTGAACAGTCTCCCGAAAACTCCATTGGTAGTTGGGAGAACCTGGAAGATGCATTCCTTGACAACCTCCAGGGCACTTATGTCCAACCTTCGGATGCCAATGACTTAAGTCATATAATCCCACAGCCCGGAGAGTCAGCCGGGAAATTTTGGACTCGGTTCTTAACTAAAAAGAGCCAAATCGTCGACTGTCCAGATGCTGAAGCCCTAGCGGCCTTTAAGCATAACATCCGCGATGAGTGGCTCGCCCGACACCTCGGCCAAGAGAAGTCAAAGTCCATGGCAGCCCTTACGACGCTCATGACTCGCTTTTGTGCGGGTGAGGATAGTTGGCTAGCTCGTAGCAATAGCACCTCAAGTAAACCTGGCACTTCTGAAGCCAGAGATAGCAACGGCAAGCCTCGACGCAATAGACACAAGCATCGGAATAATGGTGATAACGCCGAAGACACGGCCGTCAATGGCGAATTCCATGGCTCCAAGTCCTGTCAGCGGAAAAGCCATTTAAAAGAAACAATCCGGGTTCGTCCAGTCTGGACCGCATACTCGATCGTCCATGTCAAATCCACAGTACCCCTGATAAACCAGCCAGTCATACCAACAGGGAATGTTGGGTCTTTAAACAGGCCGGCAAGTTAAATGCTGAAAACAAGGAAAAGGGACCGCAAAGCAATGACGACGAGGAACCCGGGCTACCAAACACAGGGGGGGCAGAAGAAGTTTCCACCCCAAGTTAGAATGATGAACATGATATACGCTACCCATATCCCCAAAAGGGAGCGGAAGCGCGCGCTAAGGGACGTCTACGCGATGGAGCCAGTCGCCCCAAAATACAACCCGTGGTCCTCCTGTTCAATAACTTTTTATCGAAGGGACCATCCGACTAGTATCCGTCATGGTGGTTCAGCCGCACTAGTGCTAGACCCTATCATTGACGGATTCCACCTCACATGCGTCCTCATGGATGGTGGTAGCAGCCTGAACCTTCTCTATGAGGATACAGTGTGCAAAATGGGTATTGACCCCTCAAGGATCAAGCCCACCAAAACCACCTTTAAAGGTGTCATACCAAGTGTAGAGGCTTGCTGTATAGGCTCAATCACACTGGAAGTGGTCTTCGGATCCCCGGATAATTTCCGAAGCGAAGAATTACTCTTTGATATCATCCCCTTCCGCAGTGGTTATCACGCACTGCTCGGACGAACCGCATTTGCTCGTTTCAATGCGGTGCCGCACTATGCCTACCTTAAGGTCAAGATGCCCGGACCTCGCTGTGTTATAACATTCAATGGAAATATGGAGCACTCCCTCCATACTGAGGAGCACACAGCGGTCCTTGCAGCAGAGGTACAGAATAGCCTTCTTAGGAAAAACCTCAATTCGGCAATAAAGCCCCTGGACACCGTCAAGCGAGTCCGAGCTACTCTGCAACAGAACCGTCCGGCTCGTCCAGAGCTCAGCTAGCAATTTGGCCTTCGTCCTAGCCCCAATAAAGCGGTGAAATTCGTGTCGCGCGTACACAACTCTACACTTAAAATACCATGGGCATAGACGGAGGCACACCTAGACCTCGGTCCACAATGCGACTCAACCGCTCCTGGAGCCGTATACCTTCAATTTTTCTCTTTCTTTCAGGCTTTTTCTCCTCTCAAGGCTTTTTTCTGATAAACCTGATCACCGGACCCATCGTGGGACGAATATACCAAGAAAGCTAGGGGTCGGACGTACAAGGGAATTCCCAGGTGGTCTTTGCTAATGATTATCATACCTGTTTTAAATACCCGCACGCAGCTCGCTCTTGGTCATGGCATGTTAAATAGCCTTATTTGCTTATTGCGCTACTTTGTACAGATACGCCTTGACGTATCAATCAACTTACAATGAAAAATAATCTGCGGCATTCGCTCATTACTTAATTTTTTCCTTTTCCATTTATTTTGAATTGCACCCGTACATTCTGGTATGCCTTAATTTTCCAGGGGCTTCATTGTACCCCATAACACGGCAAGAAAGTCCGAACACTTTTATAGTTTAGTTCCGCACCCCGAACTTATAGCATTATATGCATCGGCTCCGAATCATGTCTTTGGTCAATAGTTGGGTTGCCCGGCTCCTCTGGTTGCTACCTTACGTTCCGCTATATCGGCTAGGGTAGTAAAGGGAGAACTACTGCGATTGTGTCCCGGTTCTTCCAGACGAGCGCCTCAGTAGTGAAAGTCGAAAACTGACTGCCATGATGCGGCGAGAGCTAGTCAGCTATTCGAGAGGTTTTCAAATCGCTAGAGATTTTTTCCGCTTTATGCGAGGAATCGGTTTTTCTCCGATTAGGCATGTATACAGCCCCAACTTCGGCCTTCTGAATACTAGGGGCTATGCCAAAATTTAAAATTATAGAACTCCTATGGCTAAGTGAGGGTGATAAAGCTGTATAGTCCGATTGCCTTGTTCATTAAGCTAAACACCTCCTTAAAGGACCAAAAATTTGGATAAGGAGTTTTTAGATTTATCCTAAACATCCCTGTACTAGCTACGTGGGGGCAGAAGCCGACGACTGGCCCACTCTCAGATTCCATAAACGGCCGCATAGGGGGTAAAATTTTAAATAACAAGCATTACATTACAAAAAGACCTTGTTCCATATTACAGGACAGGATAAAATAATGCTTTCATGGGAAAATGATATGCTTGGCACATCGCTCCGCCACAAGGCAGGATCCCTCCATGACACTGTCATAGTACTTCTCAGGCTTGCGATGCTCCTTGCCCTCGGGTGGACCTTCGGTCATCAACTTCGTGGCATCCATCTTCGCCCAGTGCGTCTTGGCGCGGGCGAAAGCCATCCATGCACCCTCAATGCAGACCGACCGCTTGACAGCATCAAGCTAAGGGCAGGCACTGACCAGCCACTTCATGAGTCCGAAGTAGCTACTGGGCATGGGCTCGACAGGCCATAGCCGGACTATTAGGTCCTTCATGGCCAGTTCGGCCGCCTTGTGCAACTCGACCAACTGTTTTAGCTGGTCCCTAAGGGGCACCGGATGTTCTGATCCAAGGTATTGAGACAAGAATAGCTTCTTCGTAGAGCTCCCTTCTTCGGCTCAAAAGAACTCTGCAGCATCTAATATGCCGCGCGGCAGATCCGCAAACGCTCCTGTAGAACTCCAAATTCGGGTAAGTAGAAGCAACGCTTCCTTCACACACTTGCTTTGCATAATAAAAGCCTTACCCACTGCGATCTTCTGGGCCGCCTGGATTTCCCGGAGGGCGCCCTGGGCTTCAGCTCGGGCATCTTGCACGCTCTGGAGGGCCTTGGCAAGTTCGAACTCTTGAGTCTTCGAATTACACTCCAATGACTCGTACTTTTTGACGGCATCCTGGAGCTCTTGCTGGAACTCGCTGACCTGGACCTCCTGCGGCGCGTTCCTTAGCCGCTTTCTCCTTGGCCTTGGCCAACGCTTCTTGAGGGCCGCTACTTCGGTTGCGGCCCTTAATAAAGTTCAAGACACTTCAGTCAGTATGAACTTTTCATCCATCCTAAATATAAAGCACCGGTTAGTGCATACCTTGGATGTCCTTTAGTTGCTTCTTCATGAGGCCGAGTTCTTCCTCGGCCCGCTCCAGAGTCCGTGTCAAGCCGGAGACCTCTGCAGTATGAGCGGCAGCGGTTAGCAGCGACGCCTGCTTATTCACATAGACATGTTATGTTAGACTCCTGCGAAAATTATTTTGATCCTCTGTTTAGATTTTCTTTCCGAACACCGAACAGAGCATCAGGGGCTATTGTCTACAAGGTGATATTCTTTTACAACTATATTACTTACCTCAAAGCCTGTTAGATGGCTAATGCAGATTTCAGTCAGTCCATTTTTGGTGGATTGGACTTTATCAATCACCGTACTCATGAGAGTACGGTGTTCTTCCATAATGGAAGAGCCTTGTAGCGCTTCCAGCAGTCTATCCGGTGCCTCTGGATGGACAGAGGTCACCGGTGGAGGCGGCTTGCCCCCCTCGTTCGGGAGATGCTGCATGCCCGAATCCGGAGCCACTTGGGTCTCCGGAGCTGTATCTGGCTGAGGGCCGAACTGGACGCGGCCCCCATCGTCGGGGTCTCTAGGGGTCTTTCCCCCATGTGCTCGGCCACCGGGCCTTTTTCCTCCGGCACCACCAGAATGGCCTCCCCTTGGCCCGATATCCTTTGATACAACACCTCGGTGTTGTCCGCGGCCTTATGGGAGGTGGCCGTTGGCAGGGACCCGTTGTTCATCACCGACGGGTCCAGCGACCTGCTACGTCTTGAGCTTGCGTTGGTTTTCCTCGAAGAGGAGAGGGTGATGCAGCAAAGTGTAGCGTAAGTATTTCCCTCAGTTTTGAGAACCAAGGTATCAATCTAGTAGGAGTCTCCTCAAAAGTCCCACGCACCTACACAAACAAACTGAGAACTCGCAACCAACGCAATAAAGGGGTTGTCAATCCCTTCACAGCCACTTGCAAAAGTGAGATCTAATAAAGATAGTATGATAAGATAAATATATTTTTGGTATTTTATAATATAGTTGCGAAAAGTAAAGATGTAAATAAAGGTAGATTGAAAGCAAATATGATAAGAGATAGACCCAGGGGCCATAGGTTTCACGAGAGGCTTCTCTCAAGAAAGCATAAGTATTACGGTGGGTGAACAAATTACTGTCGAGCAATTGATAGAAAAGTGCATAGTTATGAGATTATCTAGGCATGACCATGTATATAGGCATCACGTCCATAACAAGTAGACCGACACCTGCCTGCATCTACTACTATTACTCCACACATCGACCGACTCCTGCCTGCATCTAGAGTATTAAGTTCATAAGAACAGAGTAACGCATTAAGCAAGATGACATGATCTAGAGGGATAAACACATGCAATATGATATAAACCCCATCTTGTTATCCTCGATGGCAACAATACAATACGTGCCTTGCAACCCTTTCTATCACTGGGTAAGGACACCGCAAAATTGAACCCAACGCTAAGCGCTTCTCCCATGGCAAGAAAGACCAATCTAGTAGGCCAAACCAAACTGATAATTCGAAGAGACTTGCAAAGATAACTCAATCATACATAAAAGAATTCAGAGAAGATTCAAATATTATTCATAGATAAACTTGATCATAAACCCTCAATTCATCGGATTTCGACAATCACACCGCAAAAAGAGTTTACATCAAATAGATCTCCACAAGAGAGGGGGAGAACATTGTATTGAGATCCAAAAAGAGAGAAGCAGCCATCTAGCTAATAACTATGGACCCGTAGGTCTGTGGTAAACTACTCACAACTCATTGGAGGGGAAAGGATGTTGATGTAGAAGCCCTCCGTGGTTGATTCCCCCTCTGGCAGAGTGCCGGCAAAGGCCCCAAGATGAGATCTCGCGGATACAGAAGGTTACGGTGGTGGAAGTTGTGTTTCGTGGTGCTCCTGGATGTTTTCGGAGTACGTAGGTATATATAGGAGGAATAAGTACGTCGGTGGCCGCCCGAGTCGCCCACGAGACAGGGGGGCGCGGCCCCCTATCTCGTGGGGCCCTTGGAAGCTTCTTGACTTGCACTCCAAGCTCTCCAGATCACATTCATTCCAAAAATCATGCTCCCGAAGGTTTCATTCCATTTGGACTCCGTTTGATATTCCTTTTCTTCGAAATACTGAAATAGGCAAAAAACAGCAATATGGGCTGGGCCTCCGGTTAGTAGGTTAGTCCCAAAAATGATATAAATGTGTAAAATAAAGCCCATAAACATCCAAAACTGGTAATATAATAGCATGGAACAATCAAAAATTATAGATGCGTTGGAGACGTGTCAAGCATCCCCAAGCTTAATTCGTGCTCGTCCTCGAGTACGTAAATGATAAAAATAGAATTTTTGATGTGGAATGCTACCTAGCATAATTCATAATGTAATTTTCTTTATTGTGGCATGAATGTTCAGATCCAAATGAATACAAAATAAAAGTTCATATTGATAAAAGAAATAGTAACACTTCAAGCATACTAATCAAAGTAATCATGTCTTCTCAAAATAGCATGTCAAAAGAAAGTTCATCCCTACAAAATCATATAGTTAGGCTATGCTTCATTTTCATCACACAAAGATGTTCCCAACTTCTATACCCCCGATGACAAGCCAAGCAATTGTTTCATACTTAAATAATCTGAAACTTTTTCAACCTTCACGCAATACATGAGCGTGAGCCATGGATATATCACTATGGGTGGAATAGAATATGATGATGGGGATTGTGTGGAGAAGACAAAAAAGGAGAAAGTCTCACATTGACGAGGATAATCAACGGGCTATGGAGATGCCCATCAATTGATGTCAACATGAGGAGTAGGGATTGCCATGCAACAGATGCACTAGAGCTAAAAATGAATGCTCAACAAAAGAAAACTAGTGGGCGTGCATCCAACTTGCTTGCTCACGAAGACCTAGGGCATTTGAGGAAGCCCATCGTAGGAATATACAAGCCAAGTTCTATAATGAAAAATTCCCACTAGTATGAAAAAGACAACTTACGAGACTCACTATATGAAAAACATGGTGCTACTTTGAAGCACAATATATGAGACTCACTACATGGAGAACAAAGTGCTACTTTGAAGCACAAGTGTGGAAAAAGAGATAGTAACATTGCGCTTTTTATTTTTTTTTCTTTTATTTTTTTTTCTTTTTTTTCTTTTCTTTTTTTTCTTTTGGGCCTTTTTTTTTTCTTTTTGGCCTTTCTCCCTTTTTTTTCTTTGGGCAATGTTCTAATAATGATGATCTTCACACTTCTATTGATTACAACATAAGAATTACAACTCAAAACTAGAACAAGATATGACTCTATATGAATGCCTCCGGTGGTGTACCGGGATGGTGCAATGAATCAAGAGTGACATGTGTGAAAAATAATGCATGGTGGCTTTGCCACAAATACGATGTCAACTACATGATCATGCAATGGCAATATGATGAAAGTAAACTATGTCATGATGATGATGAACGGAACGGTGGAAAGTTGCATGGCAATATATCTCGGAATGGCTATGGAAATGCCATAATAGGTAGGTATAGTGGCTGTTTTGAGGAAGATATAGGGAGGTTTATGTGTGATAGAGCATATCGTATCACGGGGTTTGGATGCACCGGCGAAGTTTACACCAACTCTCAAGGTGAGAAAGGGCAATGCACGGTACCGAAGAGGCTAGCAAAGGTGGAAAGGTAAAAGTGCGTATAATCCATGGACTCAACATTAGTCAAAAGAACTCATATACTTCTTGAAAAAATTTAGAAGTCATCAAAACCAAGTACTATGCGCATGCTCCTACGGGGATAGATTGGTAGGAAAAGACCATCGCTCGTCCCCGACCGCCACTCATAAGGATGCACAAGCCAGGTACACTTCATGTTTCAAATTTGTTACACAACTTTAACCATGCGTGCATGCTACGGGACTTGTTAACTTCAACACAAGCATTCTTTAAATTCATAATCACCCAACTAGCATGACTTTAATATCACTACCTCCATATCTCAAAACAATTATCAAGTATCAAATTGATCATAGCATCCAATTCACTTCCTATGATAGTTTTTATTATACCCAACTTGGATGCCTACCATTCTAGGACCAACTTTAAGATCATAGCAAATACCATCCTGTTCTAAAATACTCTCAAAATAATATAAGTGAAGCATGAGAGACTAGCAATTTCTTCAAAATTAAGACACCACCGTGCTCTAAAAGATATAAGTGAAGCACTAGAGCAAAAACTATCAAGATCAAAAGATCTAAGTGAAGCACATAGAGTATTCTAGAAAATTCTAATCAAATAGGCTTCTCCCAAAAGGTGTGTACAGCAAAAAGCAAAGACGAATATAATACACAACGCTCCAAGCAAAACACATATCATGTGGCGAATATAAATATAGCTCCAAGTAAAGTTACCAATGAACAAAGATGAAAGAGGGGATGCCTTCCCGGGGCATCCCCGAGCTTAGGATTTTGGCTATTCTTGAATATCTTGGGGTGCCATGGGCATACCCAAGCTTAGGCTCTTGCCACCCTTTATTCCATAGTCCATAAAAGCTTTACCCAAAACATCAAAACTTCACAACACAAAACTCAACTGGAAATCTTATAAGCTCCGTTAGTGAAAGAAAACAAAACCACCATATAAGGTACTGCAATGAACTCATTATTTATTTAATTTTGTGTTAAACCTACTGTATTCCAACTTCTTTATGGTTCATAGACTGAATTACTAGCCATAGATGCATTGAAATAAGCAAACAACACACGAAAAACAGAATCTGTCAAAAACAGAACAGTCTGTAGCAATCTGTAACTAACGCAAACTTCCGGAACTCTAAAAATCCTACCAAAATAGGAAGTCCTGGACAATTTGTTTATTGAACAGAAGAAAAAAGAATAAACGCAAAAGCACGTTCCTGTGATTTAACAAAATTATATTCGTGCGTGCAAAGTTTCTGTTTTTCAGCAGAATCAAATCAACTATCATCGTAGGTTATCCTATAGGTTCTACTTGGAACAAACACTAATTAAAAGATAAAAACACATCTAAACAGAAGGTAGATTCAAGATTTATTACTAAAAAGGAGCAAAAACAAAAAACATAAAGAAAATTTGGGTTGCCTCCCAACTAGCGCTATCGTTTAACGCCCCTAGCTAGGCATAAAAGCAAGGATAGATCTAACGAGTGTCATCTTTGGCACAAAATTCATAAGTAGCCCGCATGATAGATTCATAAGGTAATTTGACCTTCTTTCTTGGAAAGTGCTCCATGCCTTTCTTTAAGGGAAATTGGAATCTAATATTCCCTTCCTTCATATCAATAATCGCACCAACGCTCTAAGGAAAGGTCTACCAAGAATAATAGGGCAAGAAATATTGCAATCTATATCAAGAACGATAAAATCTACGGGCACCAAATTTCTATTTGCAACAATAAGAACATCATTGATTCTTCCCATAATCTTTTTAATGGTGGAATCCGCAAGATCCAATTTAAAGAGCAATCATCAAGATCATGGAAACCTAGAATATCACATAAAGTTTTCGGAATCGTGGAAACACTAGCACCCAAATCACACAAAGCAAAACACTCATAATCTTTAATTCTAATATTTATAGTAGGTTACAACTCATCATTAAGTTTTCTAGGTATAGAAACTTCCAAATTAAGTTTTTCATCATAAGATTGCATCAAGACATCAACGATATGTTTGGTAAAAGCTTTATTTTGACTATAGGCATGAGGAGAATTAACAACGGATTGCAACAAGGAAATACAACATTTTAAAGAACAATTATCATAATCAAATTCCTCGAAATCCGAGATAGAAGGTGCAATATTATTAGGAGTTGAGGATTCTCCAATCTCACTTTTACCAAATTTAGCATTAAGATCTAAAGACTCCGAATTCATGGGACGCCTTGTAGGCAAAGTTGATTCATCATCAGTCCCATAATCATCAAAATTCATATTGCAAAACATACATCTATTCGGAGACGTATCAATAACTTTAAGATCCTCATCATCATTTTCATGGAAACTAGAAGAACACGCTTTTATAAAGCTTTCTTTCTTAGCACGCAATCTAGCGGTTCTTTCCTTGCACTCGTCAATGGAAATTCTCATTACTTTGAGAAACTCATTGATATCATGCTTAGGAGAAGAAGATCCAAGTTTAAGAGAATTAACATCAAGCGAAAGTTTGTCAACGTTCCTAGCCAAATCATCAACTTTGAGCAATTTTTCTTCAAGCAAAGCATTAAAATTCTTTTGAGAAATCATAAATTCCTTCACACTATTCTCAAAATCAGAGGGCATCTTATTAAAATTACCATAAGAATTATTGTAGGAATTTCCATAATTATTAGAGGAATTACTAGGGAACGGTCTAGCATTAAAATTTCTCCTATAAGCATTGTTTCCAAAACTATTCCTACCAACAAAATTCACATCCATAGATTCATTATTATTCTCAATCAAGGAAGACAAAGGCATATAATTGGGATCAAGAGGAGTATTTTTAGTAGCAAACATCTTCGTAAGTTCATCCATCTTTCCACTCAAAACATTGATTTCTTCTATAGCATGCACTTTTTTACTAGAAGATCTTTCGGTGTGCCATTGAGAATAATTAGCCATAATATTATCAAGTAATTTTGTAGCATCTCCTAACGTGATTTCCATAAACGTGCCTCCCGCGGCCGAATCTAAGAGATTTCTATAAGCAAAGTTCAAACCGGCATAAAAATTTTGTATGATCATCCATAAATTCAAACCATGAGTAGGGCAATTGCAAAGCATCAATTTCATTCTTTCCCAATATTGGGAAACATGCTCATGATCAAGTTGTTTAAAATTCATAATATCGTTCCTAAGAGTAATGATCTTAGCGGGAGGAAAATACTTAGAGATAAAAGCATCTTTGCACTTGTTCCAAGAATCAATACTATTTTTAGGCAAACACGAAAACCAAACTTTAGCACGATCTCTAAGTGAAAACAGGAATAACTTCAATTTGACAATATTGTTATCCGTATCTTTCTTCTTTTGCATATCACACAAATCAACAAAATTGTTTAGATGAGTAGCGGCATCTTCACTAGGAAGGCTGGCGAATTGATCTTTCATAACAAGATTCAGCAAAGCAGTATTGATTTCACAAGACTCATCATCATTAAGAGGAGCAATCGGAGTACTAAGGAAATCATTATTATTGGTATTCGAGAAATCACACAAATTGGTATTATCTTGCGCCATGGCAACAAGTAATCCAACACACAAGCAAACAGAAAAAGGGCAAGCGAAAAAGAGAGAAGGAGATTGGGAAAGAGAGGGCGAATAAAACGACAAGGGTGAAGTGGGGGAGAGGAAAACGAGAGGCAAATGGCAAATAATGTAGATGGGTTTGTGATGGGTACTTGGTATGTCTTGACTTGAGCGAAGACCTCCCCGGCAACAGCGCCAGAAATCCTTCTTGCTACGTCGTGAGCTTGCGTTGGTTTTCCTTGAAGAGGAGAGGGTGATGCAGCAAAGTGTAGCGTAAGTATTTCCCTCAGTTTTGAGAACCAAGGTATCAATCCAGTAGGAGGCTCCTCAAAAGTCCCACGCACCTATACGAACAAACTGAGAACTCGCAACCAACGCAATAAAGGGGTTGTCAATCGCTTCACGGCCACTTGCAAAAGTGAGATCTAATAAAGATAGTATGATAAGATAAATATATTTTTGGTATTTTATAATATAGATGCGAAAAGTAAAGATGCAAATAAAGGTAGATTGAAAGCAAATATGATACTAAGTTCATAAGAAGTAGACCGACTCCTGCCTGCATCTAGAGTATTAAGTTCATAAGAACAGAGTAACGCATTAAGCAAGATGACATGATGTAGAGGGATAAACACATGCAATATGATATAAACCCCATCTTGTTATCCTCGATGGCAACAATACAATACGTGCCTTGCAACTCTTTCTGTCACGGGGTAAGGAACACCGCAAGATTGAACCCAAAGCTAAGCACTTCTCCCATGGCAAGAAAGACCAATCTAGTAGGTCAAACCAAACTGATAATTCGAAGAGACTTGCAAACATAACTCAATCATACATAAAAGAATTCAGAGAAGATTCAAATATTATTCATAGATAAACTTTATCATAAACCCACAATTCATTGGATCTCGACAAACACACCGCAAAAAGAGTTTACATCGAATAGATCTCCACAAGAGAGGGGGAGAACATTGTATTGAGATCCAAAAAGAGAGAAGAAGCCATCTAGCTAATAACTATGGACCCGTAGGTGTGTGGTAAACTACTCACAACTCATCGGAGGGGCAAGGATGTTGATGTAGAACCCCTCCATGGTTGATTCCCCCTCCGACAGAGTGCCGGCGAAGGCTCCAAGATGAGATCTCGCGGATACAGAAGGTTACAGCGGTGGAAATTGTGTTTCGTGGTGCTCCTGGATGTTTTCGCGGTACGTAGGTATATATAGGAGGAAGAAGTCGGTCGGTGGCCGCCCGAGGGACCCACGAGACAGGGGCGCGCCCTACAGGGGGGGGGCGGCCCCTATCTCGTGGGGCCCTCAGAAGCTTCTTGACTTGCACTCCAAGCTCTCCGGATCACGTTCGTTCCAAAAATCACGCTCCCAAAGGTTTCATTCCGTTTGGACTCCGTTTGATATTCCTTTTCTTCGAAATACTGAAATAGGCAAAAAAACAGCAATATGGGCTAGGCCTCCGGTTAGTAGGTTAGTCCCAAAAATGATATAAATGTGTAAAATAAAGCCCATAAACATCCAAAAGAGGTAATATAATAGCATGGAACAATAAAAAATTATAGATACGTTGGAGACGTATCACGACCCCTTCGAAGAGGAGGATAGCTCGATGTTGGACTGGGCTAGACTACAGATGCATGGTCTAACACATTAAGAAATGATAAAATGAAAAAAAACGGAAATATTACCGTGTCCGGGTACTTACGATTTGGCCAGGGGCTTGACCCTGGGCCCCCACTCCTCGTTGCTGTCCGGAAGGGAGATTTTTCCCTTCTTGAGCACCTCGGCCTCCCCATATGTGGAGGCCTTCCTTTTCTTTTTCCCCCAATGGAGGGGGGGATGGGTCTCCTCCTCATCGTCGCTGTCTTCGATGGAGGAGGGCGTCTCAACTTCTTCAGACGTCACATCCAAGACACCCTTGCGGCGGAGACCACCTCTAGTCCCCTTGGCCGCCTTCTTGGCTTTCTTCTCCGGCACCTCGTAAGGCGCCCGAAACAGCATCTTCGTCAGAAGATCCGTTTCTGGAACTTCGGGCAGCGGAGCCGGACATTCGATCTGCTCCACTATCGTTACCCAGGCCTGAAAGATTGGCATGGAGGCTTAGGTTCCTCCCACAGATATGCCAGTAAAAGATATACCTTGCAAACATAAAAGAACTTGCCGGATTAGCCCGACGTTTTGCGCTAAGCCCACGTCTTTGGACGTGGGCGGTGGTACCTCGCCGGCCTTAAAAAGCACCTTCCAGATGTCTTCGTGTGTCGTATCGAAGAGCTCCCGCAACGTCTGGTGCTTGGTCGGGTTGAACTCCCACAAATTACAAGTCTGGCTCTGGCACGGAAGAATCCAGCGGAAGAGCATGGCCTGGACCACGTTGACAAGTTTGATTTTCTTGTCAATCATGTTCTGGACACATGTCTGGAGCCCGGTCACTTCTTCCGCTGAGCCCCAGGCTAAACCCTTCTCTTGCCAGGAGGTGAGCCACATGGGGACTCTGGATCGGAATTCGGGGGTCGCCACCCAGTTGGTGCTGCGCGGCTCGGTGATGTAGAACCACCCCGATTGCCACCCCTTTACAGTCTCTACGAAGGAGCCTTTCGGCCAGGTGACATTGGGCATCTTGCCCACCATGGCGCCTCCGCACTCCGCTTGTTGGCCGCTCACCACCTTTGGCTTCACATTGAAGGTCTTCAGCCATAGGCCGAAGTGAGGTGGGATGCGGAGGAAGGCCTCACACACGACAATGAATGCCGAGATGTTGAGGATGGAGTTGGGGGCATGATCGTGGAAGTCCAGCCCGTAGTCGAACATTAGTCCGCGGACAAATGGGTGGAGGGGGAATCCCAGCTCACGAACGAAGTTGGAGAGAAATACCACCCTTTCTTGGGGCTCCGGAGTAGGGATGATTTGCCTCTTGGCCGGAAGCCGATGAGCGATGTCTTTGGACAAGTACCCGACCTCTCGGAGCTTCTTAATGTCCTCCTCCTTGGTAGAGGAGGCTATCCTCTTGCCTCCAGCTCTAGATCCGGACATGATTGGAGTGCTTTTTGGGCGGAAGAGATGGGTGCTTGGGCACTGGAGCTCGAGAATGAATGAGCAGAGGAAGAAGTGGGCGTGGGTGAAAGAGGGGAATCCTTATCCCTTTATAAAGGCAAATCATGCGCCTCCCCACTCGCCCTAAAACTCACTTATTTCCCAAGTGTCGTGCTGATGGCACGGTTGGGTTACCCATACCCGCATTGATGAGAATCCCGTGATATGGGGACACGAGCTCTGCCTTGACAAGACATGCCAATGAAACCGCGCCTCAAAATACGGAGGGGCAGGATAAAAACAGTTCGAATAAAGACTGGGCTGTGGCGTGATGTCATGCTATAAGTTGTCAGTGGATTAGACTCGTGAAAACATTATGCTCTCCATGGTGGTATATGGAATTTGTTTTGCAGAGCCGGACATGATTCTTATGTTCAAGATCTGCTTTGAAGTATTCGGAGAAGGAACCCGCCTTGCAATGCCGAAGACAATTTGCGCGTCGGACTCATCGTCATTGAAGCCTGGTTCAGGGGCTACTAAGGGAGTCTTGGATTAAGGGGTCCTTGGACAGCCGGACTATATGCATATGCCGGACTGTTGGACTATGAAGATACAAGATAGAAGACTTCGTCCTGTATCCGGATGGGACTCTCCTTTGCGTGGAAAGAAAGCTTGGTGATTCAGATGTAAAGATTCCTTTCTCTATAACGACTCTGTGTAACCCTAGCCCCCTCCGGTGTCTATATAAACCGGAGGGTTTAGTCTAGGAAGGCAACAAGCATAACCATAGGCTAGCTTCTAGGGTTTAGCATCTACGATCTCGTGGTAGATCAACTCTTGTAATACTCATATCATCAAGATCAATCAAGCAGGAAGTAGGGTATTACCTCCATCGAGAGGGCCCGAACCTGGGTAAACATTGCGTACCCTGCCTCCTGTTACCATTATCCTTAGACGCATAGTTCAGGACCCCCTACCCGAGATCCGCCGGTTTTCACACCGACAGTCGCCACTCCCTCCGATGGGGCGCTTCGGTGGCATCTGATACGTCTCCAACGTTTCTACTTATCCAAACACTTTTGCCCTTGTTTTGGACTCTAACTTGCATGATTTGAATGAAACTAACCCGGACTGACGCTGTTTTCAGCAGAACTACCATGATGTTGTTTTATGTGTAGAAAACAAAAGTTCTTGGAATTTCCTAAAAATCCACGGATGCACTTTTTGGAAAATACAAAAAATACTGGCGAAAGAATCAAGACCAGGGGGCCCACACCCTGTCCACGAGGGTGGAGGGCGTGCCCTCCCCCCTTGGTGCGCCCCCTGTCTCGTGGGCCCCCTGAGGCTCCGCCGACCTCGACTCCAACTCCATATATTCCGTCTCGTGGAGAAAAAATCAGAGAAAAAGTTTCATCGCGTTTTACGATACGGAGCCGCCGCCAAGCCCTAATCTCTCACGGGAGGGCTGATCTGGAGTCCGTTCGGGGCTCCGGAGAGGGGGATTCATCGCCGTTGTCATCATCAACCATCCTCCGTCACCAATTTCATGATGCTCACTGCCGTGCGTGAGTAATTCCATCGTAGGCTTGCTGGACGGCGATGGGTTGGATGAGATTTACCATGTAATCAAGTTAGTTTTGTTAGGGTTTGATCCCTAGTATCCACTATGTTCTGAGATCGATGTTGCTATGACTTTGCTATGCTTAATGCTTGTCACTAGGGCCCGAGTGCCATGATTTTAGATCTGAACCTATTATGTTTTCATGAATATATGTGTGTTCTTGATCCTATCTTGCAAGTCTATAGTCACATATTATGTGTTATGATCCGACAACCCCGAAGTGACAATAATCGGGATACTTCTCGGTGATGATCGTAGTTTGAGGAGTTCATGTATTCACTATGTGTTAATGCTTTGTTCCGGTTCTCTATTAAAAGGAGGCCTTAATATCACTTAGTTTCCGCTAGGACCCCGCTGCCACAGGAGGGTAGGACAAAAGATGTCATGCAAGTTCTTTTCCATAAGCACGTATGACTAATTACGGAATACATGCCTACATTACATTGATGAACTGGAACTAGTTCTGTGTCACCCTATGTTATAGCTATTACATGAGGAATTGCATCCGACATAATTATCCATCACTGATCCATTGCGTACAAGCTTTTCACATCTTGTGTTTCGCTTATTTACTTTTCGGTTGCTATTGTTACAATCATTACAAAACCCAAAAACATTACTTTTGCTACCGTTACCTTTATTATCATACTACTTTGCAACTAATACTTTGTTGCAGATACTAAGTTATCCAGGTGTGGTTGAATTGACAACTCAACTGCTAATACTCAAGAATATTCTTTGGCTCCCCTTGTGTCGAATCAATAAATTTGGGTTGAATACTTTACCCTCGAAAGCTGTTGTGATCCCCTACACTTGTGGGTCATCAAGACTAATTTCTGGTGCCATTGCCGGGGAGCATAGCTCTATTCTCTGAGTCACTTGGGATTTATACCTGTTGATCACTATGAAGAACTTGAAAGACGACAGAACCAAGAAATTGCCCTCAACTACGAGGGGAGGTAAGAAACTGCCATCTAGCTCTGCACTAGATTCTCCTTCTGTTATTAGTAAGCTTGCGACACCTAAACCTGCTACTACTATGAATTCTGATATGTCGCATGTTATTGATGATGTCGCTTCTGCTATGCATGATACTTATGATGAAACTACTTCTGTGCGTGATACTACTTTGAAATTAGGTGAATTTCTTGATGAACAACTTTCTAGAGTAGGGGGAATGAAATTATTGAAGATGCTATTATTGATGATAGTGATGATGAAAAATTCTCCCAATGATTATGAATTGCTTGTTGTTCCTGAGGGTTATGTTATGAATGAAGAAGCTTCTAGAGCTATCTTTGCTTGCAATGATAGATATGATCTTAAGAAATTATTAGCTAAATGGAAGCAGCAGTCTCTTAGTGCTAGAATGAAACCTGACCCTGCTTTTGCTACTTCACATATTTGTGTTACTGATAAGGATTATGAATTCTCTGTTGATCCAGAAATTATTACTTTAGTTGAATCCGATCCTTTTTATGGCCTTGAATCTGAAACTGTTGTGGCACATCTTACCAAGTTGAACCGTATAGCCACCCTGTTTACTCATCATGATAAATCTCGCTATTATTATATCCTTAAGATACTTCCGTTCTCATTAAAGTGTGATGCTAAGACTTGGTATAATTCTCTTGCTCCTGGTTGTGTGCGTAGTCCCCAGGATATGATTTATTACTTCTCTGCTTAATATTTCCCTGCTCATAAGAAACAAGCTACCTTGCGGGAAATATATAATTTTGTGCAAATCAAAGAAGAGAGTCTCCCACAAGCTTGGGGGAGGCTTCTCCGATTACTTACTGCTTTGCCTAATCATCCTCTCAAGAAAAATGAAATACTCGATATCTTTTATAATGGACTAACCGATGCTTCCAAGGATTACTTGGATAGTTGTGCTGGTTGTGTTTTCGGGGAAAGAACAGTCGACGAAGGTGAATTACTATTGAATAATATGTTGACTAATGAGAATAATTGGACTCTTCCTAAGCCAATTCCTGAACCAATTAAGCCGACTCCTGAGCCTATTCCTAAACCCACTCCGAAGAAGAGAGGTGTTTTATTTCTCAGTCCTGAAGATATGCAAGAGGCAAAGAAATCAATGAAAGAAAAAGGTATTAAACACTACAAAAAAATACACTTCCGTGATGATACGTGTTTGTCACAGTAGGTCGCGTTTTTTGTCATGCATGTACATCCATGACAAATTTATGACAGAATCGAGATAGTCATACCTGTGTTGTCGTAGAAGTGTTCAATGACATTACCAAAATTATCATCACGGAAGTGTCCACTTCCATGATGATAAATCGCGCGTCACAGAAGTGCTTTCGTCAAGGGTGACCGACACGTGGCATCCACCGTAACGGAACGCTGTTAAGCTATCGGGTTGGGTTTTGGATCCGATAACACGTTAACAACCCTGACCAATGGGGATTTTCCACGTGTAAAATCATCATTGGCTGGAGGAAACACGTGTCGGCTCATTGTTGGGACAGATGTCATCCACTCATTGGACAGAAGGCGCCTATGATACGTCGACATGTGGCACGGCCCAACAGAGGCCCATTCCTATGAAAAGGCCGGCCTGTTTGACTTAGTCAAAAGGTAATGGGCCGGCCCATGGAAAGCCTGTTAACGGCTTGTTCGTATATAGCCCATTTACAGCCTGCTAACCTAAGGCCCGTGACGCCCTATCCGAATTAGGCCTAGTAGTGTCATCTGGGCCAACCAATATGATTCCAGCCCGTTTTCACTTCTGGCCCATGTATGGCCCATGACGTCTTTCATCCCATATGAGGACCTATGTAACTCTTGGCCTATTAATGGCCCGTGGTGAAACTGGCCCGCAATGAATAGTGTATTACTTTAGACCCATTAACGGCCCGTGGTGAAACTGGCCCGTAATGAACAGTGTATCGCTTTATACCCATCAAGGGCCCGTTATTCAGTTGGGCCGTTTCCAGCCCATGTTATCTTTCGGCCTTCTCAGAGCCCATTTATTCTTGGGCTCATTTGCAGCATTCGGTTACTTACGGCCCGTTACCGTCATTTTCTGCTTGTGGGCCAAATTCAGCTCATCGTTACAGTCGGCCCGTTTGTGGTCCGTTAGTCTGTTGGGCCATTTTCTTAGCATCACCAAATACGGCCTATTAACGGCCCGTTATGGTCAGCCAATAAAACGTATGATTTCCATTATAGGCCCGTATACGGCCCATTAAAGGCCAGTACAAGACCCATAAATGAGTTGGCGGCCCATGGATCCTACGTGACCTAGAAGGCCCATGGATCCTGCGAGACGTAGAAGGCCCATGGACACTGCGAGACGTAGAAGGCCCATGGATCCTGCGAGACGTAGAAGGCCCGTGGATCCTACGAGACATAGAAGGACCATGGATCCTACGAGACGTAGAAGGCCCATGGTCGGGCGAGTTGGCCCCCGTTTGAACGATATAGCATATTCAAAGAATTATCCTACTCAATACTATCACCTCTAAAAAGCATACACTATACAACAAAGAGATCAAGGCATAGAAAGGTAGAATAATCCTACACTATACAATAAGAAATTACAGCTGATTATACCCACTGGGCATTATGGTACGGCACACTGATAATAAAGCATACACAAACAACAAATTACATACACTGGGAAAATACGGCTCATACATCATGGACGCGCATCAACTTAACTCCATTTGAACTATAATCTCTTCAGAAAATAGGATTGGCCGGATTCAGATAGCACAAATTTCAGTCTGCAAAATCTCCAATTCCTTCATGGTTACCTCGGTGTCTTGTTTCATTTTTTTGACTCCTGCATCTAATACCTGCATGTCCAGTCTCAACTTGTTGATTATACATTGACAATCATGTACACGTTGTCTTGCCACCTCTAGTTGATGCTCGAGAACATCAGCACATTCCAGTTCCAATCCATAATCATTCAGTAACGGCCATGCCGCACTGATCGCAGATTTTTGTTTTGATGTCACTTCATCCTGAAATGTTTCTGTAAGTACACATGACTAGGGCAAAAATATAGTTACAACAGTGAAGCGAACAAGACACTATTTTGTACTACATGGCAAAACAGGACTAACAATAATGTTACACGTCACTTTCACAAAAAAATGTTACACATCATGAAGCATAAGCAGGTGATATTTTTAAAATTATAAAAAAGATAGTCTGTGCAGCCTGCATACAGAAATCCCTCTTAGCTCACCAGAGGAGCATGATGTTGGGGCCGAATCGAAAACACAGACAAGTTACAAATTTAGACAGCACGTTGCGTATAAGTAAGCAAGTAGTTGGCCATTCTGTACCTCAATTAAAGTCTTAGGGAGCATAATGAACAGCAGAGGGTTTCATACAAACATACTACAGCAGGCAAAACTATGCAATCATTAGCATAGTATAAACTAGATTGTGAGCCTCATGCAATAATAGTTGGTTAATAGACTTCAAAGCTTCAGGCACACTTCGGCAGAGTAATTAAATGGTAAGGCCTTTAATTATGTCAACTAATAGTGATACAAGTACCGAACATCAGGCATAATTATTTGGGCATCTCATTACATGAGGACAAATAAAACAATTGAAAAGAGAAAATTAACTATGCCTGAAACAAACAAGGAATTGAACTATTGAGTTGCATACAGTGACTTACCTTAGCAGGTTGAAGAGGCTCAGCGTAGCTCGTACTTCTCTTGCAAGGCTCCTTCCTAACATCTTGTACTTGGAAATCCTCAATCTCATCTTCATTGCACCCCCTCTGCAAGCTGACACAAACTAGTTACTCGTCTCCTTGGAAGATAAATATGCATACTTTCCAGTCTGTGAACACAAAAGGATGAGATTTTAACAAAACAACACCACATAATGAAACATGCCGCATCTCTTGCACTTGCACACAATGAAATGAGCATTTACTATGTCTGCACTATGTAAAAACTAGGCATACCTTCGAACTGGATCTCCAGGTACTCTTGGAGAGCCTACTATAGTGTACAGCCAAATCTTTATTCACCTATGAGTTAGACAAGGCCCCACTACAGCAGCCCTTAGTGTTTAAATCATTGACAAGCTCTGTTAGAGTGTTAGGTCAAGAACAGCAAGTAATCAATGCAAACAGTCCTAGTATGGCTGGCTGATGCAAACAAGCAATTGAACAAATGTGTGAGCAAATCTTACATATCAAGAAAAGAAGCAAAGAAGGAGGCTTAAAGACCATCACTTGACTGACCAGATTTCAGGGGCATTTAAACATCATGTGCAACGTATGAACTAACATAAACATTGCATATTCCATATTCTACAATGGAATGCACATGTATTAGGTTATGCCATGTATGATGATGCCTAAATGTACAGATAGCAGGCAAGAGTGATTCATCATTGCACGCACAATTGAATTGCAGGTTAAGGGCTAGTTTGATTCCGCCTTTTCAGGGTATATTGTCAAAATAAGCCATAAAAGATGTAAAGAAGTCATTTTGAGTTATGGGCTTGGGCTTAACTAATTTCGCTTTGGAGGGGGGCTTTTTCGGGTAGAACCTCACTAAAAATTGAAGGGAAGGGGAATAGTGAAATGACTCTGTTGTCTGCCTATATTACACTCAAAATGCAACTGCTGACGCCTGTGTCACACCTAACCCTCAAGTAAAAACAAACACGCGAGCATTCATTGCCCTGCCTGCTTGCATCTCCTCTCCCCTTTCCCTCTACCCTCGATCCACTGCCTGCAGCACTAGGGTTCCTCCAGCGAGCCGTCGCCACTGGTCCCATCTGGCCTGGTCGTCGACGATA
Organism: Triticum dicoccoides; assembly: GCF_002162155.2. Classification (NCBI taxonomy): domain Eukaryota; kingdom Viridiplantae; phylum Streptophyta; class Magnoliopsida; order Poales; family Poaceae; genus Triticum; species Triticum dicoccoides. The sequence continues at coordinate 232,971,053 of NC_041389.1, forward strand.
CTATGTCCAGCTAGGCTACATGGCCGGCGGGTAGGGCAAATCTCCCTGGTTTCTCCTCCCTCTGGTGCCGCCCCTCATTCTCATGGTCTCCAGCAGCTACTCCACTATGATTCGTCCAACGCACTACTCGAGCGGGCGCAGCACAACTATGGCAGATGCCACACTGCGGCAGAAGGCACCTTGTTCCCCCTCCCCTCCTCCCAGGCCATGGCCTTGAGGTGCTGTTGAAGGATGAGCTCATCCAACAAGGTGAGGATCTCCTCTGATTTTTTGCCAAATTTTCATTCTGATCCAGTATACGATGAATTGCTATGAGGTGCTTCTGCTGCTGCTATATGATGCATTGCTATGAGCTGCTCCTGCTGCTGCTATATGATGAATTGCTATGAGCTGCTGTTGCGGTATGATGAGTTGCTATGAGCTGCTGCTGCTGCTATATGATGAATTGCTATGAGCTGCTGCTGCTGCTATATGATGAGTTGCTACAAGCTGCTCCTGCTGCTGCTATATGATGAATTGCTATGAGCTGCTCCTGCTGCTACTATATGATGAATTGCTATGAGCTACTGCTGGTATATGATGAATTGCAGACTGCTGCTGATGTATGATGAGTTTCTATGAGCTGCTGCTGCTACTATATGATGCTTTCAGGTGCTGCTGCTATATGATAATAAGCAGCCACTTGGACCATCGAATTTCAACAAATAATTGTTCTTCATTTAAATGTGGGTCATGCGTTCTTCGTTTAAATTAAGCAACGGGATCTCTATGGAAAACATTGACCAAAGTAGATTGTGCCAAGTAGATGGTATCTTTGTATTTGCATTTTGAGCAAATAGTGATGGTCTGTTTTCCTATCATATTAATTACTGCACTAGGTTCAATTTTTGATGTTTGCAAGGCAAATTAATTTCCATATTTGCAGCAAAATGAAAAATATATATAATGCAATCTAGACTTTCCACTGATCATACCAAAGATAAGCTGAAAACGCAATGAAAAGAACTGGTTGGCGTATTACATGGAGCTTATATTCACAGGTGCTTATTTTCTTAGGATAACTCATAATAACTATCCCTAAGAAACTTGGCTAATAGAACTGGCATACAAATAACATGTCACGATGATTGCAATGGAGGAGTGACGTACCATAGCACACTGTATAGGCTCACCGCTGACTCTCCTTTTTTTGCGATGTTCCATGAAATTGCCACATACATCTTGTACTTTTTCATTGTGTAACCCCATCTGCAAGTTGACACAGCTAATTTCAGACATCTTTACATGATACTACATTGCATATCCCTTGCGCATATTTAAACCACCAATTAACGATTGTGTGCGTACCATAAACTAGCCATGACTTTGTATGCTGGACTGGCAGGCACTCTAAGTGAGCCTAATGTAGTGCACTGGAATTCCTACATGCCACCTATGATTTTGTGTAATGTACCGCCCCTGTTCCTAAATATATGTCTTTGTAGAGATTCCAGTATGGACCACATACAGATGTATATAGATGCATTTTCGAGTGTAGATTCACTCATTTTGCTCCGTATGTAGCCTATAGTGGAATCTCTAGAAAGACTTATATTTAGGAACGGAGGTATGAGGTAGTACCATATATGACATCTACATATCTAATTTAGCAGCCAGTAGTAGAAATCATTGTCTGCACAAAGGGATTACTGGTCGAAAATCCTAGCAAAGCACGCTGGCAGGCACAAAACAATACAAGAGAGAGAGACGCGCTTACAAGATCATAGCAATGCCTCAATCCAGGTTCTTGGTTGGCCAAGCTGTTAGATCTAGAAGAAACATCGTCCTTGTAGTTTTTGCCAGCTGCATAATAGGTAACAGCGACCGGTTAGTATATTTGAAGTACATCAGGCAGGTCATGCTGGACGGGTTTAAAGGTGACAAGTACCTAGGCCGTGGCGGGTGCTTGGAATCTCTCCAGATGGTGGGAATCAGGTTAGAAACGTCGAGGGTGATGACGTTGCGCTGGCTGTCGGGGTCCGGTAAGGGGATCTAGAACCGTCGAGTAGGGTGTTTGTGGAGCGGCTCCGGTATGGTGGACTATGGTGTGGGCGAAGCGGATCTGTGGCCATGGACGAGGGCATAGGTGAAGATGATCCGGTGGTTGGGTTAAGGATGGTGTCGACGACGCGGATCTGCGACCATGGACAGGGCGTCAGAAGCTACTCTGGTGGTTGGGTAAGGATGGTGTCGACGATGCGGATCTGCGGCCGGGGACGGGGCGTCAGAAGCTGCTCGGTGGTTGGGTTAAGGGTGGTGTCGACGATGCAGATCTACGGCCGTGGACGGGGCGTCAGAAGCTGCTCCGGTAGGTTGGATGAGGGTGCGAGGAAGCGGATCTGAGGCCGTGGACTTGTGAGTTGGCAAAGCGGCCCCGGTAGGGTTGAGAATGGTATAGGCGAAGCTACTCCAGTAGGGTTGACGCTGGTGTTGGCGAAGCGGCTCCGGTAGGGTTGAGGAAGGTGTCGGCGAAGCGCCTCTGGTAGGTTTGAGGAAGGTGTCGGCGAAGAGGATCAGAGGCCGTTGACGGGGGCATCGGTGGGGCGGCTTCGGGGGGTGTGGACGAAGCGTCTTCGGTGGGGGGTACGAATGAGCCGCTGCAGATGCGCGGCGGTTGACGAGAGTATAGGCGAAGCAGATCCGGTGCCGTGGACAAGGCCGACACTGAATGGGCTGTGGTACGGTGGTGGATGAGCAGTCTACTTGTTTCTAGGGGAGGTGGGAGGGGTAGATGCGGCCGCAGAAGCAGATCCGGCGAGGTGGACGGCGCTGGCAGTGAATGGGCTATGGTACACCGGTGGATGAGGAGTCTAGGGTTTCGAGAGGGGAGGGGAGAAAGGGCGATGAAGTACGGACGGTGTGATGTAAGATGCTCTGGTGTTGTGGAGTTAGTCGTTTTTGCGGGAGGGGGGAGAGGAAATGGGGGTGCCGTGTAGTGGGGGGAACCGAAAGTTACCAAAGCAGCCCCGACCTATCATGTAGATGAGGGCGATATTGTAACTGTTGGTCTCCGTGCACGAAGGACAAAAGGGGGATTTCGCATGCTAAAGACTAAGGTGGCAGAATTTTTAGAAGGAGGCGGGATATTTTGCCACCCGTGGGATCGTTCGTATCCAGTTTCAACTAATTTTGGACCGTGCTAGCGGGAAGGTCATGCTAGACTGTGTACACGGGGCATGCGTCAGCAGTTAATAACTGGTGTGAAGTCCATCCCAGAAAAGAAGACAATAACTCGGGATGATGCGCCGATAACTTGGACGTTCACACGGGCGCGACCAATCGTACGGGTGTAGTGGCGCGTTCACAAAAAAGGGATCAAACGCTCAGCCTATGTATTTCTCGTGTAAATAGATAATTTAGTGCCATTGGTTATTTACTTTAAATATAATGCATTGACGTGTTAGTGTAGAGACGCACAAAAAGAAATGGATATTGTAGTTAGCTACTTAAAAGTGTTACCTCATATGATTACATAGCCTCCATTTCATAAATTGCGTAACCGTTGAATTCATATATGAATATAACATATATTACTTCAAAATAGAAACTTAAATCATCCAATACTAATGCATTTGAATGAAAGAGTAACAGTGGTGCATTCGCATGATAGCTACATTGGTTGTTTGAAGAAACATCACTGTAACTTTGGCATGCACAACTGAAAAAAGGTTTTTTTAAATAGAAAAAATGTGATATGTGAGTATCCAATCTTTATAGCGTTGAATCGATATTGTACCTTTGGCCACGATACGAAGTAGATATTAACTTATGTTCAAGCGATGCACATCCACGGTCGCTAGATAGTGATACATGAATGAATTGTGCAATCTCTCTCACACGCATACATATCTCATTTCCCTGTGGGCATCAGAATCACACACGCGCACTTCGTGTAATTCTCTCCCTCCGTCAGGGTTAAATTCGTCTTTCTACCCCGTCCTACAAGTCTCTCACACAGAAAAACACACGCTCTCTATGTCTAACACGCCCACCCCTTTAATTCCGCCCACCCACAACCACTAATGTCTCAAAGTATAATAATGTCTCTCACACATATGCTATCTACCTATCCCTTAATATAGCTAGATATGTGTCACACAAACTCCTTCTCCCTACTAGCAAGATGCCCATGTGCATTGCACGGAACATCAAGATGCATTTTTATGAGAAGTTTATCTTGTGGGAGAAAAGGATGAACGAGGGAATGCCTTATTTGCAAATGCGGAGAGGGGTGTGGGTATCTTTTTGCAAAATTGCCATATTTTCCTTCATGTCCGTCGGATATAAATCGGATGGCCTATATTGCAGGATGGCAGGAACACCATCATCACCAACTCTATTTTTTTTATAAGAGTAGAGATATGTGAGTGTCACTGCCCCCTCCCCCCCACACACACCCACACTTCCCAACACCGAAGGAGTAGGGTGACACCTTGATCTTGATACTAATCTATCGACTGGCTCTCTCAAACATAGACACACACACACACACTACCCGGCACCGAAGGAGTAGGGTGACACCTCGATCTTGATACTAATCTATCGACTGGATTCTCTCTCAAACATACACACACACACACACTACCCGGCACTGAAGGAGTAGGGTGGCACATCGATCTTGATAATAATCTATCGACTCCTCTTTCAAACACACACACACACACACACACACACACTAGTTGTGCCTCTGTGCCTACCGCACACACTCTCGATACGTCTTTCTCTCGCTCCCCCCCAACAATGACAGCAGAAGGGTGACAACTCGATCTAATCATAATCTGTCAATTGGTTTCTCTCTCAAACATTGTGTCTCCGTGCCTCGCTCGGTAGCCCCCTCGATATGTAGACTTCTCGTGTGCGCACAACTGTAGTGACGATGACGCTGAACCCAGTGTGCCTTGTTTTTACTGGCCTCATGTGATAGTTTTCACCCTGTTTTCTGTTAATTAACAAGGCAACCTTTTCTTTGTTACTACTAGTGAATCTGAAATCATTCGGGGCAGACATAAAACATACCACTTCAACCCAATTATTGCAGCAACTACTTTAAAAGAAATTAGCTAGCTGCCCGTGCGTTGCACGGAACATCAAGATGCATTTGTATGAGTAGTTTATCTTGTGAGAGAAAAGGCTGAACAAGGGAAGGCCTTATTTGCAAACGTGGAGAGACGTGTGGGTATATTTTTGCAAAATTGCCATAGTTTCTTTCCTATCCGTTAGATATAAATCCGACGGCCTATATTGCAGGATGGCACGCACACCATCATCACCAACTCTGTTTTCTACTCCCTCCGTCCGAAAATACTTGTCATCAAAATGGATAAAAATAGATGTATCTAAAAATAAAATACGTCTAGATACATTTCCTTTTATCCATTTTGATGACAAGTATTTCCAGACGGAGGGAGTATTTGTCTTTTTAGAGATTTCAACAAGTGACTATGACAGGACCTTACCAACATACTCAAAAAAGTAGTCCATAATTTTGATGTTACCCTCTTTTTTTGGCGGTGCAGTGCCATCTGGATACCTCATAAATAAATCAAGGACAAATCTGACCCCTTCCTGAAAAGACATACGTAGCAAAATGAGTGAATCTACACTCTAAAATATGTCTACATACACATCCGTATGTGGTAGTCCATTTGAAATCTGAAAAAGACAAATATTTAGGAACGAATGGAGTATATATAAGAGTAGACATGGAGATATATCTCTAGCATGGTCTACAACAAAAATGTGCTGGGCTGGTTAGCGCCGGATGCTCGCAACGCGATGACATCATGCCGGTGTACTAGAGTAGGCGTACCCTAGTATCCCGAACTTGTGCACGGGCAGTCGCAGCGCCCCGCGGCAAGGCTTGCCGTGTGACCGCCAAGGTCCTCTGTGGTTCATTTGGAGCCATTCAAGAACAAAGTGTTCAAGCCGAGAAGACAAAGCGCCGGCAAGAGGAGCTTGCCGGGAAGGCCAACCAAGGCATCTCAAGGAACTTGCCGCGACGCGCCACGCGTCCCGGCAAGGCCCGGCGAGCGACAAGCTTCCGGACGCGACAAGACAACGACCGCGGCAAGGCGCTTGCCGCGGCAAGCTACCACTCTGTACCCACGCTCCAGCACATCCACCAACGTGTTGCCCTGGGGCCTTTCCAGGGGCGCGTGGCGAGAGGCTGTGCAGCCAGCGGTGCGCGGTGGCAAGCGGCGCTGACAAGATCGCCATTGTGGCAAGCGGTGGCGCCTCTGACTGTCCCTTTCTTGCACTGTTTGGGCGACACAGACGGGCATTTAATGCCTTTGTCCCCTGCCGTCAGAGTTAGGTATGATACACTGTACAGGTAGTTGTACCAACCGCAACTCCTTTTCCATTTTTACCCTTGTCTACGTTGCCACCTGTAGGTGACCCCTTGAGCATATAAAAGGAGGCCCATGCGCAACGTAGAGTGGGGTTCAAAAGCAGAAATACTCACGCTCGGTCTCGTTAGCAGCTGGTGTGTACTGTAGCACCCAGCGCTCCCGAGCAAGAACTCAATACACTCAGACATGCAGCAGTAGGAGTATTATCTCTCCGGAGAGCTTCGAAGCTGGGTAAGTCGCTCGTGTGCTTCGCCTCGATCCGCTCTTCGTGCGATCTCCGCCCCCCGCCGAACCGAAAGGGGCTCGGTCCGCCGGTCCCATAGGTGTTCATGGGTCAGCCTCCCCGACATCTTTGGCGCGCCAGGTAGGGGGCGTTGAGGTTGTGTGAACCTGATCCGGCGTTCACACGAGCTAGATCTTCATCTTCTTCATCGACATGCCACCGAAGAAGAAGGCTTCGGAGGTGGCTGCTCCGTCCGCGTCGATCCCACCACCACCGGAGCAGACGGGTGGTGGGATAGACGCCGGTGGAAGAATGGACGTCGACGAGGGAGCTCACGGTGCTGCCAGGTCCAAGGACAAGGCTGTGCATACCTCGGTGTCCGTACATGCGCCGCGCCCATCTCAGGAGGCGCGGAACCGACAGCGTCATGGTACTCGCGGTACCATACGTTCGTTGGACCAAGATCGAGCTGGTGGATCTCGAGGTGCTCAAGACCCGCATGCGCGCCAACATGCTGGCACGAGCAAGACACGGTCGCCTGGACGGGATACTGCTCCTTCCAACATAGTTGGAAGTCCGAGCATATCCCGCTCCTCGCACCGTTCACCACTACCACCCACCACTCCAGCAGAAGCTTTGGCCCGAGCTCAACTGCTCTTGGATTACCCTCCAACGGCAGACAAGATCGATGAATGGAGGGCCACCATTCCGAGTCTCATCGGCTTCTCCAACGGCGACACTCCACGGTAGCCGGGTACATCGCAGCCGCGGCAAGACTGCCAGGAGCGAGCCAATGGCGACAAGGCCGGTGGGGGTGCAACAACCGTGCACTCTCTGCCCCGAAGGCCAAGATCGCCGTCTCGCCGGATCCACCTCGACAGCGACTCCACCGCGTCATCAGATCTACGAGCTCGTCGCGATCAGCGCCAAGTTCTTCACGAACGACAGCAAGAAGACGCTCGTACTCGCATCGAGCACCGAAGAGAAGCGCGGCATCAATCGGACCAGCGCGCTGGGCCCTCTGTCGATATGCATGCGCCAGGGGAACCAGGCGACTTGCCGTACGCGGTAGGTTGCCCTGCGCTCACTCATGAGCTGCGGCAAGTCCAGTGGCCCAGTATGAAGAATTTCAAGCCCGACCTACCAGAGAAGTACAACGGCAAGTCGCATCCGTCGGAGTACCTTAGCATCTACACCATCGCGGTGCAGGCTGCCAGGGGGCGGGACGACAAGATCCTTGCCAACTACTTCCCGCTGGTGCTCAAGCCCAATGTCAGATCCCGGCTCATGCACTTGCCGGACAACTCCATATCCTCCTGGGCAGACCTATGCCATCAGTTTGTCGGCGCCTTTACAGGCGGCCACAAGCCTCATGGCCAAGAGAGCGACCTTCATCTGCTCACCCAGAAGGAAGGAGAGTCCCTGCGCAAGTTCATTCAGAGATTCAGCCGTGAACAGCACAACATCCCAGATGTCCACCCTGGCGCGATCATCAGCGCGTTCCATCAGAACGTGCGAAACCGCAGGATGCGGGAGGAGATGGCGATGTGCAAGATCAGAGACGTCAGTGAGCTATATGCCCTAGCCGACAAGTGTGCACGTGCCGAAGAAGGGAGGAAACTCCCCGGAGAGAACACAGAAGCAAGAGGATCTGATAGCGAGGATGCTGCCCCGGCAAAGAGAAACCGGCGGGGAACAACAGGAGGAAGAAAGGCAAAGATGTTCTAGTTGTCGAGCAGTCCAGCAACGGAGGTGGCGCCAAGAAAGCCAAAGCTGGTAGCTCCGGCGAGGAGGCTGTGGCGGTCGCCGACAAGCAGGACGGCACCAACAAGCAGTACTGCAAGATCCACCGCACCAAGGGCCATGACCTCCAGAGCTGCAAGAAGGTTGAGCAGCTTGTTGAGCAGCAAAAGGCTGAATACGAGCGACGCGACAAGGAGAAGGCCCAAGAAGGTGCTGGAGGAGCCGACAAGAAACGTCCCGGCCGGGGAGGACGCCGCGGCAAGGCCAAGCAGCGGCAAGGAGAGAGACCTCCCCGCGATCGCGACAAGGATGAGGATGATGACGAGATGAAGATATGGATGATGACGAGACCGATGAGCAGGAGTTTCAGAAAGCCACAGAGGTCCTGTGCGTTGACGGCGGTGCCTCTCTGCATACTTCACACCGCCGGCTCAAGCAGTGGGTGCGGGAAGTAAATGCAGCAGAACCACCCGTCGAGTCACGCAAGCCTCTGAAATGGTCCAGCACGCCTATCATCTTTGATATTGAGGACCACCCTGATCGCATAACTGCGGTCGGGTGCTTGCCGATGTTGGTCTCACCAACTATCCGCAACCTCAAGGTCACTAAGATGCTAGTTGACGGCGGGGCCGGCTTGAACCTGATCTACTCCGCGGTACTTTAGAAACTCCAGATCCCTGACAGCGAGCTCGAAGAGACCGGCACATTCCAAGGAATCAGTCCGGGAAGGAGCAAGCCGAAGGGAAAGATCACGTTGCCGGTAACATTTGGCAGCGAGTTGAACTTCAGGACTGAGAGGGTCACTTTTGACGTTGCTGACTTTCCATTGCCTTACAATGGGATACTCGGCCGTCTAGCACTCGCCGAATTCATGGCAGCCTCTCACTATGCATACAACATCCTGAAGATGCCAGGCCCGATAAGTGTCATCTCTGTCCTTGGCGACAAGAAGGATGCTCTTATCTGCATCGACAAGATCTACCGGGAAGCAGCAGCCGCAATAGATCGAAAGTCACTTGCCGCTGAAGCTCCCGGGGGAAAGAAGAAGAACAAGTCCGGCAAGAGCTCTGATGCTCACTCCGGCAAGCGTACCTCTTCGGAGTGCTGCGCTACCGTCGAGGACGCAGCATCGAGCTCCACCGGCAAGTGTAAGAAGATGATGACAGCTTCACCAGAGACCAAGAAGGTGTCCGCCAAGGAGGACGGCACTGGTGGTACCTTCACCATCAGTGCCACTCTCGACCCTAAATAGGAAAGCGCGCTCGTTGCTTTCCTGCGGGCGAACATCGACGTGTTTGCGTGGCAACCGTCTGACATCCCCGGTGTTCCCAGGAAAGTAATCGAGCACCATCTTGCCGTCTGTCCTCATGCTCGGCCCGTCAAGCAGAAAGTCAGGAAACAAGCAGTATAGCGCCAAGAATTCATTGCAGAAGAAATCAAGAAACTGGAAGCAGCAGGCCTTGTCAGAGGAGTGCTCCATCCTACGTGGTTGGCCAATCCTGTAGTCGTGCGTAAGGCAAACGGGAAATGGAGGCTTTGTATCGACTTTACCGATGTTAATAAAGCTTGTCCCAAAGACCCATTTCCCTTGCCGTGCATTGACCAGATTGTTGACTCCACGGCCGGATGTGACTTGCTTTCATTTCTTGACGCATACACAGGGTACCATCAGATCTTCATGGCAGAAGAGGATGAGGAGAAGACCGCATTCATCACTCCATGTGGCACATACTGTTTCGTACGGATGCCTTTCGGTTTAAAGAATGCTGGTTCAACATTTGCAAGAGCAGTCCATGACGCTTTTGAGCCACAAATACACGGAAATGTGGAAGCCTACATGGATGACATAGTGGTCAAGAGCAAGGACAAAGCAACTCTGATTCAAGATTTAGACGAAACCTTTGCAAATCTGCGCAAGATCAACCTCAAGCTTAACCCCGAGAAGTGTGTGTTTGGAGTTACCTCCGGCAAGCTTCTTGGGTTCTTCGTGTCTCAGCGGGGAATTGAAGCCAATCCCGACAAGATCAAGGCCATTGAGCAGATCGAAGCACCAAAGCGCGTCAAGGATGTACGAAGGCTTGCCGGTTGCGTGGCTGCTCTCAGCAGGTTTATCTCTAGGTCTGCTGAGCGCGCCCTGCCGTTTTTCAAAATATTGAAAAAGGCAGGTCCAATGAAATGGACTCCGGAAGCGGAGGCTGCGCTGCAGGACTTAAAGAGATACCTGTCCTCCACTCCAACACTTGTCGCACCTAAGCCACAAGAGAAGTTGCTGCTGTATATAGCGGCAACCAATCAAGTGGTTAGTTCTGCGTTAGTAGCGGAGAGGGAGGCGGATGATGAGCCAGCAACCACGGCAGATGCATCCAGCGACAAGCAGGGGGCTTCACCAGCAAGCTCTGGTCCCGACAAGGATGGATCTGCGCAGGCGTGTGAGGAGATGCAGAAGAGAATGGTGCAGCGCCCAGTTTACTTTGTCAGTTCCCTTCTGCATGGGGCTAGATCGAGGTACTCTGGCGTGCAAAAATTGCTTTTCGGCCTTCTCATGGCCTCGAGAAAGTTGCGCCATTACTTCCAGGCACATGAGATAACAGTTGTCACTCGTTTTCTGCTGAAAAGGATACTGCAGAATCCAGAAGCAACGGGCAGGATTGTCGAGTGGGCACTAGAACTGTCAAGCTTTGGCCTCAAGTTTGAGAGCACTTCAACTATCTAGAGCAGAGCATTGGCAGAATTCATAGCAGAGTGCACGCCAACACCTGATGAAGAAATTCCAGAAACGAGCATCCCCGTCAAGGAAGCAAGCAAGGAGTGGCTAATGTACTTTGATGGTGCCTTCTCGCTGCAAGGCGCCGGTGCGGGCGTGCTTCTTGTCGCACCCACTGGAGAGCACCTCAAGTACGTAGTCCAGATGCACTTTCCCAGGGAGCAAGCAACAAACAATACTGCGGAGTATGAAAGTTTGCTTGCCGGTCTCAGGATCGCAGCAGACCTTGGGATCAAGAAGCTAATTGTCAGGGGTGACTCGCAACTTGTCGTCCGCCAAGTGAACAATAATTATCAGAGTCCGTTGATGGAAGCTTACGTTGACGAAGTGAGAAAGCTAGAAGAGCACTTTGACGGCCTACAGATGGAGCATGTTCCAAGAGCTGATAACGACATTGCCGATGGCCTGTCAAAGTGCGCCGCACTTAACTTACCTATGGAACTAGGGATCTTTGTGCTCAAGCTGACTCAACCGTCTGTAACGCCATCAACTGGACAGAGCAAGAAGAGGAAGTTGATTTCTGGTGACTATTTTCCGGCAGAGCTCCCCGAAGCCGCAGCCAAGAAGGTCCCCAAGATCAACACCAAGGGTGCTGAGAAGCAGTCTGCTCCGGCAAGCCTTAGGGTTTGTTCCGTTGAAGCAGACGCTCCCGACAAGTTTCGCTCCGGCAAGCTTGCCGGGGAACGTCAAGCTCTGGCTGAGCCACAGGTTCTTGCCGTAGAAGCGGATGTTCCCGCAGCAGCAGATATGCCTTTAGTCCTTGTTGTCGAGCCGCAAGTTCTAGCATGGGCACAGCAGATTGTCCATTTCCTTCAGACAGGAGAGCTTCCCGAAGAGCAAGAAGAAGCGGAAAGAGTAGCCCGGCAGTCAAGTATGTACCAGTTTGTCGACAACACACTGTACAGAAGAAGACTCAATGGTGTGAAATTGAAGTGTATTCACCGGGAAGATGGACAAAAGCTGTTGGCAGAGATACATGGAGGAATATGTGGTCACCACATTGGCGCGAGAGCACTTACCGGCAAAGCATTCCGGCAAGGTTTCTTTTGGCCGACAGCCCTCCAGGATGCAACTGCACAAGTAACCAAGTGTGAAGCGTGCCAGTTCCATTCCAAGCAGATACACCAACCAGCTCAAGCTCTCCAGACGATCCCTTTATCCTGGCCATTTTCGGTCTGGGAGCTCGACATCCTCGGCCCCTTTCCCCGAGCTGTCGGGGGCTTTGAGTACTTGTACGTTGCAATCGACAAGTTCACAAAGTGGCCGGAAGTGGAAGCAGTGAGGAAGGTGACAGCACAGTCAGCAGTCAAGTTCTTCAGGTCGATTGTTTGTCGCTTCGGGATCCCTAACAGGATCATCACCGACAACGGCACGCAATTCACGAGCCGCACCTTCATGCAGTACGTCCAAGATCTTGGCGCCAAGGTCTGCTTCGCTTCTGTTGCTCACCCGAGAAGCAACGGTCAAGCGGAGAGGGCAAATGCTGAAGTGCTGCGCGGGCTCAAGACCAGAACTTTCAACAGGCTGCACAAGTGCGGAAAGAACTGGATTGAGGAGCTGCCGGTGGTTCTTTGATCGATCAGGACGATGCCAAATCGAGCCACTGGCCAGACACCTTTCGCTCTAGTCTTTGGAGCAGAGGCAGTTCTCCCCATGGAACTCGTATACGGGTCACCTCAAGTACTCGCTTATGATGAGCTCGAGCAAGAGCAGCTGCGACAAGATGACGCGCTGCTCCTTGAGGGGGACCATCTTCAGGCCGCTGTACGAGCTGCTCAATACCAGCAAGCTTTGCGCCGCTACCATAGCCGCAAAGTTAATGCCAGAAGTCTCGAGGAAGGCGACCTTGTTCTTCGGCGCGTTCAGTCCACCAAGAATTCCAACAAGTTGACGCCAAAGTGGGAAGGCCCTTACCGGGTGAAACGAGTCACTAGGCCTGGCGCTGTCCGCCTTGAGACCGAAGATGGCACTCCGGTGAGCAACTATTGGAACATTGAGCATCTTCGTAAGTTTTACCCGTAGGGCGCGGTTGCCGGAACCTGTTCCGGCAACCACCTTTTGTACAAGTCTTGCCGCTATTGCATGTAATCCTTTGTACAAAGCCGGGCGCAGACCTCGTGCATAAGTAAAGCTCATGTGCTCCGCACATCTTGTCAATTTCATGCTTTCTATTTGTTTGCATGTGTTATCTGACACTTTGTGCAGCACCTACCCACGGTAAGCAATAACGAGCCGTAAGGCTCCATATATTTATTTTCTCTTCTTTCTTTTTCTCAAAGAAAGGGAAGGTTCCCTCGACCACAAGTTTGCCGCGGGGAAAGGAGAAGATAATGGTATGGACCAGGCGACGTTCAAGAAAGTTTCGCCTTATCGGGAAGCAAACGACGGAAAAGCTAAGTTCCCGAAGTTTGAGCAATCAGTCTTAAATTTTTTTAAGTTATCTTCCTTGAACGACCGTGCTTTGTATGGAAAACCTATGCGCGGAGGAACCAACTCATAGCTAGTTGCGCCATTACTTTGTTTCGAGTCTGCTCAACAACTTAAGTGTGTTGCGACTAGTTGCGACAAGGTTTCTTGTCGGTAGCGGCACCGCCAGCAGGCTGCTGACGTCCCGCACTCAGCGCTCGCGGCTACGGTGCCTGCGCCGACAAGTTCCCTAAAAGCGTAGGGCGAAAACATACAAAGGAAGGAATCAAGTAAAGGAAATAACATAGCAATAGCTACCCAAAATAAAGTTATATTACAAGATAGCTTGTCACAGCTCTAACAGATTGTTCCCATAACATGACTGGCAGCGACAAGAAAAGGAGAAAACGGGCGGCCTAATCTATGCGATCGCCCTCAACCCTCTTGATCCCGCTCACCTTGTCCACAATGGGTGCAACAAGGGTCTTGAGCGCTTCCAGATCAGCATCCGGCGGCAAGGTCCTGAGGACGTTGGTGAGGTTGAGGCCCTGAATGCGGAAGGCCACCTTCACCAACACTTTCTGAAGAGCTCCCGCGCAGATCTTGCGCGACTCGTCGGCCAGCTGCTTTGGGATCTTCTCCCGGAGTCGCTGGAGGGCCGTCGCCACGCCTTTGAAGAACAAAGTGAGCTTGGCGCTGGGTTGGAGGTTCTCATCGAAGGGATACCCGAGATCCTCCATCCCCAGCTGCGCCAGCTCCTCGTCAATGACTGCGGCGATGTTCACGAGACCCTCCGTCCAGAGCTCCACAGTCTCCTTAAAGGTGTTCTGGGTGACAGCAGCACTCGCCAGCAGCTCCTCGTTGGCCTTGATCTCCTCCTTCAGGGCCACCTCCCGCTCCTTGGCGCCGTCCAGCGTCTTGGTCAAAGTAGCCAGCTTCAACTCAAGATCTGCGTTGGAGTCCTTGGCGGCGCTAAGCTCCTTGCCCTTCTCGGCGAGACTACCCTGCAGCTCGCCAAGAGTGTAGGCGTCCTTCTCGCGCTCGCGCTTGAGCGCGGCAAGCTCTTCACCGCTCGCCTTGAGATCGGCCTCCAGCTGCACCACCTTCATCTCCAGCTCCTTCTTGGCGGCCTCGGCAGCTGCGGCAGCGTCCTCTGCTTCCTTGAGAGCCCCGCCAAATGTTTGCTGGGCGCGCGACAAGCTCCTCCTCGTGGCTGTCAAGGTTGACTTTCCGCTGCGCCAGCTCGCCCTCCCGCGCAAACAGTTCCTGGGCGGCAAGCCGCTGTTGCTCTTCAACTTCGGCCTTCTCGAGGAGGAAGGCTTTCCACGCCTCGGCGAGTTGCTCCCGATCCTCTGCCAGGGACCGGAGAGCTTCCTGGTTACGACTCCGGAGCTCCTCTGCGCGTTTCTCGATGTCCACTCCCGCCTTCGCGGCAAGCGCTTCTCGGGATTCCAGCTTGGCCTGCCGAGCGCGGTAGAGCGACAATAGCTTCCGCAGCAGCTGCTCCTCCTCAGGCTCGCCGTTGCTGCTGCTCGGCGTGTCAACCAGCGTCAGCCCAGCGGAGGCGAGCACCTCTCCATCAAAAGCTTCTCCTTTGACCGGCGCCCTGGAGCTTGACGCCCAGGGGAGCTTGATGAAGACGCCATCGCCGGCCTTCAAATAGGCGCCGGGCTGGGGCTCTTCGGAGCCTGATGCTGCAGCAGCGGTGGAGGGATCGGTGGTCGGCGTAGCGCCTGGCGCTCCTGCGGCCTCAGGGTCGTCAGTGCGACCGCCAGACCCCTCGCCAGCTTCTGTGGCGGCAGCTTTGGCGGCCTCCTCGCCGGCAGGATCATCGGCGCCAGCTGCTTCTTCGGTGGCAGCGGCGTCGTCGGTGTTGTCGCGCGCGTTCTCCTTGCCGGCGACCTCAGTCTCCGTCGGCTCCATGGCGGATGGATCTGACGACCGGAAAAGGGAGAGAAAAGTCAAGCAAATATCCAAAAAGAAAATCAGAAAAAGAAGAACCCAAGGGAAGTTTTCAAGCAAGAAGGATTACCTGCACTAGGCTCTACGGTCACGGTTTCCGCCACCGGGGGGTCGCTGGTGCTGTCCCTTGCCGGAAACTTCTCCCTTATCGGAAAATTCTCCCTTGCCGGAGATCGCTCCTTTGCCGGAGATCGCTCTCTTGCCGGGGAATCCTCCCTTGGCGGTGTAGTCGAAGCAGATAGCATGTCAGGGGTGGCTTCCGGGTGCTCCTGGTGAGGTTGTTCTGCTCCTACACGAACAAATAATCAGGTGTCAGCAAAGAAAGAGCACCCATGTGCGCCTAACAGCGGGGAGTAAACCATGTACTTACGCTGGGGGCTGCGCTAGGGGCTGCTTTGGGGAACAGTTGCTGGGTCCGGCAAGGTGGTCTCGGGCGCGCCCCCTGCTGTCGCGGTGGGCTCGTCCTCGATGACAATCACCTGGGCCTTGGCTCTCTTCGCCGCTCTCTGGGCCAGAGTCCTGAAAAGGGAATGAGTTCAGGGTAAATCAAATCAGATACGTGACAAAAACAGCAAGAATTGAAGAACTACAAGTATAGCAGAGAATCTTACTCTTCTTCTTCCTCGTCGGAGCTCAGTGCGGAGAGGTCGAAGTCCGGCCCACCTTCGGCGTGACGAGGCGGAGGAGTAGGTTCCCTTGGCCGCTTGGCGGGGGTAGCGGTGGTGGTCCGGGACGACCCCGCTCCAGTTGCCGCAGCGGCGTGATGCGCTCCTGCGGCAACAGTACTTGTCGCGGTGGAGCGTGTCGCGTGGCGTGGCGGCTCTTGACTCGCCTGCCGCCCTGCTACGTCCCCGGCCTTGCGGAGACGCCTTCTTGGTGGAGCTGGGGGCTGCGCTGGGGGCTCTGCTTGCGGCAAACTGCCTGAAGATGGCGGGCCGCTCGCACCCTCTGCGGGCTCACTCGACTCGGCGTCAGGCCCGGCAAGCTCTTCCTCGCCGTCAATCCACTCTCGCTCGGCAAGGCTTGCCACCTCTGCTGCCTCTGCCTCCTCCACGGTGAATCCAAACTCGCCCGTGGCAGCGGCTGCCGCCGCCTCTTCCGCCTTAGTGGCGATGCGCTGCATCTCCGCATCGGTGGTGTCTCGGGTGAGGCTTTTCTGCTCGTCGGAGCGGACCGCCACCTCCACCAAGCCGTCAAAGAACGCCTGCACGACGTCGTCTGCAGGCTCCTGCCAAGTCGGGACGATTCCATGCGAATCGCACAATGGCATCATTGCACGGATGCGGTCGAGCGAGGAATTGTTGCACAGCGGAACGACACCCTGCGGCAACCAGAACCATTCGGGATGTTGAGGGTCATGTTTGAACAGTTCCTTGAGAATCGCGTCCAGTTCCAGGACAGTGAAGTTGAAGTTGAGGCCCGGGCGCAGCCTCATGATGTCCGCCGCACCCCCGAACTCCCAGGCAGGTCTCCTCCTCTCCTGCAGGGGGGCGATGCGGCAGCGAAGAAAATCTGCGCCAACAGTGCCTACAGTGAGCCCGGCAAGCCTGAGGCGTAGGATCCGGGTGACGGTGATCTTCAGCCTATCGTCTTCCGGGGCCACGCTGCTCCAGTCGTTGCCGCGCCCTGCTGGGGCTTGGCGCTGGGCGGTGAATGGCTGCGGGTTCTCCTCGACAATCCAGCACCAGTCTCCTCTCCACTCCTCCCATTTGCTGCGAAGCTCCCCCTCCAGATAAGCTTCCTTCTTGCCGGCTCTCGAGATCCAGGCGATTCCGCCAGATAAAGGCTCTCCTCTCCCGACTCGGGGCATAAAGAAGTGGCGGAAAAGAGCTACGTTTGGGTGGACTCCGACAAAGTTTTCGCAGAGATGTGCAAAAACTGCCATGGTCAGAACAGCATTGGGGTGAAATCAAGGAGGTGGAACCCGTAGGTGTTCATCATATCGCAAAAGAATTCAGAGAAAGGCGGGCAGAGCCCGCAGTAGAAGAACAACACGAAGAAGGGATATCCATTAGGAGCCCGTTCCGAAGCGGCGGCGGAGAGTACCTTCGTGCACGGATGCGCTCGCGTCTCCGTCGACCAGAAGAGGTAGTACCACTCCCTAAGCTCCTTCGCGGCGAGCTCGGGGGGGAAAGTTGCCCGCTCATTCCGCAGCGCCTCGAGCCGCAGCGCCTCGGCCGACTTCACGGCCTTCCCGCCTTTCGGGGCCATGGCGGAGGTGGTGGGGGAGGTCGACGACGTTGGTGGCGTCGGTGGCGATGGGGGGCAGAGCGCTGCTCTCTTTCGGCTTTGGAAGAAGGGGGAGAGAGGCGGAGATTTTTGAGATTGGAAATAGCAACGACGAGATGGACGAACTGCCCATGTTTCCCCTGCTTATAAAGGGGGGGGGACGTTCCGTCTTTTCGAATAAAGAAGCCACCCACAATCTCTCCCACGACGCCGCATTCGACGCGTGTCGTTGGGGAAGGGCGCGGCGGAAACGGAGTAAGATGCAGCGTAACCCAGGCCGCGCGTGCCCGTGCCCTGTTTTGGGCCTGGCCCAACAACGCTCGGCACCGTGTGTGGCCCAGGCCCGGGGGCTCCTGTCGGTGTACTAGAGTAGGGGTACCCTAGTATCCCGAACTTGTGCACGGGTAGTCGCAGCGCCCCGCGACAAGGCTTGCCGGGTGACCGCCAAGGTCCTCCGTGGTTCATTTGGAGCCATTCAAGAACAAAGTGTTCAAGCCGAGAAGACAAAGCCCCGGCAAGAGGAGCTTGCCGGGAAGGCCAACCAAGGAATCTCAAGGAACTTGCCGCGACGCGCCACGCGTCCCGGCAAGGCCCGGCGAGCGACAAGCTTCCGGACGTGACAAGACAACGACCGCGGCAAGGCGCTTGCCGCGGCAAGCTACCACTCTGTACCCACGCTCCAGCACATCCACCAACGTGTCACCCTGGGGCCTTTCCAGGGGCGCGTGGCGAGAGGCTGTGCAGCCAGCGGTGCGCGGTGGCAAGCGGCGCTGACAAGATCGCCATCGTGGCAAGCGGTGGCGCCTCTGACGGCCCCTTTCTTGCACTGTTTGGGCGACACAGACGGGCATTTAAGACCTTTGTCCCTTGCCGTCAGAGTTAGGTATGATACACTGTACAGGTAGTTGTACCAACCGCAACTCCTTTTCCATTTTTACCCTTGTCTACGTTCCCACCTGTCGGTGACCCCTTGAGCATATAAAAGGAGGCCCATGTGCAACGTAGAGGGGGGTTCGAAAGCAGAAATACTCACGCTCGGTCTCGTTAGCAGCTGGTGTGTACTGTAGCACCCAGCGCTCCCGAGCAAGAACTCAATACACTCAGACATGCAGCAGTAGGAGTATTATCTCTCCGGAGAGCTCCGAAGCCGGGTAAATCGCTCGTGTGCTTCGCCTCGATCCGCTCTTCGTGCGATCTCCGCCCCCCGCCGAACCGAAAGGGGCTCGGTCCGCCGGTCCCGTAGGTGTTCGTGGGTCAGCCTCCCCGACACATGAGTTCGAATTCTGTCTTTTAACTTTAGATTTGTATATTATATATTACTCTACTTATTTAATATATACTTCTTTCGCTACTGTACCGATAGTGGAACCCACAGAGTACTTAGAATATTAAGGATGGACTTGTTTCTTTTTAACTTTCTGTACGAAGCTGTAGCCACCCTGCAAGTCACGTGTACACTCTACATGCAATTAACTTTTTATAGAGGGAAAATCATACAAGCAATTAACTCAAATGGATTGGATGTCACTCTATTATTTCCAGCATAAAGAGCATCTCCAACGGCAGCCGGCAAATTTCCTCCCGCTTCCTTCCGCGGAGGACGACATCAAATGCCAGCAGCATACATTTTTACAACTCTAACCAACCAGATGAAATTCGTGCAAACACGGATTGATCTCATATAAGCATGAAGGATTTCGTATAAAAAGCCGGATCTTCATATAAACATGATGGATTTCATTACATTTACATGAACTAAGAGGTGCCAATCCGGCTCTCTTGTATAATTAATACTCCCTCCGTCCGGAAATACTTGTCCTAGAAATGGATATATCTAGACTTATTTTAGTTCAAAATGGCCGCCCGCGGATCCCTTTGTCTTCCTCATGTCCGTCAGACACTTGTGGGGTCGACGAAGGTCCTCGGAAGAGACGAAGCAGCAAAGAAACCACCTGAATCCGCGGTCCTCGCCTCGGGAGTGGCCTTCATGGGTCCCAAGTGGCGGCGGCCTCCCGTGTTCTACTTCTCCTCGATGATGGCGGAACACAGGGAGAAGCATGCCACCGACTGGTTGCTCTCCACGCACCCGGCTTCTGTCTCTGCCTTCATGGCGCTGCCGCAGGCACGGGAGGCACGCCCATAGACACGAGAGGCGCGGCCACCTCAGACACTGGTGGCGCGGTACGACGCGGCAGCGACGGTGCCCGTACCGGCGTGCTCGCCGTCATGTCGGCATGGAGCAACTCGCCACTCCTTATCGAGCTGAACTGGAGCGGCGAGTTGCTGAACCACGCGCCTGCTTGGGGAGGCAACTGGCTCCGTCGGGCCAAGCGAGGTTGGTGAAGCACCGAGCGGCCTCGCCTGTATGCGGAGGGCTCGGCGGGCCACCCAGCCGGGTAATATGCCGGAGAACGGCTCATCGGAAGCCATCGGAAGGGTGGAGAAAATGGTGAAGGAGGAGATGCGGGAGCGGCGGAGGGGTGCGATTCTTGCCCGCTGTCTGTCTATCCTCGTGTAAATAGAGGGCGGACGGTAGGAGCTTGGCCGGCGTCTGGCCTCGTTGAAACTGAGCGCGACCGAGAGGAGCTCGGCCGGTGTTGCGTTTAATTCCGGCCTACTCATGAACTCACGTGTGGCCGGAGTAGGATTCTCGGTTTGCATGCGGGTTTAACGGAGGGGTTTAATGGAGGCGTCGGGTGTGCAGCGGGCGGCGCAGTACTATTCGATTTGACATCATTAATGAGTCGTCAAATCACAAAGGCCCTCGCCTCTCGTGAAACTGACCGAGCTAGACTGCCCCGCCATCTAACCTTTTAAAAAATGTATATACTCCACTTTTGTACAGTAGTAGTATCGATGGATTGCGCCATGGAGCAAAACTTGAAATTAATGCATGAGGGAAGTAATAGGAGGAGGTCCGGGAAAAGAGGTTGCACGATGTGAATGCAACACAGTTTGCCCTCATTGCCCTCATATAAAGACGCCCCTCCTCCATTCCAATGCATCTACCACATCGTACGCACCTAAGCACTTGCCTAAGCACCTACACTAAGCGCAAAAGAGCTCGCTCCAGACCCATGGCGGCGATGCGCGTGAGCGGCCAGCGGCTGCGCTAGATGGTCCATGATGCCGGTTTGCGGCATGGCGCCGAGGATCGTCTCTAGACGGTGTTGGAGACGGCTGGTGGATGGCCACCGTCGACACCAACTACGACTCTCAGTTGGACCAGATGATCGTTGCCACCAGCAACAAGTTCACCGTCCTCAAGAAGCTCGCGGACGACATCGCCGTACTCCTCCAGCCCGCGCACCCGGGCTCCTCATTGCCTACCACCCTAATCGGCCTCCATGTCCGGAACCTCTTTCAAGCACTGGTGGCCCTACAACTGCCCGCCGACGCCACGAAGAATGTCCACCTGGAGGTCGCGCTCGCCGCGAGGCGCCTCGCCCTGCAAGAATTCGTTGACCTACACATCCACGCGTACGAGCAAATCGTGTACATAGGTATCTACAAGGCCAGTGAGGACGCTACGATGTTGGCCTTCCTCAACCGGATGGAAGCCTTGGATGCCTTTGTTGAGAAGCACCTCGACCTCGCCACAAAAGCCGCCACTCCTTAGCCGCCGGTCGGTGGCCCGGCGCACTAAGTTGAGGAGGAGGAGGTCATACGTTCGTGGATCCATCTTTCTTCTTGCCTTCTGTAACCACCACTGTGATCGCATCATCGTGGCCTTAATTATTATTGTGCTGTTGCATTCTCGTTCCAGTCAATACCGACATGTGCGATCCCTTTGCTTAATTATATGCATCACTGTAACTAATACTCCATCCGTCAATTTATAAGTTGTGCTTACCTTTTCCATCAACTTCGTGCAACGCGCGGGCATCTTGCTAGAAACACTAGAATATGTCTATATAATCCGTATGTGATAGTCCATTTGAAATCTCAAAAAAGACAAATATTTAGGTACGGAGGGATTAATATATTAGGAGTATATCAAAACAATAGTGATGTCTTTCAAGTTTGTGAACAAATACTACTATTCTACTACTTTGGATCCGTCGCAACGCACGGGCACATTGCTAGTAAAAGGAAAAGGCCCGCCACGTTCGCGTCGCACCCCCACACACCCGGGAATCGGGAGTACAACACGGCCCATCCGGCACGACACATAGCTTACGGAAGGCGTGTTGCCTAGCAGTGGCGGAGCTTGAAGCAAAACGTTGGGCGTGCCAGTCTAGCCAGGCTATAGAAATTACCCTTGCATTGACGTTTCATGCCTCAAAACTGGATGTACAACTACGAACATCCTGCTAGGTTGGGCGGGCCAGGGCACGTGTTGGCCCTCACGTAGCTCCGCCCCTGTGCCTAGCATTTTCACTTTCATGTGGGACGGCCCCTTGAGCAAACCGACACCCCGCCCGCCGCTGGGTTGGAAAACAGAAACAAGGGGAAGATCTACCTGTAGCATGGAAGCCAAGAAATTTTGTGTCAGACGGGGCTCGTTGATAGAGTAGGAGCATTCCATACTAGTACTACGCCTACCAAGTTTGTACTCCTAATACTATTATATTACTAGTACTACCACTATACAACTAGTAGATACATGCACGGCACAACATCGTAGGAACAAAAAACGGGAAGATCTTGTTTTGGGTGATTTATCTTTTTTTCAATCAACATAGTATGAACAATATGATGTGGGGGGAACCCATGAAGCTTATGTGGCTTGGTTGCATGGCTACAGAAGGTTAGAGAAACATAAATAGATAATGTGTTTAGAGTGCACTCCACTAAATAGATATACTTTGGATCCATTGCAATGGACCGGCACATCTATATCTATACCCCCTATATAGTGTGTGAAAAACTTTGAAAGTAGGTCGTTGGATGAAGCCAATCCGATGGTACAAAGATGGCAAATCCGAGCACTACTGGCCATTGGATATCATCCACCAGATTCTGCCACATGTATAATCTAGAAGATTCCATGGTTGAACTTAATTCATGACTAACTTTGCCACAAGTAAGCTCAGGCAAAGTTATTAATAAGTTCTTCAAAATGAGAGCCGCAAGTTGGCAAGCCTAAGGGAATCTTGCCACATTTTTTGTGTGTATGTCATGTGGGGCTAGTGTGGCTTGCCTAAGGTGTGGCTTGAACCAAACACTCACCTAAGTTAATCAAACTTGCCTAACTTTACATTCCACCAAATTTTGCCACAAGTTGGCAAGCCTAAGGGAATCTTGCCACATTTTTTGTGTGTATGTCATGTGGGGCCAGTGTGGCTTGCCTAAGGTGTGGCTTGAACCAAACACTCACCTAAGTTAATCAAACTTGCCTAACCTTAAATTCCACCAAATTTTGCCACATGTTAGAATCCAGAAAACTCCACATGTAGAAGCATAATGCAAAAACCACCAGAATCTCATGTGTGCAATGCACGTGTACCTTACTACTAGTACTAGTAGTAGTAAGAAACAAATTCCAGTTTTGGCACGAGCTCGTACTGTGGGAGCACCACAAGGCCTGCCGGAGGAGTTACATTTTCCTCTCGGGGCCCACAGGACCGAACTTCAGTTGCTTAGTGCCCGGCCTATGAGTCAATGACATGTGGGCCTTAAAAGCGGCTGGCCCACATGTCATTCTCATGGTGGTGGCGTGGTTCGCGACTCACTCGTTCGAGATGAACCGGCCGGTGGTGGCGTGGCCGTGGCGAGGGTACCATAGCTGGGCGTCGGGGCGTTACGAGGCGTAGATGGCCACACCGGCGGGTACTACCTGTAGTACATAAGTACTCCAGCTGAGGATTGATGCCCGGGACGAAATGTGTCACAGCCGCTGGATGAAAATTTGATGGTGCGGGAGTACGGATCGGAGCACAGCAGCGGAGCAAGCAAACCACGTCCAATCGGGTGTGTCTGTGGTAGAAAGTTGATGGTCGCCGCACTTCAGTTGGCCCGCATGTCATGCACACAAAGGCAGAGGAGCGGTGGGGCCGAGAGGGATGAGGGGCACAAACAATCCTACCATTCTGTCACTGACACGTGGGACCCATAAGCGTGGGTCCCACCTATCAGCGAAGGAAAGGCAGGGCAAGGTAGTGATAGCCACGTCAGAGGATCCATGTCCACGTCGGGGGACGTCGTGCCGTGGGTTGGAGCGGCGTCGTGGGAATCGCGTGTGGGTGTGGCAGTGGTAGAAACAAGAAATGTGATGGTCGTCGTGGTTCAACTTCCATGGACAAGCTGTCGTGTCTGCTGACACATGTATATCAAAACTAGAGTGTTTATATTTCAAGCACGTGAACAAGTATTATTCTACTAGTTTGGATCCATTGCAACACACGGGCCAGCACATTGGTAGTAGTAGTGTCCATCTCTATCTCTAGAGGCCTTCCCTCGTTCATCCTTTTCTCTCACAAGATCAACTACTCATACAAATGCATCTTGATGTTCCATGGAACGCACGAGGATGTTTCCTTGGGGGTCTCTCCAGCGCGGCGTGGCCGTAGTTGCAAGTCGATGCCCCTTGAGATGCCGATGTTGAGGGGCATTCGGATTTCCTCCGATGAGCAGGTAAGATGAGTTTGATCACGTAGTAAATGCATTCTAAAGACTACTTCCATGTCCATTTCCTAATTCTCCCCCTGCCCACTGTTTCACAGGCTAGGCTCGGTGCGAGTGGAGATTGGCTTGCATATGTACGGGAGGGTACCAACATCAATTTGCACAACATTTACAACGGTGACACCGTTCTCGTAGAACCTTTGTCCAACATTGGGATCAGCAATGTAACGGGCCACCGCATGAATTGGTATGATGGAACCACTGTGAGATTGAATAAAAGATAGCACGAACCTTGCACATGGCAGTCAAAGGTGGACCATGTTGTCTGCAGCCGATTTGTTGCCGTACGAGTAGGAAGATGCTGTGCTCCTTTCTAACCGCATCTTTGCGGTGACAAACCAGGGGACTTATTTTGTATGGGACACATCCTACGATATACTCCCTCTCTCCCAGTTTATTTGTTTTGAATCTTTTCGTTTTATAAGTTTCAAATTCAAATTTAGAGATTACAATGTCCATTAAATCGTTGCGTGCATGTATAGTAAAGAAACAAATCTCGAGTTTGGCACGAGTTCGTGCTGCGGGAGCACCACAAGCCCTGGCGCAGGAGTTACATTTCCCTCTCAGGGCCGTCGGGACTGAGCTTCAGCGCCTTACTACACCTACCTTTGAGTCAATAACATGTGGACCCGATAGGTGACTGGTCCACATGTAATGCTCCCGAAGGAAGAGGTGCAGTGGGGCCAAGAGGGGTGAGCCGCAGGTCGGGGGACGTGTGGTTTCATGGATTCGAGCGGCGTCATGGGAATCGCGGGTGGCTGTGGTAGAAACTTGATGCTCGCCGCATTTTAGGTGGCCCACATGTCATGCACACAAAGGCAGAGGGGCCGTGTGGCCGAGAGGGGTGAGGCGCACGTCGGGGGGCGTAGTGCCGTGGATTGGAGAGGCGTCGTGGGAATCGTGAGATGAAACGTGATGGTCGCCGTAGTTGACCTTCCAGGGACAAGTTGTCATGTCTACGGACACATGCACAGTATACCGATCACTGGAAGGAGTAGCAGAGAAAGCTATATATGCGGATAAATAGTTCCTTATAGTCAAGCGGACCCATGCTACTACTCTGTTCCAAAGACATGCACACCATCTAAATAGTCCATCTATATCAATATACACCGAGAGGGAATATTTTTTTTTACAAGAGAGGAAATAGTTCATCCATCCATAATGCCCTCCTGGTGGTGCAGCGTTTTCTTCTTCTTCTTCTTCTTCTTCTTCTCATTCTCTATGGGAGACGGCTTCGCAACAAGCTCTTTGGACCTTGCAGCTATCTTGAAACTCACACGGGCATCGAGGGCAGCATATTTTATCCGCTCGTACGTCAAGGGATAATTCTCCCATCCAGACAACCTTAATGCCACTGTCTCGTCACCCTTCTAAAGATTTGTACCGAGCACAAAATTTGCTACGTCGAATAGGGATGGTGTCTATTTAGCCCAATCTTCTACAGGAATTTTGATTCTGGTTTGTAGGTCACTGATGCTTTTCAAATCAAGGTTGTACGGCTCCAGCTTCTGTTTGTCCCCTTCGATGGCTACCCCACAGAAGTATACGTCCTCCCAAGATAAGAAATCATGAAGCTCACCTGGTATGGAGGGCGAGTGTATGATGTGGTACACCAAAACACCATCTTCGAGGCACAGCTGAAGGACGATGGCATGCTGGATCTTCCCAGGGGCACGCTCCGTGTACTCTGCGTCGAGACCGGTGACCCTCGTCTCTACCTTTTTGAGGGAGTTGGATACATTGTTGATCCACTGCCGAACAACCCTTAGGTGGACGGTGACGGTGGCAACTATGCGCATCGAGCCTTCGACGAGGACATGTTGGACGCTAAAAACCTGCATCTCGATCTCTTTCGCCATTTTGAACCGCTGGAACGGAGGGCTATGGTTTGGAGAATTAGGATTAGATGGCTAGTCTAACTGAAGTAGTAGATGATTATTTAAAGAGGTTAAAACAATGTGAACGCAATGGGGTCTGGATGCAAATGAAGACGAAGGGGAGGTGAAGAAGCCGAGGCAAATCGGTTACCGATGGAGAAGTAAATGGGAGAAGTGGCATGCAGGCAGTTGATTAGACGGCTAGGTAGACTAAACGAAAAGGCTATGCGGGTAGACTGAGGAGTCGTACCTGTTCGTGTACGTGCCCATCCTTCCTGATAGGTGGGACCTATGCAAACAGATAAAAAAATGTGTCGTAGCTTTTTTGTTGAGCCCGTGAGTGGGAGACACAACATTCTCTGGTTAAGGAATACTCCCTCCGTTTAGGTGAGTATAAGTCACCTCATGAAAATCAGGTTTTCCCAAAACCTTTAGGCGTGGAGCATTAACTTCCTGCTCGATCCCCTCCCAGCCTCGTTAGACAGCATTCTCTTCCTCCGCTGCCGCGTTCTACCTTTCCATTTTTTCCTCTTCTCAAGTGTGGAACGATCTGCATGCCGTCCTTGATGCACCAGAACGACCACTGCATGCATCGCGGCAGGGCGTTGATTGGGCATGCACGAGAATTTGGTTCTGCTCGCAATATGGATGATACCTGAACAATGAAGTGAACAGGCATGCTAGCACGGGAGACCTATTTCCGCTATACAATACTAGAGTACTCATGTTCCTACTAGTAGTATTAGTAGTAGTACAATTGTGGTACACTTGATGGTCAAAATACTATTCATCCGGTCCTCACGGTGAAGTGACAACACCCTGCGCCTGACACTAGTCCAGGCGAGGCGGCGTGTTCGGGTTACCAAAGTCAGCCTCACCCTGTGCATTGTGCAGTCTGTCACCGCTGTTGTACAACACATTGGCGCCTCGCCTCGTCTCCCTCTTCGCTCCCATAGCACCACTCCATCTGCATCTCCTTCTCCGTCTCCGTCTCCGTCTCTATCTCACTGTGCCCCTGTGTACCATCGCCTCACTCGCTCCCCCAGTACCACTATTCCCTCGCTAGCCGCTCCAACACCGACATCATTCTCCCCCGTAAATCAAGCCCCTTCCGAACTCCACCATGGCCGAACGCGAACCACACAGCATCCATATGAGCCGCGATTGGAGCATGAAAGCACAAGTGCTCCCTAGGTGGTTTTGGTAATTAATGTCAACATATCTCTTGTTGGACTAACACTTTTATCTAGTATGTTTCAGATAAGTTCAACAATGGAGTGGCATGGACTAAAGGATGTGGGAACTCCTTCAAGATGATAAGGACAAAGGATTGGCTCAAGCTTCAAGCTCAAGACTCTTCATTTTACATTTTAGTGATCCAAGATCACATTGAGTCTATAGGAAAAGCCAATACTATCAAGAAGGGATGAGGTGTTGCTTAATGAGTTTCTTGCTCCACAGTGCTTAGTGATATGCTCCAAAACCCTCAACTACTTTCCCACTTCCACACATATGACCTAAACCTAAAGTCAAACTCGGCCACACCGATTCTTTCTATCCGGCGCCACCGAGTTCAGATGGCATAGCCACTGCCACAAACCCTAGAAAAATCGGTCTCACCGATAGGGATCTCGGTCTCACCGGGATGGGATTGTAATCTCTCTGTGTATGTCCATTACCAAAATCGGTCTCACCGAGTTTGAGCAATCGGTACTACCGATATTACAATGCAAACTCTCTGTTTAACTTATTACCAAAATCGGTCCCACCGAGTTTGAGTAATCGGTCCCACCGAGTTTGCCTGACCAACTCTCTGGTTAGCTAATTACCAAAATCGGTCTCACCAAGTTTGTGTAATCGGTCTCACCGAGATTACGTTATGCCCTAACCCTAATCATATCGGTCCTACCGAGTTGCATGTCAGTCCCACCGAAAATCCTAACGGTCACTAGATTTGCTAAATCGGTCCGACCGAGTTTGTCAATTCGGTCCCACCGAGTTTGGTAAATTGTGCGTAACAGTTAGATTTTGTGTGGAGGCTATATATACCCCTCCACCTCCTCTTCATTCATGGAGAGAGACATCAGAACAAACCTACACTTCCAACTTACCAGTTCTGAGAGAGAACTAC
This sequence comes from Triticum dicoccoides, assembly GCF_002162155.2. NCBI lineage: Eukaryota > Viridiplantae > Streptophyta > Magnoliopsida > Poales > Poaceae > Triticum > Triticum dicoccoides. Next base: position 232,999,407 of record NC_041389.1, read on the forward strand.
CTACTCATGTGTTGAGGCCAAGATATTCCATTCCTACCATATCAATCTTGATCTCTAGCCTTCCCCAAGTTGCTTTCCACTCAAATCTTCTTTCCACCAGATCCAAATCCTATGAGAGAGAGTTGAGTGTTGGGGAGACTATCATTTGAAGCACAAGAGCAAGGAGTTCATCATCAATGCACCATTTGTTACTTCTTGGAGAGTGGTGTGTCCTAGATTGGCTAGGTGTCACTTGGGAGCCTCCGACAAGATTGTGGAGTTTAACCAAGGAGTTTGTAAGGGCAAGGAGATCGCCTACTTCGTGAAGATCTACCGCTAGTGAGGCAAGTCCTTCGTGGGCGATGGCCATGGTGGGATATACAAGGTTGCTTCTTCATGGACCATTCGTGGGTGGAGCCCTCTGTGGACTCGCGCAACCGTTACTCTTCGTGGGTTGAAGTCTCCATCAACGTGGATGTATGATAGCACCACCTATCCAAACCACGACAAAAACATCCATGTCTCCAATTGCGTTTGAATCCTCCAAAACCCTTCTCTTTACCTTCTTGCAAGTTGCATGCTTTACTTTCCGTTGCTCATATACTCTTTGCATGCTTGCTTGTTATGTATTGTGAATGTTAAACTTGTGCCTAAACTCCACTTAAACCTAAAGAAGTTAAAAACTGCAACTTTGATACTTAGTGTCTAATCACCCCCCTCTAGACACCTCTTCTCAAGGTCCTACAAGTGGTATCAGAGCATTGGTCTCCATTTCCTTGGTTTAATAACCATTGGAGGAAGATGGATGAGTCTACTTTGGGGAGTCTTAGACATAGTGTGCCTATACTTGATGGAGAGTATTTTCATGAGTGGAAAAATGAGATGCTTGTAATTTTCAATCAATATCATTTGAACAAGTACATTGCTAGCCCTTGTGCACCTCATGTTGATCCTATGCATCCTACTCTTGATGAGTCAATTGACATGATTCCTGAAGGTGAATCATGAGCAATTGCTTATGAACCCCCCATGTAACTCTTCCTGATTAATATATGTCAATAGGATCCTCTCCTGCTGTCTTTGATTGTTCAAAAAAAGATGAATACTAGTGATCCTATGTTTGGTGATCGTCTATTTGAACTTACAAATCTTATGTGTGCCAAAGGAGATGTTGGAATTATTGGTGATATTATTTCCGAAGCTATAAGAATTCATAAGCAAGGTCATTGTCAAACTCACTCTAACGAATTACCCTCTCTAGGACTTGATCCACCACATGACGATGTTGAACATGGATACTATGATGAGGATGATGATAGTGACTTTGATCTTGACGATGCAATGAGACACTTTGGTCTTATGGCAAATCTTCGGGGATATATGTCAGGAGGAAAGGAATGGGTTCTTGACAGTGGATGGACCGATCACATGACCGGAGATAAAGACATGTTTCGTGAGCTTGCTGAAAATGATTGTCCTCAAAAGTATGTCACTTTCGGTGACAACTCAAAGGGTAAGGTGGTTGGCCTCGGTAAGGTGGCCATCTCACATGATAGCTCCATTCAGAATGTTATGCCATTGAATCTCTTGGCTACAACTTACTTTCAGTATCTAGACTTGTTGATTTCGGTTTCAATGTCCTATTTACTGAAGTAGATTGGCAAGTGTTTCGTTGAGACAATCATAAAATGGTCTTTACTGGTATACATAGAGGTGATCTTTACATTGTTGATTTCTCTAAAAAGTCTCAACCTAAAACTTGCTTCATTGCTAAATCCTCAAAAGGTTGGTTATGGCATAGACGACTAGGTCACATTGGCATGAGAAACCTTGACAAGCTTATTAAAGGGAATCATATCCTTGGTGTTAACGATGTCATATTTCATAAGGATAGACTTTGCAGTGCTTGTCAAGTAGGTAAATAGGTTGGAGGAAGGCATCCCGTGAAGAACATCATGACCACAAGGAGGCCACTCAAGCTACTTCACATGGATCTTTTTGGTCCCAACTCTTACAAGAGTCTCGGTGGAAATTCTTTTGGTCTAGTTATAGTTGATGATTTTTCAAGATTTACGTGGGTTTTCTTTCTCGATGATAAATCACAGGTCCAGAAGATCTTCAAAAACTTCGCTAGGAAGGCCCAAAATCAATTTGAAGTGAAGATCAAGAAGGTTCGCAGCGACAACGGAACGGAGTTCAAGAACACAAATGCGGACACCTTTCTTGACGAAGAAGGGATTTCACACGAGTTCTCGGCTATGTACACACCTCAACAAAATGGAGTTGTTGAGAGGAAGAACCGGATGCTCATCAAAATGGTGAGAACGATGCTTGATAAGTACAAGACGCCGAAGCACTTTTGGGCAGAAGCGGTTGAGACAGATTGTCATGCAACAAATCGCTTGTATCTTCACAAGCTACTCGGCAAGACGGCATACGATCTCCTCACCAGTAACAAACCCCAAGTTGGATACTTTCGAGTATTCGGGTCAAAGTGCTACATTCTTGATAAGCATCGTCGTTCTAAATTTTCTCCTAAGTCTCATGAAGGTTTCCTACTAGGTTATGGCTCAAACTCTCACACTTACCGTGTCTACAACAATTTCACCCGAAAGGTTGAAGAGATGGTAGATGTGAAGTTTGGTGAATCTAACGGCTCGCAAGTAGAGAAATTGCCAATTGATGTAGGAGACAAAGACCCCTCGGAAGCAATCCAAGACTTATCTATTGGCAAGATTAGTCCAACAAAGGTGAAGGAGAGTACCTCATCTGTCCAAGTGGAAGCTTCTACCTCACAGCAAGGTGAACCAAGAGCTGATACGGAAACATCCACAAGTGGGACACACCAAGATGAAGAAAACGAGGAAGTGCATCAAGATGAACGCCAACAACCTCCTTCTCCACCACGACAAGAGAACGACAACGCCAACAATGAAGAAGGCCAAGAAGAAGAACAAGATGAAGAAGAAGTTCAACCAAGAACCAAGCAAAAGCTTTCACGAGTTCGAGCAAGAATTGTTAAAGACCATCCCGTCGAGCAAATCTACAAGGATATACAAACCGGGAGAATCACTCGCTCTAAAACTCGTTTAGCTAACTTTTGTGAAAACTATTCTTTCATCTCTAGCATTGAACCTATGAAGTTTGAAGAAGCATTAGAAGATCCGGATTGGATAAATGCTATGCATGACGAGCTACACAACTTTGAGAGGAATCAAGTTTGGACATTGGTTGAGAAGCCCGACAACAACCACAACATCATCGGTACCAAATGGGTGTTTCGCAACAAGCAAGATGAAGATGAACAAGTAGTTCACAACAAAGCACGTCTCGTCGCCCAAGGCTACACACAAGTCGAAGGTATGGACTATGGTGAGACTTATGCTCCCGTTGCTAGACTTGAATCCATTCGCATCTTACTTGCCTATGCTAATCATCATGATATCACCTTATACCAAATGGACATTAAAAGTGCCTTCCTAAATGGTGAAATAGAGGAGGAAGTTTATGTTAAACAACCTCCCGGCTTTGTCAATCCTAAGAAACCCAATCATGGTTACAAACTTCACAAAGCTCTTTATGGTCTTAAACAAGCTCCTAGAGCGTGGTATAAATGCTTGACCAAGTTCCTTATTGAAAAAGGCTTTGAAATTTGGAAAATTGATTCTACTCTTTTTACTAAAAGGGTTAATGGAGAATTATTTGTATGCCAAATTTATGTTGATGATATCATATTTGGATCAACTAACCCTCATTTTAGTGAGAAGTTTGGGAAGCTAATGTCAGAGAAGTTTGAGATGTCTATGATGAGTGAACTCAAATTCTTTCTTGGTTTGCAAATCAAGCAAACTAAGGAGGGTACATTTGTCTCTCAAACGAAGTACACCAAGGACCTATTCAAGAATTTCAATATGCAAGAATGCAAAGGTATGACTACACCCATGCCTACTAGTGGACATCTTGACTTGACCAAAGATGGTGAACCGGTTGATCAAAAGGTTTATCGCTCTATGATCGGTTCATTGTTATATCTATGTGCTTCACGTCCCGATATCATGCTAAGTGTGTGCATGTGTGCACGGTATCAAGCTGCTCCTAAAAATGTCATCTTAAGGCCATGAAAAGGATAGTGAGATACTTAATCCATACACCAAATTTTGGCATTTGGTATCCTAAGAGGGCCTCTTTCGATCATGTTGGCTACTCCGACTCGAACTATGCCGGAGACAAGGTTGATAGAAAGTCCACTTCGGGTACTTGTCAATTTCTTGGTAGATCTCTTGTGTCTTGGTCCTCCAAGAAACAAAACTCGGTATCCTTATCCACCGCCGAAGCGGAGTACATTGCCGCTGGTTCATGTTGTGCTCAATTAATTTGGATGACCCAAACTCTTAAAGATTATGGGATATATGTGAAACATGTTCCATTGCTTTGTGACAATGAAAGTGCTATTAAAATTGGTCATAATCCCGTACAACATTCTCGAACTAAGCATATTGAAGTTCGTCATCATTTCATTCGAGATCATGTTGCTAAGGGTGACATTAATCTTAAGCATGTTCGCACCGAAAAGCAATTAGCGGATATATTCACTAAACCTCTTGATGAGAAAGTGTTTTGCAGGTTGAGAGGAGAATTAAACATCATAGATGCTTCAAACTTGGAGTAGAAATTCCATTGGATACATGCAAGACATGAGCTTATGACTAATCCTTGATATTTCTCTTATGATGGAAATCTTATGTCTTGGATATATTTGCATCTTGCATGTTATATAACCCATGTAGGTACTTGGTTGAATCAAATTCCATGAGATTGTAATCTACTCACATCTTGAGCAATCTCCACATCATCAAGTCTCTACACTATGGTGGTTGAAGACAAGGAAGCACGAAACCATTCAAGCATATCCTTTGACAAATTCTATGTTGAGCTTAATGATTGTCATTTTCGGATACACAAGTCCTCTTCCTTGCAAGAACTAACCCATGTAGTTCAATGGACTCAAATTCCAAGTGGTGCTCCCAACTCTTGATGAGATACCTCAACCTTGAGCAACCCACACAAGTTCAACTACATGGTCAACACCACCAACCAAGGTATGTTATTCCATCTTAGAGAAGCTTTACTCCGAGGCACGAGCTAAAGCAACTCGACAAGATGTGTATACATCAAGATGCTTAAACAAAAAATGGTAACCCCATTTTGAGCTTAAACGATGAGTATGACCTATGATCGAGTGATCTCACTTGACTCCTAAGTCAATATACTCTAACATAGGTGACTTTATCACCGACCATCTCTAGATGAAGTTCTCTCGTGATCTGTCACGCCCAATATGCGACCCTATCCAAAAGGAACTCGAAGGTCCCACCAAGGATAGACCCACATATTGAGACGCTTTTGCAAGGTGGATATCACTACATCAACATTACATAATAGATGGGGATACATACAAGAGGCATACAGTGCCACACGAATACAACAATACAACATACAAGAACAACATCCGACTACGGATGAATCATAAACAGAAACTCAAACAATATCCACCCTGCTAGCCCAGGCTGCCGACCTGGAACCTATCCCCTGATCGAAGAAGCAGAAGAAGAACTCCAACACAAGTAACATCGCTCTCGCGTCAAGATCATCGCATAACCTGTACCTGCAACTGTTGTTGTAGTAATCTGTGAGCCACGAGGACTCAGCAATCCCATTACCATGGGTATCAAGACTAGCAAAGCTTAATGGGAAGGAAGGGGTAAAGTGGTGAGGTTGCAGCAGCGACTAAGCATATATGGTGGCTAACATACGCAAATAAGAGCGAGAAGAGAGCAAAAGGAACGGTCGTCAACTAGCAATGATCAGGAAGTGATCCTGAACTCCTACTTACGTCAAACATAACCCAGAGACCATGTTCACTTCCCGGACTCCGCCGAGAAGAGACCATCACGGCTACACACGCGGTTGATGCGTTTTAATTCGGATCAGGTGTCAAGTTATCTACAACCGGACATTAACAAATTCCCATCTGCCACATAACCGCGGGCACGGCTCTCGAAAGTTTATACCCTGGAGGGGTGTCCCGACTTAGCCCATGACAAGCTCTCGCGATCAACGAAGGAATAGACCTTCTCCCAGGAAGACCCGATCAGTCTCAGAATCCCGGTTTACAAGACATTTCGACAATGGTAAAACAAGACCAGCAAAGCCGCCCGATGCGCCGACAATCCCGATAGGAGCTGCACATATCTCGTTCTTAGGGCAACACCGGATGAGACAGGCTACGAGTAAAACCAGACCTCGAGTTTCCCCAAGGGGGCCCCGCAGGCGACTCGGTTCGGACCAGCACTTAGACAAGCACTGGCCCGGGGGGGCTAAAATAAAGATGACCCTCGAGAGAGCGACTCCCAAGGGAAAAGTATAGGTGGTGGTGAGGCAAATGGTAAAACCAAGGTTGGGCCTTGCTGGACAAGTTTTATTCAAAGCGAACTGTCAGGGGGGTCCCATAAATCACCCGACCGCGTAAGGAACGCAAAATCCGGGAACATAACACAGGTATGACGGAAACTAGGGCGGCAAGAGTGGAACAAAACACCAGGCATAAGGCCGAGCCTTCCACCCTTTACCAAATATATAGATGCATTAATAATATAAGAGATATTGTGATATCCCAACATACTCATGTCCATCATGGAGCAATCTTCAACTTCACCTGCAGCTAGCAACGCTATAAGAGGGGCTGAGCAGCTCGGTAACATAGCCAAGCAATGGTTTGCTAGGAATGGTGTCAAAGGTTAGAGGTTCATGGCAATTTGGGAGGCTTGATGAGCAAAAGATAGGTAACGCATCATAGCGATAGAACGAAGCAACTAGCATAGCAATGATAGTAGTGAGATCCAGGGTAGCGGTCATCTTGCCTGAAATCCCGCAAGGAAGAAGAACGAGTCCATGAAGAAGATGAAGCCACGAAGACGAACCAAGCGTAGACGAACGAATCCTCACGATCGCAACGAAACGGGAACTATCGAGAAGAAGCACACAACATAGTAAACACACCACACATGAACAAGGCATGATGCACAACAAGCATGATGCATGACCAAGCTACATGAAGCTACTCATGGCAAGAGATGATGCAAACAAGGACAACACATCAAGGCAAGTTTAAATGAGGCCGGGAACAACATATAACAATTCCGGTAAGTCCTCATATGCATATTTCGAAATTGGTCCAGAACTGAATAAACATTATGTTCAAGTTGTTAAACAGCAAGTTAAGATGCACCACGATGAACTACACAAAATTCTAGTCAAGTTACATATAAAGTTCATTAGATTTGGAGCTACGGCCTAGAAGATATGAGGAAAACAAGTTAAACATGGCATTGATGCAAAATGCATACAAACATCAAGAAAACACACCAAAACAAGGATGCAACTTGATAATATGAAGCTACATGCAAAATCAAGCAAGTTTCACATAGAGCACTCTCAAAACGGAGCAACGGTTCAACACACACACACTATACAAGTCATAGCAACAATATGTCCATAACAGCAACTAGGCATCTTACAAGCATGAAAACAACAAGCTACAGCACCCCAACATAAGAACAAAAGGCATGGGCATGAAGTACAGGTAAAGCACAACAAAACATGAACACTGAGCTATCTCCAGAAATCACTAGAACATGCTCAAAAGGACATGGGAAGATTGCAAATAATAACAGTTTCAGACTTTAGCAGAAATAACATCAGGTTGCAATGTTCAGAGCTATCAAACAATATGTTACAGGAACTTATCATGGCAAAAAAAGGCATGGCATGAATCTACTAATTGCATAGATCAAAAGACCCTTACTGACCATCAGCCAAAAAGGAACCGAAGATATGATGGCACCCATGTAAGCATGGCAAGTTATATGACAGATTCATACATGGCAGGAACAACAATAAGTAGGCATGTTCGTGAGCTTGAACCACTCACCACAGAGCAATACATGGCATGGCAAGGCAACCAACAGTAAGAAGACATGTTTATGAAGCTAAGCATGTCAATAGCAAGGTCATAGGGTGCATGAAACACTAACAAAACACATGGGAACTAGTGAACTTAATGTTAACAGGCTGACAGCAACATTATGAAGCAACTTTAGAGCAAGATTACAACAAGCTACAACGACCTATAAATGCAACCAGGGGCATGTATGGATAGAGCATGACATGTAGATCAAAACATGTTTATAGAGCATCTCCAGATTATGCATAGAATGATTAGTAGCAACATGTTTATATAGTATCACGAAATAACAGATTCAGCCTAGCAAAATAGCAACAGCAAGTACACTACTTAGCAAGCTCGATGCACTCACTAAAAGTCATTGCATGACAAGGTAAGCATAGCATCATCAAGAAGACATGTTCATGAAACAAACCAAGTCAAGAACAAGTCCATAGCATGCAAGGATCAACTATAGCAAGCTTGGCCAAAGTGAATAACACGTAAACAATCTGCCAGGAAACATTTTGAAGCAAAAGTAGAGCACTCAAATGACATGCTAGACTACTCCATAATTGCAAACAAGGGCATGAATGGATAGACAATAACCATATATTCAAAACACCCTTACTGAAGTAACTCAAAATATGCATGGATCTCTCTGTAGCATCAAGTTTATATGGCATCAAAATAACAGCAGAACAGGGACCAAAATCAGCAATATCACGAAGCCTAGTTTGCATGCTTGTGCTAGTCACCACATTGATCACAAAAATACATGGCATACACCCCTGGAAAGATGGCATAGCATAGATCAAAACACATGTAGACATCAACCTCATAGGATGCACACATCAATCATGGCAAAAATGACAAATGAGCAAGTTATAACAGTTTCAGCAGGTTAACATCAACATGCACTCTTCCAACAGCATTTCGGGCACCAAGATGAGCTCAAATGAAAATGATGCAATGGAACGAAATGAACTCATCGAGGCAAACAATTTTACATATTACACGCACAAAACGGAGCTACGGGTGCGGAGATACAACACGATGAACATGGAATGATTATGCAAAAATACTTCGGGACTTGGTGGAAAACGGTCAACCTTCGAGTCTGCACGGATTTCGAGGATCGCCGGGGAGGTCGCCGGAGTTGACGGGGAAGACGCCGGGGAGGGCCGGAGATGGCGGATCCGGGCCGGATCTCGCCGGATCCGGCCGGATCTCGGCGCCGGGAGGCGGAGGAGGTCCCGGCGGCGCGGGGCGAGGCCGGCACCATGCGGCGGCAGGACGGCACCGGCGGCGCGGGCCGGCGGCAGGGCGGCTCCGCGGTGGCGCGGGGAGGCCGGGA